>NC_092630.1:35433051-35788963 GCF_039555335.1 Amphiura filiformis | reverse complement strand
GGAATGAACAGCTTATTTCTTAAATGTTCTCTATAAAAGCATACACCTTTACAATAACATACAGGCCTAACTAATTGCTGTTTGTAATTGTGTTTACCCTTGCCTGAGATCGGTATGGATCTCAGTTGATCTTGGGGTTATATCTTCTTCTTCTTTTGGTTAATAAAGATGATTAAATAAAAATCTTATGCAATTACCATTCATTTCAATTTACCTCTTATCTCTGCAGAAAAAAAAAAGAAAAACTATCATCAATACAATATATGTGACGTGTCATGTCAAAAGGAGACACTTTTGGGCAGGTTATGAATTTTGAGGTTTTTACATATCTTGAATAAAGAGATATTTTGCTCCACAACGCCGCTTTTCCCCAATGAAATCGGACATTCCTAAGCGAAGATATTGAGTTCGGAAGTTATGGTATTATAAAATTGGAAATTGAGATATCGGCCTTTAAAAAATATTATTGACAATGTTGAGAGAGGAATTAGCTTGAAAAATGTCTCAAAAAATACAAGATGCCAGTTATATTCCGGTTTGAAACTATCAGACAATATTTTTAACATTAATAACATTACAAATTCACAACAAACCCAAATTGTGAAAAAATCACCCACCGGCAGATTTTTGGCTATTTCTCCATTTACGATCCTGCCCAAAAGTGTCTCCTTTTGACATGACACGTCACATATCTACAAATGTAAAACTATTAAAATCTGTAAATCATGCAATTAGTAAAAAGCTTTATGGTTTATCTGTTGCATTTAATTTTGCAAATTTGTGCTATTATTTCAACATGTGTAACTAAATTACTTTTACTGTGCGAGTCTTGCATGCGTTATTGATTTTCCTATCAGCTATTTGTGTCTATTCTTATTTGCAAATAAAAGTTAATTTAAGTGTAAATTCTCACAAAATTCAGTGAACAGTAAGTAGTGCTATAAAACACTAATTGTAAAATAACATTGTAATCAATCATATATCTAATTATCTCAGCTCATTGAAGATGAGTGCAATTCAAATTCTTAAGGGGGTACTACACCCCTGGCCAATTTTGTGCCTATTTTTGCATTTTTCTCAAAAATTATAGCACATTGGTGACAAGTATATGTATATTATAGGGGCAAGGACTACAACTACTGCACTGAAAATTCAGCAACTAAAGGCAAGTAGTTATTGATTTATTGATCAAATATTGGTTTTCCCTCATTTTTTACTGTTGTCTGTGCTGAAATAAAATTCCCAGTGCAGTAGTTGTAGTCCTTGCCCCTATAATATATATGTCTTACTTGTAAAATAACATTGTAATCAATCATATATCTAATTATCTGAGCTCATTGAAGATGAGTGCAATTCAAATTCTTACCATGTATATATAAATAGATTGTGGTCTGCTACAAATTCAGTCAGCAGAGTACCCATTCCCCATTAAAATGGAGAACAACTCTAAGCCATTTATAGACTAAATTTAGCTCTATTTAGGCTAATGGTTCAGTAATGGCTTTCATTGACAACTTATTCCCAGAGCCATAACAAGCAATAGTAACACTGACAATTTGAAATGGGGTAATGGCCTTTTACAGAACATAAAAAGCCATTTTGACTTGGTTACGTTACATAAAAACACTTTAAATTTAATAAATACCTTGCCTCTTTTAGGAATTTCCCTCACCTTTTTATGACTATACTCTGATCACTACAAAATTGGAAGCTATGGTTAAAATCTCTTGTTCTTGTGGTTGATATTGTTGACGTGTTTTCATACTGTACATGTTATTAAATTTTGTTTTCGTTTACACTGTGATCCAAAAAAATTTCCTATCCAATAGCTATAGCACGACCATGACCCTCCATTTGCAATTGAACTATTTCATCTATTTATGAAGTTGTGTGTGAGTTTTTGTAGCAATACAATCAATGGTAATTCTATTTGACTGATGCCTCAGAAAAGAGCTGTTCTAAGAAGACTGCACCTTGTCAACAGAGAACAGAGACCTCGCTATCTGATAATGTAAGGCTTTGGTAAGTTACCGATCAGGAGGGATGAGGGGGTCAGCTATGAAACTAAACCACTTCATTAATCTTTTGGTTTCTTCCCGAAGTGTTCTTTCATTAAAAAAAAAATGTAATGCACCCCATGCCTAAAACAGTAAAATAGTCTTTCCATAAGTCAGGGTATAAGTGTTAAAGTCTGGTGCATAAACTCTGGACGTTCCAAAGGAAATGTAGAAATGATCAAACTATAATTATACCTGGTACAGGTGATGCATTATCTCTAGACATGGACCCAGACATAGAAAGTAACATCACAATTCATCTGCGTTTTATTATGCAACTTGCAGGCATAGCTATCTAAAGGAATATGCATGGGAAACATATTGAGTACAGACTGATTGCAAAAATGGAACACTCTCAGATTTCCGTCTTCTCACAAGTATATATACATAGATTCAATAACAGATACTACTTTTTGCCAGATATTTTTCATAGGGTTTACAAGTATTTGTACAGATTACAAATGGCAGGCTGCTGTTTTTGAATCAGTGTGCATCCAAATTAGTGTGTAAAATCTGTGTATCTGAGGAATTTCAAAAGGCGAGGAGGACAGGGATCTCAATTACCCCTCGACTGTTCAAATATTTTCAGCTTGTTTTCCTTGGCGTGATAAGTAACCACAAAATGATTCCCTGATTGGAATGATTTCCTCCGACTGACTGACAAAAGTGGGGGGGGGGCAAATTCAGCCAAAAGGCAACTAGTCTGCTGTAGGACAGTCTGCTCCTACATTATGTATAAGTAATCTGTCTAGCCTCAAAGTAACCTGTCCATATCTTATGTGTAACTTCAGTGGCGTGTGCAAAGGGGGGGGGGGCAGGGGGCAGGTGAAAAACCGTCAAAAACATGGAAATCAGTCATTCTGCTCATTTACACTCCTAATCAAGACTCCATTCGGGGGAACTGAACAACCTGCCCCCCCCCCCACTTTCAATGTGCTGCGCACGCCACTGTGTAACTTTGGTTTGATGTATCTGTGCTTGGGCACTGTCTTAGTGTCTGTAGTTATCAGTGGACAAAATCTCCAAGGTGGGTTAATTGCAAAATGATCCAGCTGAACCGCTACCACGATGACTTTACCGGGACATGTGCGCGCAAAGTGTGTGCGTAAATTCACAATTTTAATGCTAAAATGGGCTGAAATAAGTAAAATGGGGCCTAAAAATGCCAAACATAAGATAAACATCATTGATTAAATTTGGTGAATTTTGTCCTGGTATTTCGGCGGTCGGTACCACTAGGATCCACAACATGCTCATCTAACAAGGCACAGTTCTTTAACCCCAATACATTTTGCATATTCATTGAATGACCTTTGAAAATTTGGGTACAAAAACGCATACTCTGAAACTTGAGGTCAAATGTTGCACTATGATTGTTTAATTGAGGTTATTGAACTATGCCATTGGGATGAGGCTATAGTGTACGCCACTACTATTTATACAATGTAGTGGCAACATTTCATGGCATCTGTCAGATGGGCTGATAATGAAACTAACACGTCCAAAGACAAAGTGGCCCGTCTCGGATGTGCTGACAGGCTCTATTTCACACGCTGAGCCAAGTAAAAATGCAGTATAATATATCAGATACAACATTTTGATTTGGGAGGCAAATGTTTTTTGGATTAGTCTGCTCCTATGGTATTATACATGCAGTATCTGGTTGTAGTTATCTAAGCAGATAATAGTACATTTTTACTTGGGAGAGCAGAATTGTGACACAATCAAGGGGAATGAGTCACATGTTGGCAATTTTCAATTTGAAGTTTTTTTGCATCATTTTCTGGCAGTTTACAAATGCTACATTTTGATGCAAACCCCATCAAAATCGGACATTTGGTTACTGAGTTATCAGCAATTTATCAATGGTTAAAAACAATAGAAAATAAAAGAATTTGAACACTGCTTTTGCCAATATCTCAAAAACAATATTAGCGACATCCGACTCATTCTCCATGTCACAATTGAGAAAAATTGCAGCACTCGTGTATCCAAGATATTTAATAGCACCTTACTTCTTCCATTCTACATTACCTAAATGGGTGCTTAATTTTGAGTGAGTACTATCTCGTAATTATTCCAAAAGATTGGAAAGTACATGTGAGCATATTTATTCATGATTCTTACCCAGTAATCTCTTAAGTGTGCAGTACATTGTGGGATGGTTGAACACATAAAATTGGAATTTTCTCTTTTTACATGAACATCAGCGACTATATTGCTTGCTCAATCACAGGGTAAAGTTAATATTCGAAAATACTCAATAAATGCGCTAAATCTTAACGGAAATTTAAATATTATGTGATTCAATAGGGGAATGGATTTTTGTAATAAAAATGAATGATTAGTTTATTTGGGCAAAGTCCCATGTGGGTACTTCACATAAAGCTGTGGTTAATTGCACAGAAAACACTTTGATGCTTTTCTTGGAATTATTGCACTTTAGTTGTCTGGAATGTGAATTAATTGTAAGAATATTCGTTAATGGTGCTTTTGTGGATATGGTTATACACGTATATGGCCCTACTTCCATATGCTGCAAGGGTTTTAAAATGACAGAATAGCAAATGACATGGCAAGTCTATGCATGCTTTTATTTATTGTTGACCCATTTCTTATACGCTCATAATCCATAATATCAATTTTAATATGATTTCACATTTTAGCTTATTCCATCTCTTCAATTTCATCAAACTGTGATCATGTTGCACATGTTAGTATTGCCTCAAATGATCATAAGATATGCTAAATTCTTTTAATGAGGGTCTGTAGATTTTCATTCCTAACAATATGGTTCTTTACCGTAACTTTTCACTCTTATTCTCAAAAAGCTAGATATTAAATTTGCAGTATTATCCGGAAGAAATTTCTATTCTAGAAGGGTATCAAATCATGGTGGAAATCCTTGAAAGGATTAAAATATTTGTATTTCTTCCTCAAAGTCCATAAAGGGCAGTACATTAGTTCTCTAATACCGTCTTTGGATACTGTTTTATGTAAAGGGCCCCAAATGCATACCCTGTAGTACCCAAAGCAATTGTTAATCATAGCACATACTGTTCTGTCAGACAAGTGCATTGGGATCAAACTCACCTATCTGATTTCTAACCGAGGCAATTGCCTTTCATACATTCTCTTACATGGCTTGTAGGCAGGGCTAAAGCTGGCATTGTATCTTACAACATACTCTGTATATATTCACAGCATGTATACAGTTTGGGCCAGTTCTGGGTTGCTTATTATCAACTATCTACCTGAAGCAATTGTCATGCATTCATCTCATATACTCAGGTATCACATCCCGAAGCAGGTGTTCTTTCTAGGCAGAGGAAAACAAGCTGCCTGCATGATACTGGAGAATTGTGTTCAATATATTATATAAGACCACCACTATAAACAACAGGAAACTGAGAAAAGCAGGTCTTCCCTTCATGTAAGGTTAACAATATTCTCATATCCCTAACCCCTAACCCTAAAACCAAACCTTAGAATTTGTGAAAATACTTGTAAACATGATGGTATAACCGAAAAGCGGCAACATATCTGGCGATATTCACTATGGATCCAGGGCCTATCAAGGAACAATGCGTACAACTTCCTCATAAACTCTGAGCAGCTGATAGTTGCTTGAAAATTTGATAATGTTTCAAAACCCTGAATCTATCAATGATATTGTTTGGTTGAATTGTTATCCAACAGCATGAATACAGTATGTGATTACATTCATGATGTCAATTTTCTATGGAACATGGAAACATTGGTTTCAGTATCAAGAATCTTTAAATATATTACATTTTTGTAAAGTGTACCAAAAACTGCCATTCATAAATTAAGGAAGCAAAATGTAATGGACTTGACAGATTGAAACATCTGAGAAAGAAAATGCATTTTCAGCTTTTTGGTAATTAACACTTAAATTAGACAAAGTGTACATGATCTGGAAAGTTTATCAGACCATGCAACCCTTGTTCTCCTTCCCTGGGTCCACAAGAGTAAGATCTGGGCTGACAACAGTCAATTTAAAAACTATGAAAGTTCCCATATCCGAGAAACTTCTAGTTTAAGAAAAATACAATAAATAAGTTACATTTCCTTTGTACCAAATCACTAATATAGTATATACTCATGATATTTAAACAGAAATAACATGACCCACTTTTAACTGATTAAGGTAGCTCATCAAATGTATACTGCCCATCTGTATTTGGGTCACAAAATATTAGAGAATGTAAAAATAAGAACATGCGTGATAGCACTTAGCATCAAATTGGATGATATAACTAAGCCGTGTTCTATTAACGCAACTTATCAATTTCAAGTCATAATGAATAGCCAGCCATTACACGCTGCCAGTGGGCAGTTTATCAATCAAAATATACACGCACCTGTGGATCCCATCACTACCAACAAAAGATGATGGGTATTTATGTATAATATCATACAAATGCTTTCACTTAACGATTTATATATTGCAATTGCAAATGCCAAAGTATTGTACAAAGGTTTCAATTTGTGGCAAGAATAAGATTTGACCTCATTCACCAAGAGCAATATGTGTGGGTTTAAGAATGAAAATTGATTCCTGCAAATCAGTTTTATGAGAATATGCTTTTATAGAATCAATATGCTGAAACAGGTTTTAAGATATTTATCAGTTAGATGACAACCATTTTCATCGTAACAAGCTATTAAATCCTACTAACCTTAAAGAACTGTGTACATACACTAAATACATTTTCAGAATGATGTGCAAAAGAAATAACACTTTAAATATGATTATACAGAAAGGCCAATCCTATGTAAATGTTGACTAAATCATTCTCATTGTTTCATTCTTGCACTTAAAAAACAAAAATGTATGGAAGGCTTCTTTATATATCTGCATTTAATATTGTTTTGTGAAAGGCCTCTTTTCTGCTTTTATTTCAATATGCTTTGTGAGCATTGATGGTCAGTGCAAAAAGGTCTTACTGAAATTTTGGGTGAAATTGAGTTACGAAATATAGGTAAATGCACATATTTTTTAAGCAGTCTTAAAAGCAATTCAATAAATTTTCAGTAAATAATTAAAAGGTTTAAAACAATAATCAAGCAAACAAAGTAAACATACAAAACCTGTAAAATAACAAAAATGGAAATAGGACTTTCTTTTAACCCAACAATATGTTTTTAATATTGTTTTGAAGTACAAAAAATGCATATATTTTATTCTCAAAAGACACAATATTGGATCCTTAAAACCGTAATCAAATCCTATCTAGCATGCATCAGCATCTTACACTTAACACAAATACCCCTTGGGAAATTATTGAAATTTAACGCAAAATTGATTGTTTATTCGGTCAGAGCCTGGGCGGAACTGTAATATCCTACATTGAACAGATTTTGAACAGATTTTGCAATATCTGTTTTACCTTTATACTTTTTTCTTCAAACATGTTGCAGGCTATTCGAGGAAATCTGATACTTTAATATTGACAGAGGATGGATGGAAACTAGTGCTGGGCAAATCATTTGCAACTCCATTGTGTACATTTTGTATTCCAATTTAGCGCTTTCTTCTGAAGATAGCATTTCAAAGGCAATCGTATGAAAAAAAGCGATCGGACAATCTATACAAGATGCTAGATCCACACCGATGTGGTGCTTTGAAATCCAGAATGGGGAATTGTGTAGCATGCTTTGGGACTGCCTACCTACATGCTGCCAATTTCACAGAGTACCCTCTAAAAGTTTTCAATTGAATAACGTAAAAACTCGATAGTTAGCATATGTGCTTACTATCAAGCGCTTTTAAAATATGCAAACATGTAGTGCCGCATCCACGAAAGTGTAAAAGGTTTTGATCATATCATCAATACACATAGTTATATATGAACAAGTAAATTAACCTGCAAATTTGTGTCTCAACCCCATTAGCTCAGTTGGTAAAGCGCCGGACTTGGTACAATTTCTTTGTACTTTTTTTAATTTGTACTAAATTTTTTAATATTTAGCAGTATATTAGGAATTTAAAAACAACTTATAATTATGCTGTCTTACTTGGATAGCAATTCACTGACATATTTTAAAAAGATATCAGTGAATTAAATTGAATAAAAATTTGCTGTCTTATGAAGATAGCAACTTACTGTTGTGCACTGAAGGTAGAAATTAATTTGCATTTTTTTATAAACTAGTCTCATGAAGATATCAATTTATTGTTAACTGATAAGAACATTAATTCACTTTCTTATGAAAGCAGAAGTGTAATATAACATTTAATGCTACCCTAAGAGGGTAGTATATAGCAATTCATTCACAGCATTTTTTTAACCTTTTTTGAACAATTCAATTTGTTACTATCTTCTTAAAACAGAAAGTAACTGATGTTATGTGATAATAGTAATTTGCTGTCTTATGAAGATAGCAACTTGCTGATGTGTAATGCGATAATAGCAAGTTGCTGTCTTATGAAGATAGCAACTTGCTGATGTGTAATGCGATAATAGTAATTTGCTATCTTATGAAGATAGCAACTTGCTGATGTGTAATGCGATAATAGCAAGTTGCTGTCTTATGAAGATAGCAACTTGCTGATGTGTAATGCGATAATAGTAATTTGCTATCTTATGAAGATAGCAACTTGCTGATGTGTAATGCGATAATAGTAATTTGCTGTCTTATGAAGATAGCAACTTGCTGATGTGTAATGCGATAATAGCAAGTTGCTGTCTTATGAAGATAGCATCTTGCTAATGTGTAATGCGATAATAGTAATTTGCTGTCTTATGAAGATAGCAACTTGCTGCTGTGTAATGCGATAATAGTGATTTGCTATCTTATAAAGATAGCAACTTGCTGCTGTGTCATAAAGATAGCAATTTACTACTTTATATAGAATTTAATAGAAAAATAACAGTTCTAAATTTTCCTGCACACCTTGTGTGGTAGATTTGAGTTAGGCTTAGGGTTATAGTAGGTAGTGCATGGGATATTAAAGAATACTCCACAAATGAAGAGCTTTGTTGCAAAACCTCTTACATCCACTTGAGCAATTTTGAGAAAACATAAAAAGTCGTCAAAAAAAGTACTGATATATGAGGGTTTTCAACAAAAGCAGTTTTTTTTTTTTTTTTTGGGTAGAATGAGCATCCCGCCAAAACTGCTTTTATTGAACACCCCCCATTATCAGTGATTTTTTTTGATGATTTTTTGATGTGTTCTCAAAATTACTCAAGTAGATGTAAGGGGGTTTGCAACAAAGCTCTTCAAATAGTGTAGCTTTTACAAAGATGTGTTTCACATAGATATCTTTCTTCAAGATATAGGCTACTTCCAAATGCCTGAGCTATAGTAGCTTATCAATAAGCCATATCCCCAAACCAGGTTTAGTAAATATTTTAGTAGTTAGCTCTAATCCAGTAATCTGTTAGCAACATTCATACTCACACACTTACAGCACTTACTAACATACAGGCACCTGTTTAGACATGTTATACATTGTAATTCAATCAGCACAATTAGTAGTTCTGTGATATCAAGTTAAAGTACTTATTAGCTAAACCCTTTGACATCTTCTCCATCACGGTTAGGGTACAAAGCTTCCTTTGCATGACATCAATGCTACCTTTAATAGTCTATTAATAAATGAACACCCATAGGGCATTTCCATTTGTATTGGGCCATATGTACAGCTGTAGAGGTACCCTACATAATATTGAACTATGAATTGAACTAATTATTTTATACTTGCATTTAAGGCGGGTGGTCTGATTGTAACACATTATATTTTCTATACTATGATCAGCTCGTAATAGGCAAGAATTATTCGGTTTTGTTACTGTGCGAATCAATAAAGTTCCAACTTATGCATGCGTAAATTCACAAAAGCGCGCGTCAGTCACGCAATATGCAAAACGCTGTTTTGCAAAGGTGCTGCGACCAGCGGCATGTACGCTATTCTATATCAATACATAATGTTATGAGTCCCGCCTATTACAAGCTGATCAGAGTATATCTCATACTGAGGACCATCACCAAAACATTTTTTGAGTTATTGCTCCAGTAATTAAGATTCTAAAGCAAAAATGTGTATCACTGCAGCCAATAGAAAAGTACATGACTTGGGGGTTTGTTAACCACACAATACCATGTTTTTGATCATCCACCTAAACTGAAGTCATTTCAGGCCTAAAATGTCCGAGGCTATGAGAAAAATATGAGCTTACACCTTTTACCAAAATCTGCATTTTAATGGGGTAAAGTGGAGGATGAACCTGTCAATTGGGTCACACACCTCTAATACTTATATGTACATTGCTATACTCAGTCTTGTCCACCATACCTGATGGATATGTGGTTCTTAACCAGACTGAAGCAAACAATATTCCCTCCACCAAAGAGCAGGAATATGGTTAGGGTTAAAACACACACATGCATATCCTGCAAACACTTGCACAATAAATACATAAACACAAATACAAACAGACAGAAAGAAACATACTATGTTGTCACCCCCCACCACACACACACCCCCCCCCACACCCCAACACCCACCCCCACCCCTCACATGTAATCAGCTCCAAACGAGAATCCCGTTTAGGACTATGCAAACGTGGTCGTCTGAATCTGTACTCAATCCACATAACAAGGGCGTTTTTCACCATTTTGTTTGTGTATTTTTGTGTGTATGGAATTTAATCTAGCAACTACTGACATTATATCTTACATACAATAGAGGACATATTTTGGAATTCATTCGATATGCAACTGTGGTTGTTTGCAGAAATACAAAAACCTATAGTCCCCATTACAGAGTGGCAAGTGGTTTGAATGTGAATTGCGAGTGTGTGTCCTCGTTTGCTTGCAAACACCTACACACACCCCTACCCACTCACCCCAACACACCAGCCTTGAGTTAAAGCTGTATCACTATTTTCACCTGTTGCCTTGCAGCAATCACAATGATGTGCAAACCTCAAATGCATCATCTCTCACACTCTATAATTCTAACTCTAAAAAGAGCATATATATTGTACCTTATCGTTAATAGTGGAATGCAATTTTGCAACATGAACATAAAAAACTTGAGGCCAGCATGCACACATTTTCCATCAACGCTATATAAACTTACCGTAAGCAGTGTGCTATAATCTATCATGAAGGAGCAGCGACACACTACAATCCTCACGATTCAGTCGTATTCAAATCTAAGCCAACAGCTTATCTTTCAGCATACCGAGTGAATCAAGACACAAGAGAGCAGTATAGGCTCATACAGCTTTGAGCCAAATTTGGTAGGTAGCGTCTCATCCAAGCCAGCCAGAGACAGTTACATAATGGTATAGTAGTGATGACACACTGGAGCTCTGCACCTGTTTGCTGATAAATAGTACTTATCTGTATAACCTGTAGTAGGGAATGAAGAGAAATAGAAAATGGAAAGAAAACGAGAGATGTAAGCTCCTAGGCTGCCATAATATGGGTACAGAGTATTGTGTTATTAAGATTACAGAGCTGGATTTAATATCAAAAATAGAATAACTTCACCTTGATTTTGTCATATCATACTAAAATAGGCGAGGTATAGGGAATTTTAGATTTAATGTGTTGCTCCTCTGGCCATATTGTAGTGATATGTGATGTGGTATTAAGATTACAGAGCTGGATTTAATATCAAAAATAGAATACCTTCACCTTGAGTTTGTCATATCATACCAAAATAGGCAAGGTATAGGGAATTTAAGATCTAATGTGTTGCTCCTTTGGCCATATTGTAGTGATATGTGATGTGGTATATCGAAAGGAGACACTTTTGGGCAGGATCGTAAATGGAGAAATAGCAAAACATCTGCCCGGGAGTGATTTTTTCCAATTTGGGTTTGTTGCAAATTTGTGATATTAAAATTTAATTAATGATGTTCAAAATATTGTCTGATAGTTTCAGACCGGAATATAACTGACTGGCATCTTGTATTTTTTCAGACATTTTTCAAGATGTCAATCAGGATGTTAATGTAGTCAATGGTTTGGCAATTGGGTTCACACAAATTTGGCATGTGCAATGGGGGGGGGGGCAAATACTTTTGGCAAGGCAAGAGGAGAGGGGAACAAGCGATTTTTGGCAATCCAAGAGGGGGCAGGCAAGCAATGTTTGGTATGTAATATGGAAATCCCCCCATTCATAATTATTGCATATTCTTGCAAAACATATTCATTATCATTTTGGAGGGTTAAGCAACACTTTCTATGGCAGGAACAACTTTAGAGAAAAAGGCTTTCTGAATTTTTGAGGGAATATGATCAGGACATACAGTTCCAGGGTTACATTAGTAATCAGTGCACCAAAACTGTCACATGTCCACCTAGAATTGGTACAGGCAACATAGTTGCTGATTGCACACACACACACACAAAACCCTGATTATTTTGGTCATCTGCTATCTTCAGTAGACAGCATTCATAGTCAAGCTCCTGCCGTTGGTGTGTGCGGGGGCTAGGTGTGTATGCGTTTGTAATTACCTGCAAACCAGGACCTACATATGGATACACACATCATAAACAATGACACACCTCTAACAGTGGACGTCCTCGGTTGTGTGGATATAACCTGAGGACATCGCAAATAACGTAAAAACAGGTCCACATTTAGGGGGTTCAGGACAGGCCACTGTTGGATAGGAGTTGTCTGGTGTATGTGGCGTAGTTCCACAGTGTGTCAATTGAAATTGGGTGTGTGTATCCTTGGTTAGATAGTATTAAATCATATGCAGAATGAGGTACTTGTTTGCAGGTATTTACAAACAGGGGTGTGTTGGCTCCCATGTTCAAAATCCACACTTGCAAGATTTTCCCGCTAAAAACCCAACCTGCCACACAGAATTACCCCCATTCAATTAGTTGCCATCAATCTGCGGATATATTACCAAGAAAGCAAGCAGAGCACGTCTCGCTCTATTACTTTTAAATAAGGAACATGACATGAATAATTCTGGCATCTGATTTGTCCCTCCGAGCAATGAATCACATCTTGGAAATCCTCCCATCAACTGTGATGGATGCTACCCCACTGACTTTCATCCTAATCACTCTACTTATCACATGTATACACAAGTTACGTCAAACACATTTTATCTGATGATCCAACTTGTTATAATCTCAAAGTGTAAAATATTAATATGCCAACTGGAAAAATACATGTAGGGATGTATGCGGTCTTGCTTGATAAATAAACAAAGTCATCTCTTAACACATCTTGTATTGAAATAAGTGAGTGATAACGTAGAATTACACAACACGATATGTACCTTGTTCTCGGTAAAGATAACACATACTGTGATCTGGTCAACTAAAGAAATTGTTGTCATCAATGGACTAAAAGCATACAGGGTTTGGTAACTTCTAGGTTTACCCCAAGGGTCAAGTAACTCTTCCTACAACTACAGAATCTGAGTTGAAGATAAAAGTTGCCAGCAGGACAGTATACATGTAGATAAAGTAGGATATTATCTAGATAAATCATTTGTGACTGATGATTGTAAGACATCTAGTAATATGATGCAACTGGCACAAAACTTAAAGGGTTTGTTACAGGTCTGCCCCAAGGGTATCTTCAGTAGATAGCATTATAGGTATATTGTATAACTCAGGGCTATCTTCAGTAGATAGCATTGTAGGTATATTGTATAACTCAGTACTATCTTCAGTAGATAGCATTGTAGGTATATTGTATACTTCAGTGCTATCTTCAGTAGATAACATTGTAGGTATATTGTATAAATCAGTGTTATCTTCAGTAGATAGCATTGTAGGTATATTGTATAACGCAGTGCTATCTTCAGTAGATAGCATTGTAGGTATATTGTATAACTCAGAGCTATCTTCAGTAGATAGCATTGTAGGTATATTGTGTAACTCAGTGCTTTCTTCAGTAGATAACATTGTAGGTATATTGTATAAATCCGTGCTATCTTCAGTAGATAGCATTGTACATGTAGGTATATTGTATAACTCAGTGCTATCTTCAGTAGATAGCATTGTTGGTATATTGTATAAATCAGTGTTATCTTCAGTAGATAGCATTGTAGGTATATTGTATAAATCAGTGTTATCTTCAGTAGATAGCATTGTAGGTATATTGTATAACTCAGAGCTATCTTCAGTAGATAGCATTGTAGGTATATTGTATAACTCAGTGCTATCTTCAGTAGATAGCATTGTAGATATATTGTATACCTCAGTGCTATCTTCAGTAGATAGCATTGTAGGTATATTGTATAACTCAGTGCTATCTTCAGTAGATAGCATTGTAGATATTTTATTAAATAAAGTTATTTTAATAAAATTGAATTGAAATATATTGTATACCTCAGTGCTATCTTCAGTAGATAGCATTGTAGGTATATTGTATAACTCAGTGCTATCTTCAGTAGATAGCATTGTAGGTATATTGTGTAACACGTACAGTGTTATCTTCAGTAGATAGCATTGTAAGTATATTGTATACCTCAGTCCTATCTTCGGTAGATAGCATTGTAGGTATATTGTATAAATCAGTGTTATCTTCAGTAGATAGCATTGTAGGTATATTGTATAACTCAGTGCTATCTTCAGTAGATAGCATTGTAGGTATATTGTATAACTCAGTGCTATCTTCAGTAGATAGCATTGTAGATATATTGTATACCTCAGTGCTATCTTCAGTAGATATCATTGTAGGTATATTGTATAAATCAGTGCTATCTTCAGTAGATAACATTGTAGGTATATTGTATATGATAACTCAGTGCTATCTTTGGTAGATAGCATTGTAGGTATATTGTATAACTCAGAGCTATCTTCAGTAGATAGAATAAGATTATATTACATAACTCCGGGGTATCTTCAGTTGATAGCAAAGCAGGATATTGTATAACTCTTCTTGCTATATACTGCATTATTCAATGCTATCTTTGGTGGATAGCATTTTAAGAATTTTCTAATTTTTACTCAGATGACTGATATAGCAAAGCAGAAAAATCTTTATTAATCCTGTACTTTCTTCAATAGGTACAGATATAATGTATTACAGCCAGACATATTGATAAATCAGTGCTGTCTTCAACAGATAATACTACATACATAACATTTAGTCAATAGCACACTATAAACCTGCAATTTCTTTTTATTTTCAAAAATATTTGGAAAAATCTGGAAGGGCACTCAGTTTGCCATTTCAACAGGGTAATTCTATGAGGCACACCTTTAAGCTCCAGCAACTTTTTGCTACTGAATTGAGTTTTGTCAGTATACAAAAAGAAAATATAAATCTTTAAAAAATCATGTTATTAATCAGGACCTAAACAGTGCTAGAAAAAGCAATATTCTACAACCACAGATGTAATACCTTAATCAGACGAGGTTACTCAATACATGCAACACTGAATAGTCATGTGCACTTATATAAACTCAAGTTTGCACACAGAACCCCTCTATCTATCTATTCATTTGCAAGCACTGTATATTGAAATAGAGCTACAATTGCAAGGCCCTTTGGGTGCATCCTGTACTGGATATGCTCTGCTTTAATATTGAACAGCAGTAAATTTTTGTAAGATTTAATTTTCATGCTTTTCGCGATTAATTTCAGAACTGCAAATTTAAAATCCTGTCACATTGAAGTTTGGATGACCCATATGTTTTAACTCGTTCCCATCTTAAAATCTCATAACTTAGATCAGTGTCTCCCATGGGATGGGTGCAAGCAGATAACACTACAGGCCAAATTAACCCTTGTGTGCACCCTTGCCCAAACCACCATTGTGGGATTAGAAATATTGCATAACTGTTTCAAACTGCAAATAAAAGCAACACACGGTTACACCTTCATGTACAATAATTTTACACGAAATTAGGGTTAAGGATAGGATTAGGGTTAGTTAAGGGTTAGGATTAAGATTTAATAGCATTAGGGTTATGATTAGGATTATGCTTACGGTTAGGGTTTGGATTAGCTTACATGAAATAATTACATGAAGGATCAACCCAACATGTTAACTATTCAGAACAATTAAAATCACAGCCAAAATATCTCACTATACGATACATGAAGAGTCCTTATTGAGGACCTATACGTACATTAGGGTGGGCCGAAAAACACCTTTTTTCTCGGATCGACTTGGAACTCTCGGAGAATTTTACTAGGGTACATACTACTATTGTGCTAAAATATCAGTAAGATCGGATCATGTTTCGCCCAGGCAGTAGATTTTAACAAAATCCTACTTATTTGCCATTTCTTACTGTATAACACTATAATAGAGAAATCAGTAGAAACAACCTGGGAAAAGTAGGCATTGAGACGACATCATAGCCAATATTAAACAATTTGGGTAGTTTGTTTAGACCCTCCAGAACATCACAAAATAGCAAGCAGTCTCCAATTGGTTACCATTATTTTTTGCTAGAGACCTGTATTTAGTTAAATATTGATGATATTTGAGTTGCTAAATTAAGGGGTAGGGGTAGCATTATGGAGCATTTCCCCAGTTCTACTGAGTCAAATTTCACAATCTTGGTCTTGTTGGGTAGATATGAACTGCAAAAGTACAAACAATACATGAACTATGAATATAGAGCAGTTCTGACATGACCAGGGGTTAAAGGGTCATGTGACGCCTGATTTGTAGTAATTTTCAAGGCTGTGTGTCCTTTTGACCTCTGGTCAAAACATGGATAACCGAAAATCATATAGCATTTATTTTTGGCAATGCTGCAGTTCATATCTGTGCAACAATACCGCATTTGGGAAATTTGACCGAGTAGAACTGGGGAAATTCTCCATAATGCTACCCCTATCCCTTAATATAGCAACTCAAATATCATTAATATTTGACTTACATGCGTGTCTTTAGCAACAATAATGGTAACCAATTGGAGACGGCTTGCTATTTGGTGATGTTCTAAAGGGTCCAAACAAACTACCCAAAGTGTTTAATATTGGTTAGGATGGCATCTGAATGCCTACTTTTCCCAGATTGTTTCTACTGATTTCTCTATATAGAGTTATACAGTAAGAAATAGCAAAAAAGTAGGTATTTTGTGAAAATCTACTGCCTGGGCGAAACATGCTCCGATATTACTGATATTTCAGTACAATACTAGTATGTACCCCAGTAAAATTCTCCTCGAGTTCCAAGTCGATCCGAGGAAAAAAGTGTTTTTTGGCCCACCCTAACGTACATACAGGTTTAGTATATTATGGAGAGGATGATACCCGGCGGGGGTACTCAAGTTTGGTTTTGGTAGGGACGTGCCGCTGAGAATTTGAAAGTGGACCCATAAATATACCAATTTTTTAAGAAATTTGGACCCATTGATATTGAAATTTTGAAAATTTTGCCTAGATTAAGGAAAAATTGGGCTATTTTCCACAAAAATTGAGAAAATTTTGAAAGAAAGGACCCATTCATATACCAAAATAGGCTTTGAAAAAGGGGTCATTGATATACCAAAAGGCCGAAAATGCTACCCATATTTATGCACGTCCCCGTATGGTCATTTGTACTGAGTACCCCGGGATGAAATCACAAGATTAGCAAGAAAGTGAAATATTGCTGAAGAGAGACAAGCTTATTGAATTTGTACTTCAGCTTATATAAAGGAACATCAAATAATATTAGACAAATTGGCTAAATTTATCTGAAAATTGATCAAATTTGATACATTGATGTAATTGAAATAGAGCTACAATTGCAAGGCCCTTCAGGTGCATGCTTCCTTGTATTACGTTCTGCTTGAACACATAAGGAACTACCTGTACCTGGTAAATTGTGGCAAGCATCAAATCACAAGAGTAGCAAGACAGTGAAATATAACTGATGAGAGACAGGGACATCAACATGATTTCAGGATATCAAACTTATAGCTGAACTTCTCTAACAAATTGACCAAATATGTTGATTTGAAGTTTAAGTACATCGATATGCCCCCCTTGGTTATGACACTACTACCAAAACCAAATTTCAGTGATTGTCCCCTTTCGCATAATTACGTTACAGCATGTTAATTCAGTAGGACTATATGCAGTAAAAGATATACCATATGAATTAGATTAAAACTAACAAGGACCTGGTATTAATTACCCCAGCTGTCCTATCTCTTGCAAAATGAATTAGATAATATTGCGCTCAATAAAACACCAGGCTAGCATATGAAACATGCCATCAGTGATACCCCATGGGAGGAGTCTAATTATACAGACTAGCTTGCATGATGTCAATGGCACTAGTATCATATCAGATGATAATACTATAAAGTGGTGTTTCATCTACATGTATTACCAACCAATTCTATCACTGTCACCAATTGCTGTTATTACAACATTTTGTGGATCATCGAAGATTAGATTTTTAATTACATGCTGGTTTTTTGTTTTTGCTGGGGTGGGTGTGTGGGGGTGGGTGGGGGTGTGTGTGTATTTGTACAGCATGAGTATGTGTGCACCCACCCCCCCATATGCATATTGTAAAGGAAAACTGTGTAGGGGTGAACACACAGAACCATGGATGTCCTAAGTAATAAACTTAATCAATAGACTAAAGATACTACAGTCTACATATTGCATTTGATGATAAATCCCCTGTTGGTTAGTGCAAGATACATCCATGGTTGCCTGGGTATCAGGTGGTATGCGACGTGCATTCTCTAAATTCAGTAATTTTCTATCGTCAACCGTGTAATTGAATGGGATTATTTTGAAATTTTAAAATGCTTGAAATATCACAAACAAATAGGCCTATGTTAATAAATAATATAAATTCAAGCTAAAACCATTGGGGTTCGATAATGAACCCCACAAAACAAACCGAGTATATGGAAAATGCCATATGGCCGGGCGGTTTCACAAGTTGCCGGCTCTATCATGCCACTTGCCCCCTGCTGGATATAGTAATAGTATTGCATGTAATTACATTTATGAAAAATAATTACAAAAATGTGGGAAAATGTCCTCTGCAAGGCAACTGAAAACCCAGACACACAATGTGCATTATTGTGACTAAACAGTGAACTTTAAAAACAAAACAAAAAAAGTTATGTCTTTAACGACAACATAATTATTTCAAAAATGTTAACTTAAAGCTCAGTGTTTCACTTAATCAAAAATCTAAAAAATCATCAAAAATCAGATATGTGCATTTTTGTAACCCAATGGGTGTCCTAACATACCCTGCAAGAGATAATACCAAACACTGCCTACAACTTAGGGTAAAATGTCATGAAAACACTCTAATACTATGCATATTTGCATACCATCATTAATTATATAATCTGCATAAATGTTAATTAATTATGCAAATTAGAGGGTAGCTAGACAAATACATTATAAACACTTTGACCAAGTTTCAAGGCAAAATTCTGCAAAATACACATTGCATATTATATGCATTGATTTGTAAGTACATGTAACTATTAGCACAAGCTACATATTCATGAGCTTTTTCAGTCTTTTTAGCTCATTAACTATTGATTATTGATAAAATCAATAAGATACAAAGACAATTAAAATGCATGCATTATGAAAACTCAGAAGATTACTTTGCTTTACTCCATTCATTTACCCCGGTATTCAAAATATACTTCATGATCCATGTCAAAGTACTATAATGCAAATTGTAAAATAATTGACTAGCTGTGAAGACATTAACTGACATATAAATGATATGCGAGAAAATCTGTGATCCAGGAGAGGAGAGGTGCAGCACATTCACTCTCAGTGGAAGTGGAATTGAACAATTTTCAATATAGAGTGCAATCAGCAACTTACTGCCAAAATCAAATTGGACTGGGGGTACAACAATTTAATATGCAAAAAAACAGCCTGATCTTAACAGAGAAAGAATGATGCTAAAAATAATGTGACCTGCACAAACATGGCCATAGAAAAGGGTAAGGCACAGATCCAAGATTTGTTTCCATCCATCCATCGCCAATGTTGTGCTTGTATGTCACAGGGGGTGTCTGAGGGGGAGTGTCCCCCTCTCCCGAGAAGTTGAAAAATGTTGAAAAATTAAGTTCTAATCAAAGCCATCTGATGTAACATTTTTTGAACTAAATTTATTTTTTTTAAATATGAGCAGTAGGAGAATAATAAAATAAAACAACATCAATGACTTTTTGCATCAAAGTAAGTTTTTCGGACCTGTTTTGGGTTTAGGCCCCGTTCTTCTTTTTTTTTAGTCATGAAAATCGGGGAGGTATGGGTTGGCTGTGCCCCTGTCTGAATCCGCACCTGAAAGAGGTTTCCAGCAGAATCACTCACTCTCAGGAAGATGGTGCAATGTTCAGCAACTTACTAGACCTCCCTGTGAAGGAAAATGGGCAGGGTTACCAATGCAGCACAATAATGTGGTGGTACATCGACCACTTCAAATTCAACTAAACAAATCATGTGGTTTGGACACTGTGGTCTGGAACCTTCTGGAATGTACGATGCATCCACAATCATCAGACTATATATATATCCTTTTAAAATAAGAGACATAATAAATAACTGAATCCAAGAGACCCCTGCCCCCTATTCCAGCAAGCATGACTTCAGCATGTTAAGGTTTCTATTTAATCAGAATATATATTACTATAATTTTTTTTAAATCACTGCAACTTAATTTGGCGAATTGGCAAGAAGTCATCTTTTTTATGGCAATTTAAATTCATGAATTTGCATCATCTTGCTATGTAAAACCATTATAAATGAACTATTTAGCAGCAATTTAATTTATCAATTGAAGGTGCTAGTGAAATTAGCAAAATTAAAATGCTAGCTAAATTAAGTTGTTTTACAGTACCGGTAATGACATCTGCATAACCCCCCATACTCCGTCCCTCCCCAGGAGGGTGAGAGTTCATAGAGGCAATGTCGGGAATTACGTCACGCTATTGTTCGACCTAGGCTACATCATTTTTAACGCATGCGTGTTCGTCAATACAGCTTTAGTCTCCTCCACCTTCGCAACACGGTATGTAGAGTGACTGGAATCACACTGACGACGGAGGAGAATACTAGCTGGTCAGACGGTTTAATTCTATCAAGCATATATAATACCTGAGCAATCACCGTCATTTGATCGATTTACTATATACAGAATATATTGCATGCTCAAAATATAATTTGAAAATTGTAAACCTGTTAACTTATATATTTGTGTACTAAAGTAATGACACGTGAATAACGTTAACATCACAAAAAAATGGCATCTAATGGCCGCCTTTTGTCTAGACCTAGGCTACATCTTTCGGTTTCGTCACATGATTTCAGATGCTCATTCCGACATTCATTATTCCTGCCCTCCTCCTAGTTCTCCATGATCCAACACATATTTTGACTGTTATGTGTTATCAAACTTACTAACAAAAATGTCAGTATGATACGGTACAGCAAGTTGGACTCGGAGATTGGAGCAAAAATGACACGTACTGCACACTACTACCATAACTGTTTCGATCATGATGGTCCATTGATGTGTGTGATACATCTTACTATAAATGGGGAAAAATGCATAAACAATTCACACTGTTGTGCGATAGACACCCATCCATGATAAAGGATGTGACGGTAGGACATTGCTCACTACCCTTCCCCTTTTCCCACACATGACACAGTGACACACCCTTCACATACATTTAGAATAAGAATGCTGATGAGTTTTCCCCTGCCCCGCTCCCCTGTTGCTCCCACACTGGGATTTACACATCATTTATACAGTGAACATGGTGAATGTCATGATGTATTGTTAGCACACTCTATACAGGCTAAGTGCTACTATGTACATTAACATTTATCATGTTTATAGTAGGTAACCTAGGCAAACCTTAGTTAACACATTTACTAGTCAGCGAATTCGCCGAGACCGGGGCCCCAACACAATGCATATTTACATAGAAATTTGAATTTTTTCGAGAATAGGTGGGTGAAGGAAACCTACATAAATATGTTTTCTATACTTCACTTGACCCAAATATATGATTTTTATGGTGATAATCAAGTCGCACATGGAATTTTAGAGGATTTTGATAGCAGTTCCATTAAAAAAGCTGCTATCGCCATGAGACTAAGATCTAGAAACACCCCTAAATGCCGTTTTAGGAATTTTGCTAGCTGAATCTTTTTGATGAAAGTCAATCTTTGACAAGATGTAACTTTGCTACGGAAAGTGCTATGAAAAAAAAAGGTTTTCAGTTTTGGCTTAGTTTACTCAAGGGCTTTAATTTGATATATAAAACGATGCAATTTGATGTCAAATTTGAATTCACCTAGTATACCTATTTATAGAACTTTAAGCTTACCTCTAGATACAGTTCCTTCAATGCTGTTGACTGTCAACTGTGCTCATAACTCGCACTGGTACTGGCATAACAACTGGTAGTAAGAAACGATAACGATCCACGATTCTATTCAATGATTCGGTTTTCACATAATTTCCTACAATTTCCCTTATGGACCTGCAACATGCAGAACTGTTTCTTGAGCCGTGCGTGAATTCGTATCGAGCGAATGTGCGATGTGTGTTGACATTCGATATTCACGCAATCCGTGATGGTGGTGTGGGATGTGATGAAGAGATGAAACAGAGGAGGAGCACATCTCCTCCGAGGGCGTACTTTTCATCCAGCTCACGAATCAGGCAGGCACGGTCAGTGGTCATGGAAATAGTAGATTGGCCCAACTTTGTGGCGATAAAGGAAACCAGATTGGGCATAATTTCCGGGCATAATTTATTCCAACCAAATTCAACAGCTCATAATTAATTCCAGAACCAACCGTTTTCATCCTTAAAATGGCCGAACGTTATGGAGCCGAACATTTTGAAATTCCAAACAAATGTTCTCATTTGAGGCTAATTGATGTTCAAATTTAACTGGACTATGATTTCCCATGGGATTTTTTTATCATATTTATCACATGGAATGTGACAAAAAACTGTCGAATATTTCAGCTGGAATGAAGAGAAGATACAATGGAATCGACTGAGATCTTCCAGACAAGGGAATAGCCATGCTGAAATTATAAAAACTTGTATGCCTTCATCATTATATTTTAAGTTGGATTAGTCTTGGATTAATGGCTATTAAGATCCCCGGGCAAGATCAATCCATCAGAAAAAGTAAATCTTGTGGATTTTAATTTTAATGTATAGGCAAACTGAAAATTAAATATGCCCGACATTTTCCTTGATCACATGACATTTTTTAATTTTCTAAAGCAGACCTCGCGCACACCAAACCCGATTCGTTTTTCACCAGGGGTTCTGAGTCGTACCAACCAGAGAACCAGTGACGCGTCTCTATTTATTGCTATCTACAGAAGATAGCAACACGTCAGTGCGTCCTATCATGGACATTTCCATGGTCCTATACACCGAGCACTACCATTGGAAGCAGTTACAGCAACAACACACCAGGGCTTCAGTTCGGCAGCTTTACCAGCCATCCGAAGACTGCAGCCTCCTGCTTACATTAACGGGTGGTAAATCCCACATCAAGTTTTTAGCAGCACCCTATGTTTTTCATCAGCCTTTGTTGTTCACCGTTTTTGTATATAATATAAGTTGCACTTGGACCGCACTGCACCATTCAACATCCGGGACAGCAAGATTTGCTTTTAAGGATGATAATGAATCAAGAAACTATAACATCGGTAGATATTTATTTTAACATCATCATACTGTATTATTTAGGTATGGTGTGCTCTGAGTAATTTGATTAGATTATTTATCTTTGTTTACAAACTGATCTATGTTTCAAGTTAATCAAAAGCAAATTGAATCACATTTTTTGGATTGTTGGGAAACCCCTGTTCTTAATGTTCACTGAATTGCACCTTTAAGGAAATCCTCGATTATGTAAAATGAATATGACATCATTTTGGGAATCCCCCAGAAAATAAGTGATGTGGCAGAATGGTTTATTAATAGATTGTGGGTTTTTGGGACTCTAAAAGGTGAAAGCAATTTAGTTTGCAGAAAATGAAGAGAGATTGTAGGCTCTCTCTATAATGTGTTGGTCGTCGCTGTGCTTCAAAAGGAGGTACCGTTGAACCAGTTTGCATTGCCAATAATGAAGTAGATTTTGAGTACATCGGAAGGTGCTCCTCCTACCCAGAGGATTCAAATTCTTCTGTCGACTTGCTATAGAGTCTGGTTTATAAAACAACACATCTGTCAATAAAGTGGATCAGTGCAGAAAGTTTCCTGTTTCATGGAGAAAGAGTGATTGGCGAAAGAAGCATCTTAGCTGGAGAAAGAGTCAACTGTACAAAGATGTGAGCATCATAGTTAGAGAAAGCAGCGCCATTTCTGTGCGAGGATTTTAAACGCAAATGATATAAATGCAAGTGTACATGGGCTTTGCTGAACAGTAACTTTCGCAGGATAAGCGAACAAGGATACACACATCAGCCAGCCAGAACATTGTCAGAACATTATAATCAATAAGAAGAAAAGAAAAAGACTGCTGGTTAAGTACTACTGATTTATAGTAGGCCTACTCTCCTGCATCGAAGATATTGTATATTATTATAGCAGACGATCAAACTTGATTTGGGCTGCAAAGTCACCCATGCAAGAGCACTTATTGAGCCAAAAGTAAGGAAACTTACTTAACATTCATTTCAAATAGTTTATAGATATCCTAAAATGTCTAGTTCTCTTAACTTTTGACAATAAAAAGTTTGTGTATATGTGATCGAAAATGATTTAATTTTACCGAGAACCACTAAATCCTGGAGGAAAAGTGGGTTTAGCAGTTCTATGCATGGATATAGCCAGGTTTTATGATATAGCATGTATGGTTTTGGATCACCACAGTCAAAAGGTCCTATACTTATAGGGCTAATACAAATGACAGTGCTCAAATTCTAAATAAATGAATACAAAGTAGTTTAGTATTTTATCCATGTTTTATTTTTCCTGACAATTATCATGATAATATTTGATTACAAATTATAGTGTATGCAAAATTCACCTTAATTTCTCCAAAAAGTTAATTGTAAACATTTCCAAAAAAAGTAACTAACCCCCCTTAAATAATGCCCATTATTCAAAAAGGGGCTATTGTATTGCAAATCTGTAAAATGCGTTGGAAGCAGAATTTATTTCTGCGCATTTTGACACCTCATTTGATACGATAGCCCAGAAAACAATAAAACACCGGTCAATTTAATGTAGTGAGGTCCAGATTTGAAAGTTGCACTTACATACAAATCTTTACAATACAAAAACACTCAGATATCAATACACCGATTTCCCTCCATTACACTGAATGCAAAATCAATAGAATTTACTGCAACTTTCAAATCTTGGGTTACATTGATTTAAATGTACGCTGTGACGTCAATATTTAGTCAATTGCTACAAATGAGGTGTCAAAATGTGCAGAAATAAATTCTGCTTCCAACGCATTTTACAGATTTGTAATACAGTCACCCGTTTTTGAATAATGGTCAATATGTAAGGGGGGTCAGTTACTTTTTTTGAGATGTTTATGTTGGCTATAATGCATAATACATGTAATACATATCTAAAGTACTAGTATATACTAATCTTATAATAATAAGTTTCATTCGGTATATCCCGACAGTATGCATGTTACCCTGTTCCCTACAAAATAACAAAAATATGGACGGTGAGAAAAATTTAGGAAGTAACAGGTTGGATAAAAAGCCCGACATATATTTATTTTTCATCTCGATCCTAAAGATCTTGTTTTTTCTTTGCATAAAGATAGCCAAACATGTGGGTAAGTGGCTTTTTCTTTGCAATTATGCTTGTTTGTATAGTCTTGTGCATTTTTGACAATGTATAATATGTCACCCTGCATTAATTTGGGCATCTTGTCCAGATTTTGTCCTGGGTTTTTGTTCCTCCTTGTATTCTTGCATTCCTTATATTTTGTATTTTGCATTCCTGAATAAAGGTTGATATAACAACAACTTATTATTATAGAAGTGGTGAGCCAATGAGTAATGATACGATATCTCCGAGTATGCATTTTTGTCATCATACGGTGTTTATGGTGTTTCAATATTAACTAACAAAGATCGGAAGGTCGTGGGTTCGATTCCCATGCCGGCACATTCCCTTGCTGCTTTTTTTCAAGTTGGGTTGTGTGCCGGTCGGGATTTGTGTTTATTTGTTGTCATGTTTAATTGTAACACTTTGGGTTGGTAAACTGTTCATTCTTTCTTAACAAACTAACATTTAAATAGGAATAATCTATTCTTTATGCAAATCACACATTATTGCTTAAAAGTTACCAAGTCCCTGCCTTTTGGGATTGTAAGTAGACTTAGATTAAACATAATTGTTGGGTAGTAGCTGCATCTTGTACAGTTTGGTGTTACAATTTAATTTGATAAAGTTACATTTTCTAAGAATAAATAATAAGTTGACGATATTATGATGATACTGAAAATCGAAAAACAATATGTTTTATATAATGCATTGAAAATGCATGACAATTTGATTCAAAATGTATATCAGATTATTATAGTTCCATGTATATGAATGATCTGTGATCTCATCTCAACCAGTGAGAAACCAAGCTTACGCATCGTAAAGTATCGTATTTGTGAGTACGTTAACACTACCAGATTCCAATTGCTGCCGTCCAGATGTACACTACTTCATAGAGCACCCATGTGGATACTCTAGTACACATCTTGAATCACACACTGGTACTGGACGTATACTGCACTGGTACTATATAGGGTAGCCACATAGTAGGTGGGCAGTAATGTACCTCTGGGGTTGGCGGCATGATCTGGTTGTGTAATTGGCGATATCTGTCTTTTGACGTTTCCGCTAAAAGTTGTCGCATTAGATAGGATCCTATAGGCCCCTACTGCCCATATGGGATCGCTTCACCAGTCCATGCAGTACCATCAAACAGTATACATTGGACGCCGGGAGGTATAGGCTAATTGTTATTGATAACTAGCGAATGTGAAATATCAGAATAAATTCATTTCATTCAGTCTATGCCTTAGAGTCTCCACCGCCTCCTCCTCCACCCGAACTGATGTTAATTCTAGACAACACCAGAGCACAGGATTCGAAAAGTGGGTCACAGAATGTCTTGATGTACACTGCCCAAATTTTACCAGCAAACCCAATCTGTATCATGAAAGCTTTGACACACGGTGTTGCATACCAGATGTAATAGAAGGAAATACAAGCGAAGTACAAGCCCCAACAGAAGGCACATGGAATACCAAATATAGCAGAGCAGATTCGATAACACCAGAATTTGGTACCGATGTAGACTTTGTAGCTGTTTTGCCAAACACAATCAAAGCTCCTTATCCCTGTGGGTTCGCCAAAGACATCGGGCCAGTCAGCCTGAAATCAAAATGATTAAAAAACATAATAATTATGTATATATTAGCATGATTAGCTCAAAGTTCCGTTTGATTTAGGCATTTTGGTTGTTTATTGCTCAAATGTCCCATACTCCCAGCAATTTTTCTGTTATGACAAATGCAACCCTTCAGCCCTCGTAACTGACATATAGGATCTAGGATACCCGTCATTTCTTTCCATCGTTCTCCGCGGCGAAATTCTTCTGCTGTTTACGAAACACGAGTGTTATACGATAAACACGACGCAGTAACAGTTATTGAAATTGCAAGTGCCTGTAACATATAAGGACAATTTTTACGTAACTAACCTGGAGGAAGTCATTGATTGGCTTCGGATCCCTGTTCTCCATATCAAGCTCCATAGAGAGCGGTTCCACTTGGTTTGAATCTGGCATTTTGAAATATATCAAGGGCGTGTTTTTCACTCAACTCCAATCTCAGCACATTTTATTTTTGTAATAAGTCTCTTTTTCATTGTCAAGGTCATTAAAACAGCAGATGAGAATTTATGTTATTGGAAGCATACCAACAGTATCGAAGTACACAAATCATCATTTCTATCTTCACCTGCTATTTTATTGATCGGATACAAACCCGTTGTCATGACAACTGTTTGAATTTCCCTCTCCAATATTTCATACACCACGAGCGATACTTCAGTCTGTGAATAGTATTTCCGGACTTCAGAGTAAGCCACTGTTTGACCAATACGATATCCCGAGGGCTTAAAAAGGGGCGATTACTAATAACCAAAGGCTAGAATACTTTGATTATACCAAAGATTCTCAATGTATCGTGATGTATTGAGAATCGTTGAGTAGGCCTATACCCATGTGGTCATTCAGCAAAGTTTATTGTTTGCTCGTTAATCATTCACCCCCGGAAGTTATTTTAATTATGATAATTGTTGATTTGATACTTCAATTGAACGCTGTTACCTATAGAAATGGATGCTGTCTTCAGTAGATAGCACGTAGTTTTCAATAAATGTGTCTGAGTGATATGATTCTATCTTAAGTGTAATATATAGATATCACTATATTTAAAAGCGACGTACGTGATGCTATCACTATATTTGATAGTTAACATACGCCTTTATATTTCCCTGGACCTCTGGCTGTATTGAAATATGTATTATATAGTATTGTACTTTGAAAAATCAATATAATAGGTGTTAGGGAACAAACCAAAAGATCTATGACGTCCTATAAACGAAACTAGTTTCGTTTAGGGGGGAGGGGGTAAAAATACTCGATTACGTTTGTACAAAAACATCGGTCTGAAGAATGTGTCATTATTATTATTATGTCAAAATTTTTAACATTTCATTATTACGTTTCTGACAGGGAGGGAGGGGGTCGGCGGAGAAACGAAACTAGTTACGTTTATAAGACGTCATCGATCTTTTGGTTTGTTCCCTTAGGGTTCATGCCCCTTTAATGAAAGAAGACCTTATCCTACACAGGAAAATATGCATGAAGTGTCACTGGAGTTGGGACAGATAAATAACAAAATGTCTAAATCATGTGATGCTGCTATCTTCAGTAGATAACACATTAGATCGTTAACGTAGCATTAGCCAGTGATGTGATGCTATCTTCAGTATAGATATAACTGCCCCTTCAGTGAAAGAAAGACTAATCCTATACTGGAAAATATGCATGAGGTGTCACTGGAGTTGGGACAGATAAATAACAAAATGTCTAAATCATGTGATGCTGCATGCTGCTATCTTCAGTAGATAACACATTAGATCGTTAACGTAGCATTAGCCATGTGATGTGATACCTTCAGTATATACCGGTAGCTGCCCATTCAGTGAAAGAAAGTCTAATCCTATACAGGAAAATATGTACGAGGTGTCACTGGAGTTAACAGATAAACAACCAAATGTCTAAATCATGACTGTGAGTGCTTGCTATCTTCAGTAGATAGCACATCATTGACGTGGCATTATGCCAGTGATGTGATGCTATCTTCAGTATAGATATAATATAACATTAGATAATTGACATATCAGAGCAACACTTAATAAACACTTAATAAACACTTGTTTGTACAGTGAAGGTATATGGATGTTAATTTATAAACACCAAAACACGTTTAAAGATATGAAGATGTTTATGTTTTTTAACACCAGACAGTATTTAAAAACATATTTTAAACACTATCTTGTGTTAAAATCATAAACATATTCATATTTCTTAAACGTGTTTTGGTGTTTATAACTTAACATCCCTATACCTTCACTGTACAAACAAGTGTTTATGAAGTGTTAAAGTGTTTGATGCTATCTTCAGTAGATATCACCACCTTAGAAGTTGGGCCAGTGATGTGATACTTAACAGTGTGTCTAAGTGCTATATATCTTCAGTATAAATAACATTATTTAGATACACTGCAAAAACAAGTGTTAATAGATTAACACTATTTGAGCAACACTTTTTAAACATGTTAAACCGTTAATATATTAACATTTATGTTAAAATATTAACAATTGTGTGTTAAAATATAAACACAAATGTTAATATTTGAACACATTAACGGTTTAACGTGTTTAAAAAGTAACACTTTATATATTAACACTTGTTTTTGGAAAGTGGTGTTAACGTGTTAAAGCATTTAAAATGAACATCCTCATTTAATCATAGTGTTAATGTGTTAATAAAAGTGTAAAAGTGTTAATATTTTAACACATAATTGTTAATATTTTAACACAAATGTTAATATTTTAACACATTAACGGTTTAACATGTTTAAAAAGTGTTGCTCAAATAGTGTTAATGTATTAACACTTGTTTTTGCAGTGTAGTTAACTTAGCATTGTCCAGTGTTGTGATATCTACATTTGACGTTGTAGTATATGTAAGTGTTAATTAGATAGTTAACATATAGCAGTATGTCTAAATCGGAAACATTTGTTCGAAGGGTCATTAGTCCGAAAAGGGTTAAAGTTAGGAGTTGTGGCATTTTGGTTAGGATCACCGTTTTTTACGGCAAACTGTAAAATTTGTCTCTACAAATAGGCATGTTAGTACCGTTAAATTTGATTATTTTGTAATATGTTGCATCGTACTATACCGTATATCGTCCACATTTTTCAAATAGGAAATAGCTGTATTTGTTGTTTTTAAGACTACTTCATATAATTTATCGTGAATACAGTGCGGGGGGGGGGTGTCAAAGGGGGCATCCCCAAAATATTTTTCCTGTCCCCACCCAGTTTTCCCCCCACCCCCCACTTTTGAGGAAAAAACTTGTTGAATCATCTTATTTCCGGAAACACCCTGTACTATCAAAAGTGCTATCTACTGAAGATAGCATCACACACACGTTAACTATACTGAAGATATATACATTGTAGCAACACATATAGGGGTGCGCCCACATGATGTGTTGCTATCTTCAGTATAGTAAACGTGTGTGATGCTATCTTCAGTAGATAACACTTTTTGATAGTACAGGGTGTTTCCGGAAAAAGATGACACATTCGGAAAAATATATTATCCGTAACAAATAAAAGCACTTTGACATTCATATAGCACATGCTATGTGTAACCTATACGGTATATACAAGGAATTTTATTCCGTGCGATTCAGAATGATTTATAGTTATTAACTGTTAAAGTTATATAGTACTGGGTTACTATGTTTCTGAGAACACTTCAAATTAGTCTTACCTGAGATTTTCCTGGTAGTGGAATAGAATGATATCGTCAGTATATTAGAATGATATAATGCCTTCCTCGAGCCAGTAAAGTAAAATAAAAAACTGCTCATTTTTGCAGGAAATCTGTTATGCTAATTGGATTCCTTGTGTCATTTTTGTTTCCGAAAATGTATACTGTGCATGTGATAACGGTTAGCCTTGCCAGGTCTATACTTTGAATTTGTTACTATGATATATATATATATACTGCGCCAATAAAATATCCTTACACTTGGAAAAATAATCACAATTTAACAACTGAACAATATTGGGGTAAATTTGTTTTTTTAATAGATGGACTATCTAATCATGCACATTATGACACCACATTGAATCCAATGTGACTTCAAGAAGTAAAGTTACAAGCAATTGAATAGACGAAGGTCCAGTTTTAAAAGTGACAAACTGGCCTATACAAGGCACAGAAAGATTCCATAAGCGCAACAAAGAGACAACAGAGTTTCTTCAATGAAGCGTTATTTAAATCAGTTTTTATTTCAGTTTACACTTCTCTGTACTTTTCATAACTTTCATTTTATTTGTCAGTTCTTTTGTTTCAGTTTTCTTTTGTTCCTTATGATTTAAATTAAAGCCAAACACATAAATTAGCCATTCACCACTCTCAAACCAGATTTGTAGTCTGTGGAGTTTTGAATAAGCCAGTTTGTCACTTTTGAAACTAGACCTTCGTCTAATCAAATGCTTGTAACTTTACTGCTTGAAGTCACATTGGATTCAATGTGGTGTCATAATGCGCAGGATTAGATAGTGCATCTATTAAAAAAACAAATTTACTCCAATATTGTTCAGTTGGGAAATTGTGATTATTTTTCCAAGTGTAAGGATACTTTATTGGCGCAGTATATTATATCATCGGTAATTTTAGAATAAAAAACAACATCAAAATTACTGTCTATCTACTTTTTTTTATAAAAAACAAAAACATTATCCAGTTTTGCCAAATGAAACATAGCTAAATGCCAATCCTTTAGTTTTAGTTCTAACTGGCGATGAAAGTCAAATTTAAAAATATTTTGATTGCTTGTGACTACAATTTATTGTAAATGCAATGTTTGGCCCATTTCCCCTCAAATTGCAAAACTATTAAAATTGAGCAGTTTCATTTGTCCATATTTGGCTCGTATATCATATAGTGAATTGAAAAGGGTACTCGTATTTCAACCAAGGTGAAAACAGCATGTAATGAAATCGGACCATCCACCCTTAAATTAAAGTAGTTCTAACTGGTCTAACTTTGTTTATATGTTTAGTGTTACTCCCCATTGGATGCTGTGTCATATTTTCCCTGTTTTTAATTTTGGTCTCGAGTCTTTGACAGGGATATATGGATGAATCTGCAAATATCCATCAGATATGGAAAAGAAATTCCAAGATGGAGATTAATTATGTTAATGATAAATCGATTGGAGTAATTATCTCTTCTTTTTTAAATACAGACTCAGATTATACGCTCCTTGATAAATCCATATACAACTGCATTATGTAAAAATAATAAAACGAGACAATAATTTAAGGAAATGTGTAGCAAAATTTATTTTACAAATATATACAAATTATTTTCGTGCAGCTACATTTAAAAAATGTTTGACGTTATAGCTTTCCGTTCATACAGTACAAGAACGTACCTATATATACTGTATAAGAGTTAAAAAATAACAAAATTGGTAGTTATACATTTGTAAGTGTCTGTTACTTTTGAGCCAAATTTGAGCGTTAGCAAGTGAAGTTAGCATTAGGCTACGTTTGTAACGTTTTGTTAACCCATACACTTGATGAAAGTGATGAATATGAAAAGAAACCGAAATTAAAAATTTAAACATATTCCTGTATACAAACACACCACTGACAGTTACACTCCCCCTTGTCTCTCTCTCTCTCATCATCTCTTTCTTCCCTCTCTCATTTAATTTATTTTAAATCAGAGAAGATGTAATAAATTATATTACATCTGCTCTGTTTAAATGTATTTGAGAAGCATAACTTGGAATTTATAACAATACATTGGTCGCGGTCGGTTAAAGAGGCATGGAGATTAAAACAAAGGGAAACATGATAATCTAAAAACGGTCGTTATTAATCGGGCAAAATATATATGCATTACATGTATAGTGACTCAGTCATGTGACTGCATTGTGTCCTGAGATTATAAATTACAGTGACCAATTAAAATGCATCAAAATACCCTTAGAGTGGCATTTCGTGATCCACAGCCTCATCTGAAATGTGAGAATTATCATAAAATGTTCCGAAGGCCGAATAAAAAAATACATGTTTAGCGTCCAGGTTTTGAAAAATACAAGGAAGAAGGAGGGCTTTAAAAATTGGTGCAAAACCCCCGGGGCAAAACCCCGATTTGGTCCGTACATATACGATACATGTGAAAAGTAGGCATTTTTAATTTCGTTTTTCTGGTAGGTTACGCCCCTCTACTGATCACAAAGCTTTCCTGAAGTGTTCTTATACATTTGTAAGACTACAACGTATTGAACTTCTCAAACTTCTTCATTAAAAAGTTATATCTGAAATTCTAGAAAATACATTTGTAAGGCTATAGAACTTCTCAAATTTCTTCATTAAAAAGTTATAACTGAAATTTTAGAAAATAAAAAGAAAATTTAAGGATCTTCAAAAAAGGAAGTGGGATGGGACGCTAAACATGTTTCTTTTTTTACTCGGCCTAATAATGTTATGATCTAAGTCATTTTACAGGTATGACGTGAATAACGTGAAATAAACATGTTTTGCGATATAAAAATAACATTATGGTACAAAAAAGTCAGAAAAGTCGTCGATTTGCAATGTTCGTGTTGATACTCATTGTCTCTATTTTGCAGCGTCTCCGTCGTCTCCGTGAAAGTTCTACAGGATTACATAATTTTCTGATATTGTGACATTGTTGCGTCCGACTCATCTTGGCTGTTCAAAAGTTCTACGTAAAGCAGGATGCCATTATTCAAGTTCTGATATTGTAACATTGCGTACGACTTATACAGACCGTCAAAAATTAAAAGAACACGAAGAGAACACTAAAATGTTATATGTCAATCCAAAAGTTCAAAGAAGGCAGATGTTAAGCTTTCGAATCACCACCTCCACCACCGGCTCCAAATTTTGAAAAGATAAGCGCACACGACTCCCATAATGGATTGCAGAAGGACTTGAGACAGACTTGGAAGAGATTGCTGGCAAAGTTAAGTTGCACCAAGTAGGCCTTCACACAGGGTGTGAGATACCAGATATACATGAATGACATACAGGCAAAGTACACTCCCCAACAGAATGCCGCTGGAACAGCACAGATGGCGGAAATGATCTTGTAGCACCAAAGTTTAGTGTAGAAATATGTCTTGTAACTGCACATCCAGATGCGTTCAAAGCTGTACACACCCTCAGGCTCGCCGAATAACTCTGGCCATGAATTCTGTTGAGTATAAAAGAAAGAGAACAAGAATATAGTATTTTTGTATAGTTTTAAGCGTACTACACTATTATAAGCCAAAAAAGAAACTTTTTCACAAGGTCATCTTAAAATTCTGCACATCAAATTGAACCAAAATTACAATACTCTACTCTAAACACATGTCAGTAACCAAGCAGTTATCCAACTGACACAACAGCAAAATGCACTGACACGGAACAGCTTCCTGGACCACATTCACCGCCCAATAAATGGCACCCAGCACAAGAAATGTGTAAGTGGAATATTGTAGAACAAGACACGTTTCTTGAAGAAAGTGTGTGAAAAGTAGAAATCAGCTCCGTTCCACGCTATTCCACGTACTCTTTGGAAATTGTCATCTGTGTAAGGATCTTATACGCATTCTTGCAGATTTCTTGTGCTGGGTGCCAATTATTGGGCTGTGAATGTTTTCCAGGATTAGCTGTTCAATTTCATTGCATTTTGCTGTTGTGTCAGTTGCACAACTGCAGAAATGTAGAAAGTGCATTTTCCTTTGCTTTGCTTAAAATATCAAGTTGCAACTGTTCAATAAACAAAGTATAAAGTGAATGAATGTAAAATAATTGAGCCATACGTCGCTCTAAAGTCTCACCAGCCCATCATGCGAGTTAGCTACCTGATCATGCTCTAAACTAATCATCTACGGCTGCTCTTTCTCGATGCTCTGCTCTAACGGGTAGCTTTTTAATTTTAATAGGGCATTTGAAGTGACAGAAAATACAAGAAAAGCCGGCGTTCTTTTATCTTTTGTGATTTCAGATGTGTACTGTAAAAAGTAAATTTAATGGGGTACGTTGCGTGAAAAGCATGAAGCATCTTGCATTTTGATTTAAATTAAAATGATGGCTTTCTTGGATAAAGGTGTAACACTCATGATATGGCCACAATAGATTGGATGCATACAGTTAATTGGCTGAATGCTGACTTCCAACCTCTAATCTTTGTTGGCCATTTCGTCTTTGTCATGTACGCCTTTATTCAAGAGAGCTGTTGCTATAGATCTTTGCAACTGTTTCCGTCTACAATTTGCAAGTAAATTTTCCATCTCTTCAAGTTCAAGCCAGCGAAAGACATATTAAGCATCACACTGCAAACCTTATTTTTACTCCTATAGTGATTTTACCATTTTTGAAACACCGAATTCATGTCAAAATTCATGTCAATGAATCATTGTTTTATACTAAAAGATGATTGCATGGGTGACTGAGTAATCGGATACATAAAATTTAAGACAAATTAACTAACAATTTACATTGATCATGTTGATATCGAGAACGTTTTGCACATCCTTAACATACACCCCTCGATAAATTTGTGTCTATTTTTGCATTTTTCTCAAAAACTAAAAACACACTAGTAACAAAAGTTACTGTATATTATAGGGGCAAGGAATCCAATTACTACATTGGAATTTCAGTGTCCCACGACAAGCGGTTTGTTATTTATGATAAGAAATAAGGTGCCGCTAGGATGTACCTCATTTCCTGTCATATATACTGAACCGCTTGTCTTGAGTCACTGAAATTTCAGTGGATTCCTTGCCCCAATAATATACATAACTTTTGTTACCAGTGTGTTATTATTTTTTGAGAAAAATGCAAAAATAGTCACAAATTTACCACAGGGGTGTAGTACCCCCTTAACTTACGAAAACAATATATAGGCAATTTGCTTAAGACCCTGGATCATGTAACAAAGGTTTACTTACCTTAACATGTTCGTTTAACTCATTTGGATCTCTGTCGTTCATATCCAACTCCACTGGCATCTCTTCCACCTTTGTTTCAGCCATCTCGAATTGAATTCAAGCTGTGGTATCACTATAAATATTTTAAAAACCAAGGGTCATTCATACGAGATGTAGGCAAGTATTCTTGGTAAGCAATTGCAGAACCAAGTTGCAGGAGCAGATGAGAGACGCTCTTCTACCAACAACTTCCCACAAAGTGTAATTGTAAAGTAATAAAAGTAAAGTTTGAATTCGGCATTGACTTGATGCAGTCTGTTTGTCCTTGCTGCTATGGTAACCATCTAGCCTCTCATTCTTCTCGGTAAATGCATGCATATTTAATCACAGGCAGTAGAGACTGTGAAAAAAGCTACAATTTCCAAGAACTTGGCTTTATCGATCTTGTCTTTTTATTAGATCAGAAGTCACTATTTTTATGAGATTAATTTTGCGTTATCGATCCATACCAGAATAGCTTCAATAGATGGAAGGATGATCTTGTCAATAAACACTTCAGGAGGTAAAGGACAGTTTTTGCAAATTGCAATACACAAGGTCGTTGGTCGATATCACTGTGGATCGAACATTTACTAGTATTACCTTTTGAACTTGTTAGCGCGCCTATAAAATTGGCCACAATTTTTATTTGTCATGAAAGTTATTTTTGTAATTTACTCCATCTTCACAAAAGAAACACGAGGAAGACATACATGGGGAATATTGAATGTAAATAAGAAGTCTTCCAAGTTCTTGATTCTTTTCCTTTTTATAAATGGTAACACAACAAATTGCTGATGGCTTCTATTCACCTAGTCCGAATATTAAATAAATTATTAAAATATTAAATTCTGACATGATCGTGTTTGGCTTCACCATGGGCCTTAATTTGGCCAGTAAAATTCCTGATGTACAAACAAATTTCACTGATTTTCTCACATTCTGCTCCTTCACCAATGAACTCGATCTTTCTTAAGGGGGTACTACACCCCTGCCAAAATGTATGCCTATTTTTGCATTTTTCTTAAAATTATAGCGCATTGGGGACAAGTAAGATATGTATATTATAGGGGCAAGGACTACAACTACTGCACTATAAATTTTATTTCAGCACAGACAACAGTTGTGGGGTTACAGTCAAAAATGAGGGAAAACCAATATTTGATCAATAAATCAATAACTACTTGCTTTGAGTTGCTGAAATTTCAGTACAGTAGTTGTAGTCCCTGCCCCTATAATATACATATTTTACTTATCACCAATGTGCTATAATTTTTGAGAAAAATGCAAAAATAGGCATAAAATTGACCAGGGGTGTAGTACCCCCTTAAGCCAACAGATGAGGAGGAAATTGTTGATATTTGTTCATCGTTCAAGTCTGGTACATGTTGTGGATATGATGATATTAAGCCCGACATAATTAAGAACCCAGCAAACACAACGTTTTTAAATAAATTATATTTTGGTTTAGGTAAAAACGTTTTAACCAAATTAAAATGTCGGGTTATATAAAGGTCATGAAAACGTTTTAAAACGTTTTGTATGAAAACACACTACAACAATATTTTAAAAATGTATTTTTGCAAACCGTTTGTGCCAAATATGTTGTCAACACTTTTAAAATAACATTATGTGAAAATAGTTGCACCCAGCATACACAAAAATGTTCAAAACATTTTAATAACATTTAAATGTCGGGTTATATAAAGGTCATGAAAACGTTTTTTAAAACGTTATTGCAAATATTTTTGGCAAACGTTTTTTGCAAAATAATTTTTCAACCTTAAAATAACATTCTGTTTAGAATGTTTTGTATCAGGTTTTCAAAAATGTTTTTGGAATATTATTAAAACGTTTTTATACCATTTATATAACCCGACATTTAAACATTTTCTGTAAAACATTTTGTGTTTGCTGGGCAGTAGATTATTAAAAAATGGTTTTTAATGTCATGAAAACGTTTTATACCCTTAATATACCCTTTATATAACCCGACATTTAAACGTTTTCTGACAACCTTTTATAACCTTATGCGAATGATGTTGAAAACGTTTTGTGTTTGCTGGGAACATTATCAGCTTAATCAAAACACCATTAAGCCATGCACATATCGGATTTACGGTAATACCTGGTTAGGGGCCTGGTGCAAAATGGGGGGGGCGGTTAAAAGTTTTGACCCTCCTAAGGGAGAGTGGTCTTTTACTTTTCTATGGGGTTGACAACTGGACTGACTTTAAAAATAATTTATTCATGCTCATGGATAAATATGTCCCCAGCAAGATGAGCACCACAAGACATAATACACCGTGGTTCAACAGGAAACTACACAGAATGAGGAATAAACAACAGAGACTTTATAAGAAAGCAAAAAAGACTGGCAATGAAAGACTATGGAAGAAATTTCGTGACTACAGAAAACAATACAACAAAGCTCTTCGTGAAGCTCAGAACTCCCACCTTGCGGAAATCTTCAGTCCTGATCAGGATGATAGCAAAAAGGCCTTCGTCAAATATGTCAAAAATCTCCGGACAGACAGATGTGGTGTTAGCCCATTAAAATCAGGTAGCAACATCGTTTCTGATCCGCTGGGGAAAGCAAATGTGTTATCGAACTATTTCAAATCAGTCTTTACTCAGGAAACAACTGAAGACATACCCGAGATGAGTGGAGATAGTTTACCTACAATTCCTCCTCTTGTGTTTTCCTGTGACGGTATACTGAAACTACTTCTTGAACTCAACCCTAACAAAGCATCAGGGCCAGATAACATACCGATTAGAATACTGAAGGAATGTGCAGAACAAACAGCGCCCCTTCTCCAGGCATTGTTCACGCAGAGTCTTCAAACGGGCACCCTACCAGCTGATTGGCAGACAGCACTTATCACACCTCTGTTTAAAAAAGGAGATCGGTCTCTACCATCCAACCATCGCCCTGTTTCTTTAACTTCAGTGTGCTGTAAACTTATGGAACATTGTATATTTAAGCACATTATAAATCACTGTGAAGCGCATAACATCTTAACAAATGTCCAGCATGGATTTCGTCGAAAGCGGTCCTGCGAATCCCAGCTACTTGAAACGGTCGATGATCTTGCCTACTATATTGATCAAGGAAACCAGACTGATGTCATAGTGCTAGACTTCCGAAAAGCCTTTGACACGGTACCTCACCGCCGCCTCATGTCAAAGCTAGACCATCTGGGTATTCGTGGCTCAACTTATAATTGGATTGAGTCATTTCTTACCGGTCGCATCCAAAAAGTAGTTGTTGATGGAACCGAATCCACAGCTGAGAATGTAATATCAGGAGTTCCGCAAGGCACAGTGATGGGCCGCTCCTATTTCTCCTGTATATTAATGATTTGCCGCAGTCCATTAATTCGCAAGTGCGTCTCTTTGCGGATGACTGTTTAATATATCACACAATTCGCAATAAGTCTGACCACAAGATTCTGCAAGATGATTTACACCACCTTGAAACTTGGCAGAAAAAATGGTTAATGCAATTTAACCCTACAAAATGTACTGTGATAAGAATGACTAGTTCTAGGCGCACACCACAAGTCTTTGACTATTTTTTATGTGGGCAAAAACTCAAATCAGTCGACTCAAACCCATACCTTGGCGTTGAGATTTCTCGCACAATGTCGTGGAACCTCCACATTGACAATACTGTCAAGAAAGCTAACTCCGTCATGGGTCTGGTGAAGAGAAACCTCTATGCAGCACCTAAGGAAACAAAAATCCTAGCATATCAATCTATTGTGAGACCTACTTTAGAATATGCAGCATCCATCTGGGACCCGCACACACAGAAAAATATTACTAAACTTGAAAAAGTACAGCGCTCTGCAGCCCGTTTTGTTTGTAGTAACTATAGCAGATACAGCAGCGTAACATCTATGCTACAAGAACTAGAATGGCAATCTCTTCAAAACAGAAGAGAAGCTGCTAGACTCACCAATCTGTATAAAATCAGAAAGGGTGATCTACATGTAACTGCTGGGATAAACGGCTGATTCCAACTAAGAGCACTCGCTTACATTCTGCAAGATATAAACATCTCAACTCAAGAACTGAAGTATATAAGAACTCTTATTTTCCCAAAACAATTGTCGACTGGAATGCCCTGCCCCCCTCGGTCATCGAGGCACCTTCTACACCATCCTTTAAAGAAAGGCTTAAAGAACATTTAATCCAGCGTATCTAAACAGCTGACCCTAACCCCCATTAGCGTGATCCTCCAGAGGAGGCGGTGCTGATTATCAATCCAGATCCAGACCCATAATTTTCATGTCAAAAGGAGGGGGCTGAAATTTTTGAGATCTGAAAGGGGCCCCGAAATTTTTTTGCGATGAAATTGTTTTGCATCAAGCCCCCCTAACAAGTGTTTGTGAACGGTCCCTTATTTCAGGTGTTGTAACGGATATGATCTAAAAATATTCACAAAAGATTACTTTAAAATTGTCAATTTGGATTTAGACATAACCATTCTCATATCCAAACTTAATCAATGAGGTCCACTGCTTGTTATTATTATTTTTAAATGATATTGTATTCTTACTGATAAATTCACTTTTGTAACTTTTGCAGATGATACAAATGTCATCGTCTCACATTAAAATCGTTCTGATCTAATTTAAAAAAAATTATTATTAATATTGTAAACACTAGAGTTGGAAAATCTTTCTGTATGGTGAATAAATGCAAACAAATTATCACTATAACATCGAAAAGACTAATTTCATCATGTTTAATTAATAATAGACACAGTAATACATGAGAAGGTATATGATAATCAACTTGATATTTGTATTAATGGTAAGTCCTACCGTATTAAGGTTTCCAGAGTTACCAATACTAAATTTATTGGCGTTATCCTAGAAGAATCACCTAACTTGGTATAAGCTAGACTGCGCTGCAGTCATTTTTTTCCCCTTTTTTTTTTTGATAAACAATTCATACGTTTCCATGCATGAAACCATTTTAAAATCTATGACAAAACACATCATATCTCCAGTGACTGCCCTGCCCAGAGAAAAAAGTTTTCTCATGGATATCTGAGCTGTTGAATCAGAACAGGAATGATGAGTTTTCCATGGTCAGGTCAGAGAGATTAATTTAGGGAATGATAAATTAAACTGGTCTACTACAGTAGACTAGGTATAAGCATACTTCTAACATTGTTAACGTTCTTTCAAAATACTGTGGCATTTTATACCGTTTTAAAGAGTTTCTTCCTTGCAAAACGTTATTTTCCTTACTTTAGTGTATGTTATCTCATCTTTTGTATTGTAATTTGATTTGGGCAGATCAAAACCCCGCCTTTATTTAAAAAGTTCAATACTTTGACTATTCATTTGGTTTATTTATGTATATTTACTCTCACAGCAACCTTCCTGGCACTTTTTCGGATTATTTTGTTCAAAACAGATAAATCCACACTGTCAGAAGACAAAGTCCTTTATATTATATTGGAATTCGATTGATCAGGAGTTGAAAAATGCTAAATTTATTGTCTCAGTATTAATATTTATATTTTTTTCAGAATATTCACAAATATATTTTTCCAGTTGATCATTAATATTTTAATTATATTGCCATCACATTATAATAAGCCAGCAACACTCTGTTTGCACCTGTCTCGTTCGGTTTGTCTGCACTTTGTCCTGTCCACTGTTTGTAGCAAGTTGGCCAATTTTAACGAGCTTTGCTCACTTTTGGTTTTCCTACCATTTAGCATGTTATGTATTAAAATTTATCGGTGAAATCAGAGAAGTTGAAATAAATTATTCTGGTGAAATAAATTGAACATTGAACATTGAATTAAAACTTTTTTGAAACTTTTTGAAAGCCCGCGGGCTTTGGAAACTTCCATTGGGTACGGTGACAAGCTGCGTTTAGCCAAAGACAGTCAGATTGACCAATCAGGAAGCGACTACGGGTCTAAGAGAGAGATTTCCCGAAGGCTTTGGCTATATACCGGTAGTCTCATGTCGTGCGTCATCTAATGAATAATAATGAGAATTTTACCAAGATCGGGTTTATATGACCTAATAATAAACTGGCAACTTAGTCAAATAGCGCCACTAGTATACAGGCGCACACCACTAAATAATCATTCACATTGAAATGCAGGTATATTTACCTTGAAAATCACCTCTCGTTTGAAACGTAAAAGAGTTTAGTGTTATAATACAATAACAATGCTATGCGGCGCGCATCTTTGAACTTTGGCAGAGGTAATTTAAACTTGCCAACGTCGTCTTGTTTATTAATTTGATACGCTTATTATTTTAAGAAAGTAAGAAGGAGAAAAGAAAAGAAAGAAGAAATAAAGAAAGTTTGTTTTCTTAAATTGTATCGAGATCCATACATGATAGAAAGACCCCCTATATCGCCCGGTAGTCTCATGTCAATGAAAAAAATATCACGGACATGATAGTAAGACAGTGACCCCCTATATCGCCCGGTAGTCTCATGTTAATGAAAACAAATATCACGGACATTATAGAAGACCCCTATATATCGCCCGGTAGTCTCATGTTCATGGAAAAATATATCACGGACATGATAGAAACACCCCCTATATCGCCCGCTAGTCTCATGTTAATGAAAACAAATATCACGGACGTTATAGAAAGACCCCTATATCGCCCGGTAGTCTCATGTTAATGAAAAATATATCACGGACATGATAGAAAGACCCCCTATATCGCCCGGTAGTCTCATGTTAATGGAAACAAATATCACGGACATTATAGGAAGACCCCCTATATCGCTGGGTAGTCTCATGACAATGAAAACAAATATGGCACGGACATGATAGAAAGACCCCCTATATCGCCCGGTTGTCTCATGTTAATCAAAAAACTATCACGGACATGATAGAAAGACCCCTCACGCCCTGCTGTCTCATGTCAATGAAAAAAATATCACGGACATGATAGAAAGACCCCCTATATCGCCCGATGGTCTCATGTTAATGAAAACAAATATCACGGACATTATAGAATACCCCTATATATCGCCCGGTAGTCTCATGTTAATGGAAAAATATATCACGGACATGATAGAAAGACCCCCTATATCGCCCGGTTGTCTCATGTTAATCAAAAAACTATCACGGACATGATAGAAAGACCCCCTCACGCCCTGCTGTCTCATGTCAATGAAAAAAAATATCACGGACATGATAGAAACTGTGACCCCCTATGTCGCCCGGTAGTCTCATGTTAATGAAAACAAATATCACGGACATTATAGAAGACCCCTATATATCGCCCGGTAGTCTCATGTTAATGGAAAAATATATCACGGACATGATAGAAAGATCCCCTAAATCGCCCTGTAGTCTCATGTTAATGAAACAAAATATCACGGACATGATAGTAAGACAGTGACCCCCTATATCTCCCGGTATAGTCTCATGTTAATGAAAACAAATATCACGGACATTATAGAAAGACCCCTACAGGCCTATCGCCCGGTAGTCTCATGTTAATGAAAAAAATATCATGGACATGATAGAAACACCCCTATATCGCCCGGTAGTCTCATGTTAATGAAAACAAATATCACGGACATTATAGAAGACCCTTATATATCGCCCGGTAGTCTCATGTTCATGGAAAAATATATCACGGACATGACAGAAAGATCCCCTATATCGCCTGGTTGTCTCATGTTAATGAAACAAAATATCACGGACATTATAGAAAGACCCCCTATGTTAATGAAAACAAATATCACGGACATTATAGAAGACCCCTATATATCGCCCGGTAGTCTCATGTTCATGGAAAAATATATCACGGACATGATAGAAAGACCCCTATATCACCCGGTTGCATGTTAATCAAAAAACTATCACGGACATGATAGAAAGACCCCCTCACGCCCTGTTGTCTCATGAAAACAAATATCTCGGACATGATAGAAAGACCCCCTATATCGCCCGGTAGTCTCATGTTAATGAAAACAAATATCACGGACATTATAGAAGACCCATATCGCCCGGTAGTCTCATGTTAATGGAAAAATATATCACGGACATGATAGAAAGACCCCCTATATCGCCCGGTTGTCTCATGTTAATGAAAAAATATATCACGGACATGATAGAAAGACCCCCTATATCGCCCGGTAGTCTCATGTTAATGGAAACAAATATCACGGACATTATAGGAACACCCCCTATATCGCTGGGTAGTCTCATGACAATGAAAACAAATATGGCACGGACATGATAGACAGACCCCTATATCGCCCGGTTGTCTCATGTTAATGGAAACAAATATCACGGACATTATAGAAGACCCCTATATATCGCCCGGTAGTCTCATGTTCATGGAAAAATATATCACGGACATGATAGAAACACCCCCTATATCGCCCGCTAGTCTCATGTTAATGAAAACAAATATCACGGACGTTATAGAAAGACCCCCTATATCGCCCGGTAGTCTCATGTTAATGAAAAAATATATCACGGACATGATAGAAAGACCCCCTATATCGCCCGGTAGTCTCATGTTAATGGAAACAAATATCACGGACATTATAGGAAGACCCCCTATATCGCTGGGTAGTCTCATGACAATGAAAACAAATATGGCACGGACATGATAGAAAGACCCCTATATCGCCCGGTTGTCTCATGTTAATCAAAAAACTATCACGGACATGATAGAAAGACCCCCTCACGCCCTGCTGTCTCATGTCAATGAAAAAAATATCACGGACATGATAGAAAGACCCCCTATATCGCCCGATGGTCTCATGTTAATGAAAACAAATATCACGGACATTATAGAATACCCCTATATATCGCCCGGTAGTCTCATGTTAATGGAAAAATATATCACGGACATGATAGAAAGACCCCCTATATCGCCCGGTTGTCTCATGTTAATCAAAAAACTATCACGGACATGATAGAAAGACCCCCTCACGCCCTGCTGTCTCATGTCAATGAAAAAAAATATCACGGACATGATAGAAACTGTGACCCCCTATATCGCCCGGTAGTCTCATGTTAATGAAAACAAATATCACGGACATTATAGAAGACCCCTATATATCGCCCGGTAGTCTCATGTTAATGGAAAAATATATCACGGACATGATAGAAAGATCCCCTAAATCGCCCTGTAGTCTCATGTTAATGAAACAAAATATCACGGACATGATAGTAAGACAGTGACCCCCTATATCTCCCGGTATAGTCTCATGTTAATGAAAACAAATATCACGGACATTATAGAAAGACCCCCTATAGGCCTATCGCCCGGTAGTCTCATGTTAATGAAAAAAAAATATCATGGACATGATAGAAACACCCCCTATATCGCCCGGTAGTCTCATGTTAATGAAAACAAATATCACGGACATTATAGAAGACCCTTATATATCGCCCGGTAGTCTCATGTTCATGGAAAAATATATCACGGACATGACAGAAAGATCCCTATATCGCCTGGTTGTCTCATGTTAATGAAACAAAATATCACGGACATTATAGAAAGACCCCTATGTTAATGAAAACAAATATCACGGACATTATAGAAGACCCCTATATATCGCCCGGTAGTCTCATGTTCATGGAAAAATATATCACGGACATGATAGAAAGACCCCCTATATCACCCGGTTGCATGTTAATCAAAAAACTATCACGGACATGATAGAAAGACCCCCTATATCGCCCGCTTGTCTCATGTTAATGAAAACAAATATCACGGACATTATAGAAAGACCCCCTATATCGCCCGGTAGTCTCATGTTAATGAAAAAATATATCACGGACATGATAGAAAGACCCCCTATATCGCCCGGTAGTCTCACGTTAATGAAAACAAATATCACGGACATTATAGGAAGACCCCCGATATCGCTGGGTAGTCTCATGACAATGAAAACAAATATGGCACGGACATGATAGAAAGACCCCCTATATCGCCCGGTTGTCTCATGTTAATGAAAAACTATCACGGACATGATAGAAAGACCCCCTAGAACGCCCTGATGTCTCATGTCAATGAAAAAAATATCACGGCCATGATTGAAAGACCCCAATCGCCCGCTAGTCTCATGTTAATGAAAACAAATATCACGGACATTATAGAAAGACCCCCTATATCGCCCGGTAGTCTCATGTTAATGAAAAAGATATCATGGACATGATAGAAGGACCCCCTATATCGCCCGGTAGTCTCACGTTAATGAAAACAAATATCACGGACATTATAGGAAGACCCCCGATATCGCCCGGTAGTCTCATGACAATGAAAACAAATATGGCACGGACATGATAGAAAGACCCCCTATATCGCCCGGTTGTCTCATGTTAATGAAAAACTATCACGGACATGATAGAAAGACCCCCTAGAACGCCCTGATGTCTCATGTCAATGAAAAAAAAATATCACGGCCATGATTGAAAGACCCCAATCGCCCGCTAGTCTCATGTTAATGAAAACAAATATCACGGACATTATAGAAAGACCCCCTATATCGCCCGGTAGTCTCATGTTAATGAAAAAAGATATCATGGACATGATAGAAGGACCCCCTATATCGCCCGGTAGTCTCATGTTAATGAAAACAAATATCACGGACATTATAGGAAGACCCCGATATCGCCCGGTAGTCTCATGTTAATGAAAACAAATATCACGGACATTATAGAAAGACCCTCTATATCGCCCGGTAGTCTCATGTTAATGAAAAAAGATATCATGGACATGATAGAAAGACCCCCTATATCGCCCGGTAGTCTCATGTTAATGAAACAAATATCACGGACATTATAGAAAGACCCCTATATCGCCCGGTAGTCTCATGTTAATGAAAACAAATATCACGGACATTATAGAAAGACCCCCGATATCGCTGGGTAGTCTCATGTCAATGAAAAAATATATCACGGACATGATAGAAAGACCCCCTATATCGCCTGGTTGTCTCATGTTAATGAAAAAACTATCACGGACATGATAGAAAGACCCCCTATATCGCCCGGTAGTCTCATGTTAATGAAAACAAATATCACGGACATTACAGAAAGACCCCCGATATCGCTGGGTAGTCTCATGTCAATGAAAAAATATATCACGGACATGATAGAAAGATCCCCTATATCGCCCGGTAGTCTCATGTTAAACGGATCTTTCTTTTGACTCCCATATCGGTAATGTTGCTAATAAAAATTTTAAGCTCACTGGTTTCATAATTAGATGTACCAGAAATATGACTTCTGCAGGGGTGTGAGTGACCACAGATGAAAAAATCTGAAAAAATCTGAAATTTGGAAAGCTCCTATACTTTTGTACAGAGGAAGAGCAGAAAAGAGATAAAATTGAGATCAAAAATCTGAATTCAGATTTTAATCTGAACTCTCACACCCCTGCTTCTGATGCTTGACTTTATCTTTACAAATCTCTCATGTTGTCGCATTAATTTGTTAATTGTGCTTGTGTCTGGTCTCCATTTCAAAGGAATCATATTGATAGGTTGGAAAAAATCCAGAGGAAAATCACTCCGGAAAATCACTCGCACTTTGTTCTAGAAAGATATTTTCCTGAAGTTGATTTTGATGAACGCCCTTCATATTCTGAGAGGCTTGTAGATCTTAAATTGATTAAGCTTGAGGATATTTACAAGTGTCAAAGATTAGTCTTGGAAATAAAAATAATCATTGGGCCTGCTTCTTTTAGTTCTCTGGTTCAATGAAGTATTTTGGATAATTCTAGGCTTGTGCTGGAATGATCGTGTGATACATGCCTTGGCTTATGTATTTTCAAATACCTGTATTTTATGTATAGGCCTATAGTTGTTTCAAGATTATTGTTTTATTTTACAAAATGCAACTTTTCATATTTTATGTTCAAGTCAAAACTATTTATTCATGTGCAGGATGAGTGTGTTTGGCCTTTTAGCCCATTCACTCATCCTTAATTGCTTGCTTTTGTCATGTTTATGAAATGTAAAGTGTGTGTAAATTTACTGTTATTTTGCAAGTAATTCAAATAAAGAAATATCAATATTAAATAAGACAATACAGTAAGCCAAAGAATTAAGGTATCAGTTATGTTCACCCCCTGTATATCCTAAACAAAGATGATTATGTCATAATTGAAACAAGAGGCCAACAGCTGAATCTTCTAGCTCGAATTTAAGGCCTCATTTGTTGAAATTCAGTGGGGTCTTCCTATCATGTCCGTGATATTTATTTCATTGACATGAGACTACCGGGCGATATCTTCCTATCATATTCGTGATACTTTTTTCATTAACATGAAACTACCGGTCGATAGGGGAGCTTTCTATCATGTTCGTGATATTGTTTTCATTAACATGAGACTACCGGTCGACATAGGGGGTCTTCCTATCATTTCCGTGATATTTATTTCATTGACATGAGCCTACCGGGCGATATAGGGGGTCTACCTATCATGTCCGTTATATTATTTTTATTAACATGAGACTATACCTGTCCGGACGATATAGGGGGGGGGGGTGGGGCTTTCTATCATGTTCGTGATAATGTTTTCATTAACATGAGACGGGTGGTATAGGGGGTCTTCTTATCATGTCCGTGTATTTATTTCATTGACATGATGATGAGACTACCGGGCGATATAGGGGGTCCGTTCTATCAAGTCCGTGATATATCTGTGTGCATAGAGGGATTCATTTAAGCTCATTTATACATGAGACTACCGGAGAATTTGACATTTTATTATCAATAAAATAAAGGGGTCTTTCTTTATTATATCTTCAAAATACCGGTATAGTGAGGGGGGGCTTCTTTATAAACAATTATGAAATATTATCATGACACAGTCGACATCATATCGGGGTCTTTTTATTCAGCCAAGCAATGTCTTCTTCACTAACAACCCGAGACTACACCAGTGTCCTGTTATTATAAGGCCTATTATATAAAATATTTGTTTGTTTAATCTTGTATATGCCGGTCCGGTGGCAGGTAGGCAGTTTTATAGAACAATGAGTGTTTATGAAATAACATTCGTAGAAAAATGACCGGGTACCGTACTGAAAATAGCATTTCGATTTCAAAGAGGAAAACTGGTTTCATTTATTTCAACTACTTCAATGTGGCAACACCAACATACTGACCCGGCCTTGAATGTCTACGCGAAATACAAGTTACACGACAGTTAGGGACGCACCACTAGATATCAATGGGGGACTGTCGACTGTAGGGTAGTTGGGTCGATTTGTTTAGCACCTCGGTGAAGCATTATTTTAACACCTCGGTTAAGCGATTTTTGGGTTTTTTTAACACCTTGGTGAAGCATTTTTTTCATTAACATGAGACTCAATTTTTTGTTTTCATTGTTATTAAAAGTTCGATTTTCAGCAATTTGTGTTTGGATTGGTTAAACAACTTTATAATGTTGTTTAATATAGGCCGCCTAAGTCTATATTTTTCCCGGGATATTTTTACCATTTTAACGTTATACGCCCTAGCACCTAAATTCTCATGTGCCGTAAAAAGCATTATCTTGATATAGGCCTAGGCCTACATGTAGGCCTAGTGAGTTTTTTGCGCAGATATTTTTTCCGGGAGATATTTTCTTTCTCACGAAAAATCAGTATCTAGGACATATTAAATTCTGTGCGTAAACATCTAGGCCTATCAGTTACTCACATGACAGTGATGACACATAGGCCTATAGGCCTAGGCCCTAACACACATCATCATTCATACTCACATCCTCACCCAGTACAGTAGGCCCGCACGACTCGTGCAGTGTGCCCGGGCAGTGTGCGCATCAAGATTGACTCCAATTAGCCTCCTAAACTGTAGGACCTACATGCTGGCACAATTATTAATTCGCGCAAAGCGCGAGAAAATGTGCAATTATACTAATAAAATAGGACGTCAATTTTCCGTAATTAAACTGTGATTTTTTCTACCCTTGAAATGAAATCTTCAGATGGCGAGACAATTTTTTTTCCATAAAACTATCAGGCCCCCCCTTTATATCTTATGGTGCGTCCCTTAGGCATATTGGTCTTCTCTTGCATTCGTTGCAGTGATAGAAAAAAAATTTGAGCCAGTTGCAATTTTGTTTCCCCAAAATTTTACTACAGCCCAAACATGTCAGTTACCCTAAATTAGTAAGATAATGTCAAGAATATTTCTGGGCCCCTCCCGACCACATTTACTGGGTTTTACCAGGGTTTTACGTAGCCTACTGTATACCACGTACGTGCCTCACCATTGCATGGAGTAAGCATGGGCTGATGGGCACTTCATGCCAATTGCTCATTGAGCGAGCGAGCAGCAAGGGAGAAAAATATCGTGTCAACTCTTCTAATTGTCTCCACCAATTACCTTGTAAAATTATGAACTATTATTTTATTTATAACCAAAATACCCAGCCAGAAAAACCCACGGGGAACACCCAGCCATCACGCGCCATACCCGGTACTGTACTGCCCTGTGCCGGAGCGGTTTAATATGCCACTGGCTGGCCCGAAAGTGGCCCTGGTATTACTCATTAATATTCATATTAACATAGTGACGTACAGCATGAGACTACCGGTATATAGCAGTGTCGATTTCCCGAAATTCAATGATTGATGATCATTTTGGAAATCACAAGCTATTTGAAACGACAAACCAGAACAACATTTTATTAACTGTTTGCCTCGGCGGACCGCTGAAGACTACACATATAGTTCACCGTGACCAGCGACCGCTGACTGACTGAGTAACTTTTACCTCTTCGATGCTATAATAAAGTCAGTGCTGATCCCGGGGTGCTGATAAGCTTACTGCAAATTGCAATCTGCATTCATTTGGCAAATTTGCCATTGTTGGGTAGGCTCCGGAGGTAGTCTACCTAGTCACATAGGGCAGGATTGTGCATTCCCGTGAGTGCATTGACATATGCATGATTGTATTGTGACAATTTTAATTCTAAAGCAGAATCCAGAACTTAGAAGTTCAGGGATTCAAATACATCGTTGAATGACAGACATGCAGGTAGGTAGAACTTTTTTCCTGGGCTGGCCTGGGCGGGCATGGGGTGTGGGGGTGGAGGGGGTGTGTGTCTGTCCAGAGCTGTATCTGGGGAACCGAAAATACAGGCTTTACAAATTAAATTTCTGCATTTTTAGTACATCAAAAAGGTCATATTTAAGGTAAATATTAATCTGCCTAAACTGAACGCAGTATGACTTATATTAGAATTGTGTAGCCTAGACCACTTATATGGCCAAGCCCAAGAACTTGGAATTCTGTTATTCTGTAGCTTTATTAGACTAGTACTACTGACAAGCCTTTGCATCGGGGCCTGAGATTGGAATTCCAGTTTCCTTTCTCACGAAGTAAGGGCTAGAGTAAAATTGTACAATTGTGTTTGGGAGTGGCCTTCTCTTTTCTCTTTTTCCTAGCTATTTCTTCCATTTCTTGCTTTGTTTATCAAAGCTATCTAGGCCAGCATGCATATATTAGCCTACACTGGCTATCCAGGCTTGTGCATTTGTATGAGCTTGGAACGGTCCATGGTTTTCCATGGATTAGCATGTGTTCCTCACGGACCAACCTGGGTAAACAAACAAAATGTAAATCCAAAGTTACGCCTCTTACAGTAAAAATAACCATACATGTTGACGCAATTTGCGTGCCCCTTCAAATCCAAAGTACAAAGGCCAATGTGTACCGGTACAAAATCTTAAAAACATGCATGTATAAATATTCCATGATTTGATATTTTCAGCTTTTTATAAACCTCTATTTCAAGATATCAGACTTGTTTTGCTTCTTTGTTTGTTATCATATGAAATATAATTAGCTTTTATTTATCTTATCAATTTACAGAGAGCTAATAGGCTTAGATTATCATCAGATGAAAGCAGTTCAGAAAGTTCCTCTGACGACTATAGGGCACCTATCCCACAAAATAGGTCACCATGGTGCCCCGCATATCGCATTGTAAGCCTGGCAAGCCATGGTAACAGCTCAGTCTGGGAAGGTACCACTGTACCCTCTTGGATGCCATTCACTGTATCTGAGCAACCAGATCACAAGGCTCTCCTTCAACAACTCTTCAAAGTCGCCCAAGGAATGCACGAGTTACAGAAGAATGAGACTTTGTGTGACGTTGTCATCAAAGTTGAGGACACAACCTTCCATGCCCATAAAGTTGTCCTTGCAGCGACTAGCAAATATTTCGAGGCCATGTTGACATCTGGATTTCAAGAATGTGAGCAATCCGACTCCGAGGCAACTATTTCTGGTGAAGCAGACACATTCAAGATTCTACTAGATTTTGCATACTCTGGAAAGATAGATGTTGCCATGGAAACAGTTTTTAGCATCATGGATATGGCACATTATCTTCAGTTTGACTATGTAATGGATAGATGTGTGTGCTTTTTGGAGAAGGCATTGACAAACAAACTTGACTCACTTGGCATTGACATAGCACTGAAGGTTCTCACCAGAGCTGATTTATATGGTCTTACAAGTCTCAAGAAACAATGTGAAGATTATTTGGCCAAGAATTTCAAGGTATCAGATGCATTTTTGACACACATGACTGCTGAGCTCATGGAGGAGATGTTAGCAAGATCTGACCTGACAGATGAAAAAGAGGTATGATTACACACATGTATACACACCCCCTACACCCCCACACCCACCCTTACATATATTCACAGGCAAACAGGGATCTTGTACTTTTAAGACTAAACAATAGGAATTTTTGTTTTTACTATCCTCTACCATGTGATCTAGGACAGCAAGGTCCAATATTTTGAGTTGTGGATGATTTTTTGGTATGTTGCCACAAAAAATGTGGGCAAAAAAGATAAGTTTTTGTGATTTTTTTCAAGAACTGAACATTTTTGTTTAAATCTGTCATTACCATAGGGTTCCTCAACTCATTTCCATTCCAAAAATGTTGTTTTATATATTTTGGACTTAAACCTCAGAAATAATAAAGTCGGAAAAGGACCATGTTCTCTTCCATTATACTCTTCTCTTAAAATGATCATTGACTGATTAGATCCTATCTCCCCTGGCTGGCCTGTGATGCTTCATTGCTAGCCTTTTAATGTGCGCCTCTGATATGCACAATGTCACTGGCATTCATCCATACTACTGCAAACTTGAATTTATATAAATGTTTACATGTCGTCTTGTTTGTTCTGTTAAAGGTGTTTGATACAACAGTGGCTTGGTTGAAACACAATTGGGAAAGCCGCAAAACATTCGCGCCATCTCTCTTAGGTAAAATTAGACTAGGGATAGTGCCGCTAGGTCATCTATCCAGGGTGGTAGTAGCATCTCCAAAGTTGTATGAGATTCCTGAATGCAAGGAGCTGATAGAGAAAGCATGGAAGCTATTTGACGCCAAGAAACCTGAAGACCCACCTTTACACATCAAAGAGCCTAGTTTGTTTGCTACAAGGACAACAGTCAATGTAAGTAAATCAAGCAACTCAATGATCCACCTTTACACACCAAAGAGCCTAGTTTGTTTGCTACAAGGGCAACAATTATTAAAGTAAATCAGGCAACTCAATGATCCACCTCTGCACACCAAAGAGCCTAGTTTGTTTGCTACAAGGGCAACTGTCAATGTAAGTAAATCAAGCAACTCAATGATCCACCTTTACACACCAAAGAGCCTAGTTTGTTTGCTACAAGGGCAACAGTCATTAAATTAAATCAGGCAACTCAATGATCCACCTCTGCACACCAAAGAGCCTAGTTTGTTTGCTACAAGGGCAACAGTCAATGTAAGTAAATCAAGCAACTCAATGATCCACCTTTACACACCAAAGAGCCTAGTTTGTTTGCTACAAGGGCAACAGTCATTAAAGTAAATCAGGCAACTCAATGATCCACCTCTGCACACCAAAGAGCCTAGTTTGTTTGCTACAAGGACAACAGTCAATGTAAGTAAATCAAGCAACTCAATGATCCACCTCTGCACACCAAAGAGCCTAGTTTGTTTGCTACAAGGGCAACAGTCAATAGTAAATCAAGCAACTCAATGATCCACCTTTACACACCAAAGAGCCTAGTTTGTTTGCTACAAGGGCAACAGTCAATGTAAGTAAGGGACTGCTTAAAATTGACACCAGTGTTAAGTGCGAGAAATGAAAACAATTATGATGGATATGTTTTCTTTCCCCCTCGTCTCCACTTAAATTGGGATCCTCCATTGTTTTGTAGAAACAAATCCTCTCAATACTCAACAAGGAGGTGGTGTAGTCCATGGAATCATCCCCCAAATTCTCCAATGTTATGCAAATGCTTTATATATATATATATGTGTGTCCCATAGTGTCATATTTGACTATTTGAAGTTTTAAATATTCTAATTTTGTTTGTCATGCATATTCATATATTTTCATAGTAATACAAGGCCCTGTATCAGCTTTACTTTAAGGAATTTGAATGCAACTTCCATCCCCGTCCCCCAACTCAACCTAAAATTGGCAACCATGAGAGTTACCAAAAATCGTGGAAAAGTAGTAACTTTTTTACTAGTAGCAAGGACCGTGAAATTGGCAAAATAGGGGGTATTTAAGTTGGACTGTCCGTGAAATTTGACTGTGAAATCAGCAAAATAGGGGGTATTTAATTTGCACTGTCCACGAAATTTGGATAAAAGGGGTACTTGAGAAAATCTAGTAATTTTTTGGCAATATTTAGTGTCATTGAAAAAGGGGTGTTTGAAATTCTAGTCATTTAAAATGGGTGTTGGAAATTCTAGTCATTGAAAACCACAATAAAGGGGTTGTTTTGGCCAAATTTTGTCCTCGATTTTGTATGAAAAAGGTGGGTAAATTTGATGATAAATCATTGCAAAAGGGGGTGTTTGAAAGATTTGGTAACACTCATCATCCATTCCTCCAATGAATGTGAAAAAGATTGTCCATGTAACTATTCCAGACAATTGCTTGCATGCTGGCAGGCTGTTCATTGACTGCTTACGCGACCGTTTGAATATGTGACCCGTTCCGACAAAACCAGGAATATGTCGCATTTTTGACATTTCATGATTTGAATAAAAATGTAAGCATGGGACAATAAGCTTCAAAATGATACCAAAATTATATACATAGCATCAATACTTTTCAATACTTTTCAAGATATGGATAATTTTGTAAATGATACCTTGATGTTTTTGCAAAATTACTAGTCTGAGTAATGGGCTAATTAGTTGCCTGCCTTACACAGGATTAAATAGGGATTATCATAGTTCAACTGTCAATTATTGATTAAATAAACCTCTTTTTAATAAGTACTTTCAAGGATTTGAAAGTCCACTCTGTCCCAAGGTCAAATACCATGAAATTAGGAATTCTAAACTTTGATTTTTTATGGAAATGTCATGATCTTGAAAGGCCTATAACTCAAAAACATGCCTAGCGACTTGTTCCGCGTTTTGTTGGAGCTGGTCAAATATGTGCGCCACCCCAGCAAGTAGCTGAGCTGGAATAAAATGAGATTATCAGAAAATTGTCAATATAGTTGAATTATCAGTCTATGTAATATCAGATAATGTTTACACTGATTCATGTGTACAAGCTAACAACACAACATTAACCTCGTATTTTCTCTTTTTGTTTCCGCAAAAGTCTGTTCTATGTATTGGAGGCTGTTCCCAATTCTATGATGTTAAAAAACAAGACTGGCTACGACTAAGCCCTAACAAATTTCCAGATCTACCACCAAAGGACTGCACTGAGACAGTAGACAGCTGCTGCAATGCTGAGGGAAACCTGTTTGTTGTGCGTGGAACGGCACAATTGCCTCGCAGGCTGAAGTGTCCAGTGTTCCTCAAATTTGATTTCATCAGCAACAAGTGGCAGACTCTAGCTCCTTTGACACGAAGACGTGATAAACCTGTACTTGTTTACATGAAGGGTAAGTACCAGAGACAGTGGCGTAGCATGGGTCATCACATTGAAGGGGGGCCACCGACCATGATTGGGGGCACCGGGTCTGATGGGGGGGGCACAAGCCGTTTTTTGGCAATTTCCCAATGGGATTTTAAAACTTTCAGATCGATTGGGGGTGCGCATGCCCCCCCCCTGCCCCTATGATGCTACGCCAATGACAAGAGAAGGTATCTTACACTGCCCACAATGCATTTCTTCAATTTCACTTTTCTGTATTGACTATCCAGTCCAGTACCAACACGAGTCGATAGTGATAAAAGGTACCTTCATGAACACAGAACATCAGATCTTGCAATATATGTTTAATTCATGACTATCGACCCGTGTTTAGGCCAGGTTTAGCCAATTTTTTCTCAACATAAAACAGGAGTGTCATTTGATGAAATGAGTTAATTTATCATGCTGCAAAATCTGGGAAGGCTAAGATATCTTCTCTGGTTAAGGATTGGTTCTGAAGAGCTTCTTATGGCTCCACTCATTATGCTCCTACATGCCGGCTTTATCAAAATGATTAATGGAATGAATACGGTAGGATAATTAACAAGGTGGAATGCCTCCCACGTCAGCGTAGTTATGTGCACTTTAGCTTGAGAGTGTGGCCCGAAAGGCGCATGGCATTGCACTGGTGTAAAGAGAAAAATAGGAGCTTTCTTCTGATACCAAAATCCCAGTTTTGATGAATAAAAATTGGGGATGAGGCTGTGGATGGGGTTGTTGTGGACCTTTATAAGTACCATAGTTAACCTACATTGTAAGTGACCATAAATCCCGGGCATGAATCGTCAGAATGAGATGCTAAAAGGCTAAAAGCTATATCAGTGGTTTGCCAAATCAGAAATTTGGTTGATTTTTAGGGTGTTTAGGGCCATGAGCAGGTTTTCTTTTTTGCCTCATGTTTTTGTTTTAACTTTACCCTGATGTTTTGCAAGAATGAAAACAAATTTTTTTCAATAATTTGAAATTATTCTTGAACATTTTATTGTTTTCTGTTTTTACATTCAACAATTTACATACAACTAGTAGTACAACTGCAGTTTGAATATAATGTGTTTGATAAAAAAAACTGTGTTTCTTAATAGGTATGATATATGCTATTGGTGGAGATGCATGGGACCCATGTGAGGTGTACAGCATCAGTACCAACAAGTGGAAGGCAATACCCAGTATTCCCATGAATATGTATGATGCAGATGTAAGTTTTCTGTCTTTAATAGTTTGTAGAGTGCTGTCATTGAAATGTTATTTTTTTCTTGTTGATCGATATTTGTCGACATAAAAGTATGCCCATGATTTGGTCAAGAATGTCAATGAAGTTGAATAAATAGTCATATCACAGTAAATACCATAAATGCATATTTGATGCATTATCTTTAATGCAGGACCTTAGTACAAGCTAGTGAAGTTACTTACTAAAGGTAACACATCGTGGTTCCTTTTAATATTTTTACCACTCTTTTGTAAGTACCATGTGTCATAAACAATGTCAATGAATGTTGTCATGCAAATTTTATGTTGACATTGGCAACTTTTTCTGATGTCGACAACATGTCGACATAAATGCATGTCGTTGGCAGCACTACTAGTTTGTAACCATCATGAGGCTATAGCATTCAGCACAAGAACTTCAGCTAAGAAATAATATGCTCATATTGCGACAGTCATAATTTAGGCATTAGAAGTAGGTAAAGTTCAATAGCCAAAAATTACCAGTTCCAAGGCTCACAAGAGTGCTAAGCCTGCAAAAACAACAAGGACTATGGGAATACAAAAGTACACTAGAACAAGTGATGAAAATCACTCTGCACAGAAACAGACTTAGTAAACCAAACAACCAATGTAGGCACAAACACAGGCAAAGTTTGATGGCCAAAAATGGCCAATTTCAAAGCCCACAGAAGTGTCAGCAAAACAAAATATAAAAGCAAACAACAAAAACTACATGCTGTAGTTTAAAAACAAATTCAAGTCAAAAACTGAAGGCAAGTTCAAATAGAACTCAGTAGCAAACAAGACATGCTCAGAGCAAAATAAGCATGTCTTCCCTCAATGAAAGAAAGTTTACTACAGTGTAGTGAATCAGTTTGTGCAAAAATATTTTGTTGATATCTTGGGACATTTGTCAACATGTTGGGATATACTGCATGTCGACACTTCCTCATGTTGACGACAAGGCATATCGACCACGGCACTACTGAGTACCAATGTAAATATGTCAATCTTATCAATACCTTATTTTGGTCATTATTTAACAGGAGGACTTGATTCCATCATCATTTGTCTCTTACAATGGTGTAATTCTCTCCTACATACTATCTGAAGACAATGAAGAATTCGACACCGAGACAGAATATAACCTCGGAATGTATGACCCATCCAGAAGATCATGGTCAGTTCTTGCAACTGTCCATCATTTTTCGCCATCGTTGGAATGTGGATTGGTGGTGCAAGGTGACAAGTGTTACCGAGTTGGTAGGAACTGCAAATGCAAGACTGATCAGTGTGAGTGGCATGAAATCCAAGTTCACGAGTTGGTGATTGATTTTCGGAATAAAAGTGCTTTGATCGGTGAGCCGCAAGACCAGACCTCACTCAAGGACCTTCCAGAACCTCTCAAGAAAAGCACCTTTACAATCAATGGTGACCTTTTTGTGATCATTGGGAGGCACTTTCACAAGATTGGAATCAGTAACTGTGATAGCAGTAAGCAGCTTGAAGAGGTGCGTAAATGGAAAAAGGCAATTACAAAGCCTGGCAGCTATCACCCTTGTCAAACAACCACCTTTATGTTTGACAAGTCTGCATGGCTTTAAATTCTGATATGCTGGGCTGGAAAAGGTACTATTTCCTATACTTATGCGGTTGTATATTACACCAATGCTTTTTCTACATGTATATGTATGTATATCTGCAAAATGTGACACAAGATCCATTATACTTTTTGTATGTTTTTTGTATTACCCCAGTTTGATGCTGTGTCACATTTTCGCTGTGTTTAGATTTACCTAGGCTTTTGTTAGTACAGGAGTTGAGTGACACCAACCTTTGAATCCATCCTGGGTTAGTTCCCTGCTGGTCAGATGCAATATAATTATTATTCTTGTTTACAGTACATATATATGCCAGTTACAAGTTAAGTCGGTTCAAAATCCCATGATGCATTTGTGAAATTGTGTGCTAAATCACACATCATCGCTGGGCAGGTAATTAACATCCTATGTGCTTGTGGCCCCTGAATATGTTTAAACAAAGCTGCCAACAGGTTACATAGGTTTTACTTTAAACATATTCAGGGGCCAATGACACATAGGGGGTTTTTCCTGCCCAACGATTACTTGTTGCAAGTAAGAAAAGCAACAGAACTTGTGAGCATGATCTTTGTAATATATGTGATATACCGTAGAATTCCATCTACAAGCATATGCCTTAAAACAGTATTTTTTGATGAAAGAGACAAAAGGTAAACATCCTCCACAAAAACTTAATTTGGAGTTTGAGCAACTATATTAATGATACAGGTGGCTGTACATACAGGTATTATTATAAGATCAATTTGTTGTAATGTTTTTGTGGAGGGTGTCTGCCAATTATTTTTCATTAAAAAACCCTCTTATTTAGAGGCACAAATGCTTGTAGATGGAATTCTATGGCATTCAATCCATGTGAAATCAGATTACTGCAGAATATAATGGACAACAAACAATTATGATAGACAACAAATATTTCCTACTAAGTTGTGCAGCAGACAGCCATTTCTCTTAATTCAAACTCTTTTACTGTGTTTCATCGTTATATTAAGGGAACTAGAATTAGCGTTTTGACAGCATTTTTTGTGGGACATGAGAGCACATCACACCTATCGAATTGCATTCTGAATACGAAGAATGTCTTTCTGATATCAAATAATTTTAATTTTATGAAATTCACGATATAATACAAATTTTTTGACAAATTATTAAAATTTGATATTTTTCACATTTTGGAGATATAACAGTCCTAGAAGTAAATTTGATAAATTTAATGATATAGTCTGAAAGTGTTTGTAGCTGGGAGGAAAAGCCGACGATCAATTGAAAATTTTGACCTTTCATATTGAAGATATGGATTTTTTAAACCAAAAAGACCTAATTTTTTTTGGTGTTTTAGGGAAAAAATCCATATCTTCAATACGAAAGGTCAACATTTTCAATTGATCGTTGGCTTTTCATCCCACCTTCATACACTTTAGGTATAAATCGTCAGATTAATAAAGTTTACTTCGAGTACTGTTAAATATCAAAAATATCAATTTCTAATGATTTGCCATAAAATGTGTATTACATTGCAAATTTCAAAAAATCAAAATTATTTGATATCAGAAGGCCAATTTGTATTCAGGATGCAATTCGATATGTCTAATGTGCTCTAAGGCCCTTCGCACTTGATTATTAGTTTCCTGTTTACCGCCCGCGTCCAAAATTGAAAATCTCAAAATAATTAATTATTTTATTTTTATTTCTAATTTTCTCCTTTAAAATAACTTTCAACTACTTCTACTTGCCATTTTCTGACTTTAATTAATATCAACAATAATGATGCATGAACAAGGAGTACAACTCCACCTTTACTTATTTATAAAATCAAATATTTTTGTGAAATAATTAAATGCCCGCTCTAGTCAAAATGAGTCAATAGTTGCTTGTAATAGTTCAAACTAAATAAAGAAAATAAAAGATAATTAATAATTAATAATTAAAAGTCACCTCGTCCCTTTTTCAAAATCTTTAACAGGAAACTAATAATCAAGTGCGAAGGGCCTAATGTCCCACAATAAATACTGTCCAAACGTTCATACCCCTTCCCTTAAAGCATCAATAAAGATGGCCCTCACCGAGGGCTTTGCCCACTGGTTAATCCCCCCCCCCCATAAAAAGTATTCGTCCTGGTGCCACCCCTTGTCCAATGTGCCAAATGTATTAATCTGAATGTATATAGTAATTAGTTGTTTATAGGTATATAGTATAGTACTTTTTATGGTAGAAATTAGTGTGGAACAATACATGTACTTTTAATTCACATGTGTGTCTTGATGATTTTGTTGTAAAGTAATAGATAATATTAATATTATATCACTCATACATAAATTCTAGACAGTTCATTGGTTGATAGCCATTTATCATTTTTACCATCAGCTTGATAGTTTTTACCATCATAGTGCTGCAATCAGAGTGCGCCTGCGCCAAGCCAGTGCGCTGACTCTTAGACTCGCCGATTTAGTTATGGGGTGGAAACCAAAATGTTAAGTATGTCACGGCAAAACATGTTGTTATGTTGATGAAAAATGCATTCCCTATCTTAAATAGTATTTTTGAGCAACAGAATTTATGTATGAGTGATATAAAACAAATATATTACCTGTCTTAAATTCATGTAATGGTCGAAATATAATCACAAGGCTTGTGGAATGGAACAATCCATCTTTCACATCGTGATTATATTTCGACCATCACACTCATAGACAGTTAATATTTGTATATTAATGGATGGCTTTATTTCGGGTTGTATGAGAATATACTGCACGTGCCATGAATGATATTCAACGAACCGGTACGGCTAGTTGAATATCATTCATGGCAAGTGCAGTATATTTTCATACAACCCGAAATAAAGCCAATCAATATTATTATTATTATATAATTAATATGAAGCTTTTTCTATGCGTTTTGAGTACCAAGTAGCAAACTAAACATGCTGGTGCCATTTGGAAACTAAATGTTTATTGTAATCATTTTCATCATGTTTGCCGCCGGTACAAAAACAACAAACTGCGTAACTCAATCAATTACGCGAGGTATGCCGCGCAACGCGCTATGAGTTGCGAGCGACAATGCAAAATGTGCACACGTACGCCCGTTCATTATCAAAATATCTTGCATGGTGTTACCGTGCAGTATTGAAACTTTGTGGTATAGCTAAAAGCTTTGTATTATATATAATAATAATAAAGATAAAGGGGGTACTACACCCCTGGCAAATTTTGTGCCTATTTTTGCATTTTTCTCCAAAATTATAGCGCATTGGTGACAAGTAAGATATGTATATTATAGGGGCAAGGACTACAACTACTGCACTGAAAATTCAGCGATTCAAGGCAAGTAGTTATTGATTTATTGATCAAATATTGGGTTTCCCTCATTTTTGACTGTAACTCCACAACTGTTGTCTGTGCTGAAATAAAATTTCCAGTGCAATAGTTGTAGTCCTTGCCCTTATAATGTACATATCTTACTTGTCACCAATGCGCTATAATTTTTGAGAAAAATGCAAAAATAGGCACTAAATTGGGCAGGGGCGTAGTACCCCCTTAAACTAAACTAACTATTATAGCATGCTAGTATATGAAAGACATGATGTTTGGGACATAAAGATGCAAATATTGCACCATGACCTTTTCTGAACACTTAGGCTTCTCTTTAATTTTCTTTACCACTATAGTATAAATTTACTATAACTAGAAAGCTATAATTGTGATTTATTGAGCCACTTAGAAAGAAAGAAACATGGCTAAAACCATGAATGGGGTGAAGAGGATTGAGTTGAAATATGTAGAATGTTTTATTTCAGTGGCATAGCCAGGGGGAAGGGGCCAGTGCCCCCACTTCTTGTGGACCATTGGTACATCACAGGTAGTCAGTACATGATGGTTACTCTGTGCTATGTCCATATTAACAAAATTGGCAGAAATCTATAATGTCCTACTTTCATTTTCCCCTGTTTCAGTCCACAATTATTGTACTTTTTGCCCTTATTGAAACATACTTTAATAATATTATCTTGAAAGTTTTGTGTTGGTACATTGCAAGTGTTTGCCATTGCAGTTCCAATAACCTGGCTATGCCACTGATTTTAACTGGTTGAAATGAATATATCGTAAAGCAACGCTAAGAAATTAAATTTGTATGTAAATTAGAATAGTTCTTTAAGTCTTAGAACATATTCTAATACACATGTGAAAGCTGTCACCCCTCTCCTTTGTGCAATGTTGAGAAATGCCCATGTCTCCAGGAGTTTGCCAAAGTGTTTCAACATTGATTGATGGTGAGAGAGGAAGAGTAAATCATTGTTGTAGATGTCTTCTCGTTTCCTAAACACAATAAACTGTATGGAATTTTGATACCATTCCAATGATACCATTCCAATTCCATTTTCTATGATTGCATGTAGTTCATGTACTTTTTTGTTATTGCTAATTACAATGTTTTCTACTGCATTACTCCTTATAATGTAAATAAGTTGATAATGTAAGTTGATAATGTAAATAAGTTTTATAATGTAAATAAGTTTATAATGTAAATACGTTTATAATGTAAATAAGTTCAGCTGAGGCAATTGCTGAAGCATATTGTTTTTGCTCAACAAACATAGGCCTACTTTTCGAGGACTTGCTGGCCTGACCAGCGAAAATGTATTCTGAAATCACTGATTCATCAGCTTTTGAGTTTTATATGGACCTTTGCATTCCTGAGCTATTTCAAATAATTTCCCATATTATTATAGTTGCTTATATACAACATTCTTAAAATATTTGGCTGATGTCATTGCCATGGATGTCAAAGTACTAATAAAGAAATGCTTTTTCAATTTATGTTAAAAATTGTGTTTTGTCCAGTTATCAATTCAAACATTGTTGTAGATTTTCCAAACCATCAACTCACTGATAATCTCTTCTTTTACATAGGCTATTTTGTGAGCAAACAGAATTGTATACAACTACAATTTGCCCCCCCCACCCACCAAGATTAAATATTGTTGTGCTGACAATCGACGATTATGTGGACTATAGACCATATCAAATAAACCAACTAGAATGGTATAAAAATTGAAATGGCTGCTATGTTGATGAACAGGTCACTAGTACTGCAAAAGCAGCAGAGCTACACTTAATAAACACTTGGATGGCTAATGTTTGTACAGTGAAGGTACAGGGTGTTAATTTATAAACACTAAAACACGTACAAATATGAAGATGTTTGTTTTTTAAGACAAGATAGTGTTTTAAAAGCAATTTTTTTCTAGGCGCGCGGCAAACCCCCATGGTTTTACCAGCCCCGCGATTTTGCGTACTGAATCCTCTCATTTTGCGTACTGAATCATCATCGTGTAGAACGCGTGTTAGGCAATGTTATTTTGGAACATTCTTATTTTCATGTTTTTTGCTTTGCTTGCTATCTTCTGTAGATAGCATTTAGGGTCTACAAAGAAAATAATTCATACCTGTATTTTTTTCTTTATATGTTTAATGATTTTTTTTAATGATATCATTTTGACTGTCTACCGAAGAGATAGCAATCACGGCGGGTTTATACGAGACGAAAAGTAATTTTTTTTGCGTACTAAATCAAATCCTTACATTTTGCGTACTGAATCATCATCATCTAGAACGCGTGTTAGGCAATGTTATTTTTGGAACATTATTATTTTGCATATTTTTTTTGCTTTGCTTGCTATCTTCTGTAGATAGCATTTAGGGCCCACAAAGAAAATAACTCATACCTCTATTTTTTTCTTTATGTTTAATGATTTTTTTAATGATATCATTTTGACTGTCTACCGAAGATAGCAATCACGGCGAGTTTATATGAGACAAAAAGTATTTTTTTGCGTACTGAATCATCATAGTTTTTTGTTTTTGTTTTGTTTTTGATTTGCTTTTTTGTTTTGTTTCTTATTTTCTTTCCTTCATGTTCCCAATAATCTCTGCTATGTAAGTGCCGTTTTAAATTTTGGTCAGCTTCTTCATTTTAACATTTAGGCCTATTTATAGCTTTGCATTCGGCAAATGTTTTATGTATTTTTTATTTTTATGTTTTATGTTTTTTTTTGCTATGCTTGCTATCTTCTGTAGATAGCATTTAGGGCCTACAAAGAAAATAATTTATACCTCTATTTTTTCTTTATGTTTAATGATTTTTTTTAATGATATAATTTTGACTGCCTACCGAAGATAGCAATCATGACGGGTTTATATGAGACAAAAAGCAATTTTTGAGTACTGAATCATCATTGTTTTTTGTTTTGTTTTTGTTTTGCTTTTTTGTTTTGTTTCTTATTTTCTTTCCTTCATGTTCCCAATAATCTCTGCTATATAAGTGCCGTTTTAAATTTTGGTCAGCTTCTTCATTTTAATATTTCTTCTCTAAGCACGCGGCAAATTATAGCCGTTTTACCGGCCCCGGGATTTTACGCACTGAATCCTCACATTTTGAACGCGTGTTAGGCAATGTTTTTGTCTTTGAACATTATTTTGCATGTTTTTTACTTTGCTTGCTATATTCTGTAGATAGCATTTAGGGCCTACAAAGAAAATAATTCATACCTGTATTTTTTTTCTTAATGTTCAATGATTTTTTTAATGATATCATTTTGACTGATTTATATGAGACTAAAAGCAATTTTTGCGCACTGAATCATCATTTGTTTTTGTTTTGCTTTTTTGTTTTGTTTCTTATTTTCTTTCCTTCATGTGCCCATTAATCTCTGCTATATAAGTGCCATTTTAAATTTTGATCAGCTTCTTCATTTTAATATTTCTTTATAGCTTCGCATTCGGCCTATTGCCGACTTTTTTTTCTAAGCGCGCGGCAAAATATAGCCGTTTTACCGGCCCCGGGATTTTGCGCACTGAATCCTCACATTTTGCGTACTGAATCATCATCATCTAGAACGCGTGTTAGGCAATGTTTTTGTCTTTGAACATCATTATTTTGCATGTTTTTTGCTATGCTTGCTATCTTCTGTAGATAGCATTTAGGGCATACAAAGAAAATAATTCATACCTGTATTTTTTATATGTTTAATGATTTTTTAATGATATCATTTTGACTGTCTACCGAAGAAAGCAATCACGGCGGGTTTATATGAGACAAAAAGCAATTTTTGCGCACTGAATCATCATTTTTTTGTTTTGTTTTTGTTTTGCTTTTTTGTTTTGTTTCTTATTTTCTTTCCTTCATGTGCCCATTAATCTCTGTTATATAAGTGCCATTTTAAATTGTGATCAGCTTCTTCATTTTAATATTTCTTTATAGCTTCGCATTCGGCCTATTGCCGACTTTTTTTTTCTAAGCGCGCGGCAAATATAGCCGTTTTACCGGCCCCGGATTTTGCGCACTGAATCCTCACATTTTGCGTACTAAATCATCATCATCTAGAAGGCGTGTTAGGCAATGTTTTTGTCTTTGAACATTATTATTTTGCATGTTTTTTGCTATGCTTGCTATCTTCTGTAGATAGCATTTAGGGCCTACAAAGAAAATAATTTATACCTGTATTTTTTTCTGGGTTTATATGAGGCAAAAAGCAATTTTTGCGAATTGAATCATCATTGTTTTTTGTTTTGTTTTAGTTTTGTTTTTGTTTTGCTTTTTTGGTTTGTTTCTTATTTTCTTTCCTTCATGTTCTCAATAATCGCTGCTACATATAAGTGCTGTTTTAAATTTTGGTCAGCTTCTTCATTTTAATATTTCTTTATAACTTTGCATTCGGCCTATTGCCGACTTTTTTTCTAAGCGCGCGGCAAATTATAGCCGTTTTACCGGCCCCGGGATTTTGCGCACTGAATCCTCACATTTTGTGTACTGAATCATCATCATCTAGAAGGCGTGTTAGGCAATGTTTTTGTCTTTGAACATTATTATTTTGCATTATTTTGCAGGCCTACAAAGAAAATAATTCATACCTCTATTTTTTTCTTAATGTTTAATGATTTTTTTAATGATATCATTTTGACTGTCTACCGAAGATAGCAATCACGGCGGGTTTATATGAGACAAAAGTAATTTTTTTGCGTACAGAATCATCATTTTGTTTTCTTTTCTTTTTTTTTTTGTTTTGTTTCTTTTTTTTTTTTTCTTCATGTTCCCAATAATCTCTGCTATATAAGTGCCCTTTTAAATTTTGATCAGCTTCTTAATTTTAATATTTCTTAAGCTTCGCATTCGGCCTATTGCCGACTTTTTTTTCTAAGCGCGCGGCAAATTATAGCCGTTTTACCGGTACCGGGATTTTGCGCACTGAATCCTCACATTTTGCGTACTAAATCATCATCATCTAGAAGACGTTTTAGGCAATGTTTTTGTCTTTGAACATTATTATTTTGCATGTTTTTTGCTATGCTTGCTATCTTCTGTAGATAGCATTTAGGGCCTACAAAGAAAATAATTCATACCTGTATTTTTTATATGTTTAATGATTTTTTAATGATATCATTTTGACTGTCTACCGAAGATAGCAATCACGGCGGGTTTATATGAGACAAAAAGCAATTTTTGCGCACTGAATCATCATTTTTTTGTTTTGTTTTAGTTTTGCTTTTTTGTTTTGTTTCTTATTTTCTTTCCTTCATGTGCCCATTAATCTCTGCTATATAAGTGCCATTTTAAATTTTGATCAGCTTCTTCATTTTAATATTTCTTTATAACTTCGCATTCGGCCTGTTGCCTACTTTTTTTTTTCTAAGCGCGCGGCAAAATATAGCCGTTGTACCGGCCCCGGGATTTTGCGCACTGAATCCTCGCATTTTGCGTACTGAATCATCATCATCTAGAACGCGTGTTAGGCAATGTTTTTTAAAACATTTTTACATTATTTTGCATATTTTTTGCTTTGCTTCCTATCTTCTGTAGATAGCATTTAGGGCCTATACAAAGAAAATAATTCACACCTGTATTTTTTTCTTTATATGTTTAATGATTTTTTTTAATGATATCATTTTGACTGTCTACCTAAGATAGCAATCACGCGGCGGGTTTATATGAGACGAAAATCAATTTTTGCGTACTGAATCATCATTGTTTTTTGTTTTGTTTTTGTTTTCTTTCTTATTTTCTTTCCTTCATGTTCCCAATAATCTCTGCTATATAAGTGCCGTTTTAAATTTTGGTCAGCTTCTTCATTTTAACATTTCTTTATAGCTTCGCATTCGGCCTTTGTCGACTTTTTTTCTAAGCGCGCGGCAAATTATAGCCGTTTTACCGGTACCGCGGCCCCGGGATTTTTCGCACTGAATCCTCACATTTTGCGTACTGAATCATCATCATCTAGAACGCGTGTTAGGCAATGTTTTTGCCTTTGAACATTATTATTTTGCATGTTTTTTGCTATGCGCTATGCTTGCTATCATCTGTAGATAGCATTTAGGGCCTACAAAGAAAATAATTCACACCTGTATTTTTTTCTTTATATGTTTAATGATTTTTTTTAATGATATCATTTTGACTGTCTACCGAAGATAGCAATCACGGCGGGTTTATATGAGACAAAAAGTAATTTTTGCGTACTGAATCGTCATTGGTTTTTTGTTTTGTTTTAGTTTTGTTTTTGTTTTGCTTTTTCTTATTTTCTTTCCTTCATGTTCCCAATAATCTCTGCTATATAAGTGCCGTTTTAAATTTTGGTCAGCTTCTTCATTTTAACATTTTTATAGCTTCGCATTCGGCCTATTGCCGACTTTTTTTTCTAAGCGCGCGGCAAATATAGCCGTTTTACCGGTCCCGGGATTTTGCGCACTGAATCCTCACATTTTGTGTACTGAATCATCATCATCTAGAACGCGTGTTAGGCAATGTTTTTTTAAAAACATTTTTACATTATTTTGCATATTTTTTGCTTTGCTTCCTATCTTCTGTAGATAGCATTTAGGGCCTACAAAGAAAATAATTCATACCTCTATTTTTTTCTTAATGTTTAATGATTTTTTTAATGATATCATTTTGACTGTCTACCGAAGATAGCAATCACGAAAATCAATTTTTGCGTACTGAATCATCATTGTTTTTTGTTTTGTTTTTGTTTTGTTTCTTATTTTCTTTCCTTCATGTTCCCAATAATCTCTGCTATATAAGTGCCGTTTCAAATTTTGGTCAGCTTCTTCATTTTAACATTTCTTTATAGCTTCGCATTCGGCCTATTGTCGACTTTTTTTCTAAGCGCGCGGCAAATTATAGCCGTTTTACCGGTACCGCGGCCCCGGGATTTTTCGTACTGAATCCTCACATTTTGCGTACTGAATCATCATCATCTAGAACGCGTGTTAGGCAATGTTTTTGCCTTTGAACATTATTATTTTGCATGTTTTTTGCTATGCTTGCTATCTTCTGTAGATAGCATTTAGGGCCTACAAAGAAAATAATTCATACCTGTATTTTTTATATGTTTAATGATTTTTTAATGATATCATTTTGACTGTCTACCGAAGATAGCAATCACGGCGGGTTTATATGAGACAAAAAGCAATTTTTGCGCACTGAATCATCATTTTTTGTTTTGTTTTAGTTTTGCTTTTTGTTTTGTTTCTTATTTTCTTTCCTTCATGTGCCCATTAATCTCTGCTATATAAGTGCCATTTTAAATTTTGATCAGCTTCTTCATTTTAATATTTCTTTATAACTTCGCATTCGGCCTGTTGCCGACTTTTTTTTTCTAAGCGCGCGGCAAAATATAGCCGTTTTACCGGCCCCGGGATTTTGCGCACTGAATCCTCACATTTTGCGTACTGAATCATCATCATCTAGAACGCGTGTTAGGCAATGTTTTTTTAAAAACATTTTTACATTATTTTGCATATTTTTTGCTTTGCTTCCTATCTTCTGTAGATAGCATTTAGGGCCTATACAAAGAAAATAATTCACACCTGTATTTTTTTCTTTATATGTTTAATGATTTTTTTTAATGATATCATTTTGACTGTCTACCTAAGATAGCAATCACGGCGGGTTTATATGAGACGAAAATCAATTTTGCGTACTGAATCATCATTGTTTTTTGTTTTGTTTTTGTTTTCTTTTCTTATTTTCTTTCCTTCATGTTCCCAATAATCTCTGCTATATAAGTGCCGTTTTAAATTTTGGTCAGCTTCTTCATTTTAACATTTCTTTATAGCTTCGCATTCGGCCTATTGTCGACTTTTTTTCTAAGCGCGCGGCAAATTATAGCCGTTTTACCGGTACCGCGGCCCCGGGATTTTTCGCACTGAATCCTCACATTTTGCGTACTGAATCATCATCATCTAGAACGCGTGTTAGGCAATGTTTTTGCCTTTGAACATTATTATTTTGCATGTTTTTTGCTATGCGCTATGCTTGCTATCATCTGTAGATAGCATTTAGGGCCTACAAAGAAAATAATTCACACCTGTATTTTTTTCTTTATATGTTTAATGATTTTTTTAATGATATCATTTTGACTGTCTACCGAAGATAGCAATCACGGCGGGTTTATATGAGACAAAAAGTAATTTTGCGTACTGAATCGTCATTGGTTTTTTGTTTTGTTTTAGTTTTGTTTTTGTTTTGCTTTTTCTTATTTTCTTTCCTTCATGTTCCCAATAATCTCTGCTATATAAGTGCCGTTTTAAATTTTGGTCAGCTTCTTCATTTTAACATTTTTTATAGCTTCGCATTCGGCCTATTGCCGACTTTTTTTTCTAAGCGCGCGGCAAATTATAGCCGTTTTACCGGCCCCGGGATTTTGCGCACTGAATCCTCACATTTGCGTACTGAATCATCATCATCTAGAACGCGTGTTAGGCAATGTTTTTGTCTTTGAACATTATTATTTTGCATGTTTTTTGCTATACTTGCTATCTTCTGTAGATAGCATTTAGGGCCTACAAGAAAATGTTTAATGATATTTTTAATGATATCATTTTGACTGTCTACAGAAGAGATAGCAATCACGGCGGGTTTATATGAGACAAAAAGCAATTTTTGCGTACTGAATCATTGTTTTTTGTTTTGTTTTAGTTTTGTTTTTGTTTTGCTTTTTGGTTTTGTTTCTTATTTTCTTTCCTTCATATTCGCAATAATCTCTGCTATATAAGTGCCGTTTTAAATTTTGGTCAGCTTCTTCATTTTAATATTTCTTTATAGCTTTGCATTCGGCCTATTGCCGACTTTTTTTTCTAAGCGCGCGGCAAATTATAGCCGTTTTACCGGCCCCGCGATTTTACGCACTGAATTTTGCGTACTGAATCATCATCATCTAGAACGCCTGTTAGGCAATGTTTTTGTCTTTGAACATTATTATTTTGCATGTTTTTTGCTATGCTTGCTATTTTCTAAAGATAGCATTTAGGACCTACAAAGAAAATAATTTATACCTGTATTTTTTTCTTTATGCAAAGCTATGAATAAATGTTAAAATGAAGAAGCTGATCTAAATTTAAAACGGCACTTAGGCCTACATAGCAGAGATTATTCTTTTAATGATATCATTTTGACTGTCTACCGAAGATAGCAATCACGGCGGGTTTATATGAGACAAAAAGCAATTTTTGCGTACTGAATCATCATTGTTTTTTGTTTTGTTTTAGTTTTGTTTTGCTTTTTTGTTTTGTTTATTTTCTTTCCTTCATGTTCCCAACAATCTCTGCCATATAAGTGCCGTTTTAAATTTTGGTCAGCTTCTTCATTTTAACATTTCTTTATAGCTTCGCATTCGGCCTATTGCCGACTTTTTTTCTAAGCGCGCGGCAAATTATAGCCGTTTTACCGGCCCGGGATTTTGCGCACTGAATCCTTACATTTTGCGTACTGAATCATCATCATCTAGACTGCGTGTTAGGCAATGTTTTTGTCTTTGAACATTATTATTTTGCATGTTTTTTGCCATGCTTGCTATCTTCTGTAGATAGCATTTACAAAGAAAATAATTTATACCTGTATTTTTTTCTTTATGTTTAATGATTCTTTTAATGATATCATTTTGACTGTCTACCGTAGATACATGTACATGTAGCACTCACGGCGGGTTTATATGAGACAAAAAGCAATTTTTGCGCACTAAATCATCATTGTTTTTGTTTCGTTTTAGTTTTGTTTTTGATTTGCCTTTTTGTTTTGTTTCTTATTTTCTTTCCTTCATGTTCCCAATAATCTCTGCTATGTAAGTGCCGTTTAAAATTTTGATCAGCTTCTTCATTTTAACATTTATTCATAACTTTGCATTCGGCCTAATGCCGATTTTTTTCTAAGCGCGCGGCAAATTATAGCCGTTTTACTGGCCCCGGGATTTTTGCGCAATGTTTTTTGAGAGAAAAGGTAATTTTTTGCGTACTGAATCATCATTGTGTTTTGGTTTGTTTTGCTTTTTTGTTTTGTTTCTCATTTTCTTTCCTTCATGTTCCCAATAATCTCTGCTATATAAGTGCCGTTTTAAATTTTGGTCAGCTTCTTCATTTTAACATTTCTTTATAAATAGCTTTGCATTCAGCCTAACGCCGATTTTTTTTTCTAAGCGAACGGCAAATTATAGCCGTTTTACCGGCCCGGGATTATGCGTACTGAATCCTCACATACTGAATGCTATGTATATAATTTTGGTATCATTTTAAAGTTTATTGTCCCGTGCTTACATTTTTATTCAAATCACGAAATGTCAAAAATGCGATTTGTTCCTGGTTTGGTCGGAACGGGTCACAATTTTAGAAATATGTGTATAGACTTTGAATGGACTCGATCTCCACTAAATAATCGCTCCATTGTAATACAATAAAGATGGGTTTCCTTTTACTCGTTTTGAAGCCTTTCTGGCATTATCCGAAATATTTGTTGACAACAAGTCAATTGCAAATCGATGAAAATTTAATGTTTTAATGTACAGGTATAGTCTTGTATCTTGTTTTCTTGGTACAAGGAAGCAAACAGTGCCTTCGCTGTTTTTGACATTTGCTTAGGCTCCAAAAAATATTTCCATCCATATTTCAATAATAATAAATCTAATCTAATCTTATCAATTCACAGACCTATTTTTTCAATGATTGTGAAGGGCAAATTTATCAATTTAGAATGTATAAATATACACATAATTTGATGCAGATGTATATCGCCAAAAGCCACGACTACCTGTTACATTCAAATTGTATAATGGAATAATGGCTTCTGTCCAAATCATCCACAGCAAAGCTGGATTATGGGTAAACAACTTGCAAAAGGAGCCATATTTGGTCAGGTGGTGAACCACCATGTGGATGAACAATGAAGTAGTCACTTTTTTGTTCATATCGTCTAAACGCAACATATTTCATGCCTAAAATTTTGCTGGGATTAATATGAGAAAAATATGATCAATTGGTGCCCATCAGCTTTCAGTGACAATGGAAAAAAAGACTGATGTATCCAATTACAGCTTTAGATCTACTTCATACAATGATATGATATGTAACTTCTGCTATGATAAGTCAGAAAATGTATATTCCTGGGCATAACATGTGCAACTTATCTTGTACTTGGCAGTCCTTCTGATGAATATCAAAAACAGACAGGAACCAATCATACAGCATGGATCAAAATATATAGTTGGTACCCGTTTTAAATTTTGATCAGCTTCTTCATTTTAACATTTATTCATAACTTTGCATTCGGCCTAATGCCGATTTTTTTCTAAGCGCGCGGCAAATTATAGCCGTTTTACTGGCCCCGGGATTTTTGCGCAATGTTTTTTGAGAGAAAAGGTAATTTTTTGCGTACTGAATCATCATTGTGTTTTGGTTTGTTTTGCTTTTTTGTTTTGTTTCTTATTTTCTTTCCTTCATGTTCCCAATAATCTCTGCTATATAAGTGCCGTTTTAAATTTTGGTCAGCTTCTTCATTTTAACATTTCTTTATAAATAGCTTTGCATTCAGCCTAACGCCGATTTTTTTTTCTAAGTGAACGGCAAATTATAGCCGTTTTACCGGCCCGGGATTATGCGTCATGATGCACTTATGGTCCATGGCAAGCCCGATTCGACCTTTGTGGCATTAAACCCAGTTAACAGGATATTAATCCAGTAAATCGATTCAGTAAAGCAAATAAGCTCATGCATTCGATCACTAACGACAACCAGCTTCGGTCGATTACCCCAGCTGCAGCGTGTGTAAACTCTAATTTGCATAGAGGCTGTACGTGAAATTATTGATTGGCTCCAAACAAAGGATTTGAACCGGTGCACCGTAATCATGTTGCAGTGCAGTCCATTCAATCAAATGTTGTCATCAACCTATTTGATCGCAGTGCATTGTTATGTGTGTGAGACGAACTGTCGCGGTTGATTCCAATCAAACAAACGATGTCTTATGTATTACTTTGTTCCGTGATGAAAATCGTGATGTTTTATTTAATCACTCTCGAAAAAAGTATTTCTTTTGTAGGCCTATTACTTTGTTTTGTGATGAAAATCGTGATGTTTTATTTCATCACGCTCTAAAACAAACGATTTCTTATGTATTACTTTGTTTCGTGATGAAAATCATGACGTTTTATTTCATCACTCACGAAAAATTGATTTCTTATGTATTACTTTGTTTCGTGATGAAAACCGTGATGTTTTATTTCATCATCACGCTCTAAAACAAACGATTTCTTATGCATTATATTTGTTTTGTGATGAAAATCGTGATGTTTTATTTCACCACGCTCTAAACAATAATTATAGTTAAATGCATTTTAAGAAGAAAATCTTATTAAAACAGTATGTTGTTTAGAAAAAATGTAGAAAGTGATGATGATGATGATGATGATGATGATGATGATGATGATGTCTCCAAAAGTGTCCCGGTTTTTTTTTCTTGCCCTAAATCGTGCGTATCTATTAATAAGGCACTTCAATAATCAATAATCAGTCCCGTGACGGCCTCCACTAACTAGCTACTAACTTGGGTTATGGGCGCTGAATTTCATGTTCACTGTCACTTACTCATCAGCGAAGTACGACCCTTTTTCAACCACCTACAGTACCCAATTTCGGCATACTATGTAAGAAACTCATCATGATGATCGAACAGAGAGTACTTTAAATGTAGCTTGTACCGTTTTCGGGTGGCATTCTTCAGAAGTGAGCGGTCCGTTTACCAAAATTTTCGGTCAAATCTCCATTCAATTAACACGGGACGTTGGCTAGCTATGTCTTGCCCTCACTCACTAGTGTACCAAAGTACGAATATTTCTGAGCATCTAACCTAGCTGTAATTTTAGGTCATGTTAGAGGAATATATTTGCTAGAAGTTTTTGAGAGTACTTTTAATATTGGCCGGTTATTTTTCACACATTGACGTTAACTAGACAAATGCCTATTCTTCTAACATGGCACGATTTGTACAGGTCACAGCTCAATGGTGAGAGCACTGTGTATTGTGTATAGGAAAACGGACAGTAACTGCAGTATGTACTGAATCCTCACATACTGAATGCTATGTATATAATTTTGGTATCATTTCAAAGCTTATTGTCCCGTGCTTACATTTTTATTCAAATCACGAAATGTCAAAAATGCGACTTATTCCTGGTTTGGTCGGAACGGGTCACAATTTTAGAAATATGTGAATTGGACTTTGAAGGGACTCGATCTCCACTAAATAATCGCTCCATTGTAATACAATAAAGATGGGTTTCCTTTTGCTCGTTTTGAAGCCTTTCTGACAATATCCGAAATATTTGTTGATAACAAGTCAATATTGCAAATCGATGAAATTTAAAAAAAAATATGTTTTAATGTACAGGTGGTCTTGTATCTTGTTTTCTAAGTTGGTACAAGGAAGCAAACAGTGCATTCACTGTTTTTGACATTTGCATAGGCTCCAAAACCTATTTTAACCAATATTTCAATTCACAGACCTATTTTATTAATGATTGTGAAGGGCAAATTAGCAATTTAAAATGTATAGATATACAAATAATTTGACACAGATGTATATATATCACCAGAAGTCATGATCACCTGTTGCATTCAAATTGTATGGTGGATTAATGACTTCTTCTGTCCAAATTATCCACAGCAAAGCTGGATTATGGGTAAACAACTTGCAAAAGGAGCCATATTTGAATAGTACAGGTGGTGAACCACCACAGGGATGAATGATGAAAAGGTCACTTTTTTGTTCATATCATCTAAACACGACATGCCTACAATGTTGCTGGGATTAATATGAGAAAAATATGAGCTTTTTCTTCTGATCTCAAAATCTTGGATAGTCAAGTGTGTGCAGGGTTTTAGTGAGGAATTTGGTAAGTGCTCATCATTTCCACCAAAACTCCATCCAAAATTTCACCCTTCTGGATTCAGTCAGTTCAAATAGGTATTGTTATAGCCTTGATTTATTAGTCTGCTCTTGTTTTGAGCTTACAGAACTGATTCAAATATTATTTTTAGAATTCATCATCTCAGTGCTGCCGAGAGCCATTATGGGCCCGGGGGTAAAATGATCAAACGGGTCCCCTTTTTTACGGGCCCCTGAGGTCTCTTTTCTTTGCTTTTATGGACTCATTAAGGTGTGCTTCCTTCATTTTTTACGGGTCCCATAGGACCCCAGGCGTAACGCACCGGTCGCACCCCCTTAACCCCCCTTGTTGACGGAGCTGCAGTATCTGTCAGGGAGAGAAGGGGAAGATGAGGCTCTCAATTGGTTCACCCACCTTTAAATAAAAGTATATACCGTAACACAAGTAGTAGTAAAGTTCATTTCTTCTTTTGCTATTTATTAATAATGGTAGTCGGGACAATATATTTTCTTTTCCTTTTCATTGACATGGTCAAGCATGATAGTCCTTCAAACACCATCTTAGGTCATGGAATGATGCTTGTTAAATAGAGCTTATACAGCTTGTAACATATAATTGGTGTCCATCAGCTTTCAGCGGCAATGGAAAAAAGACTGATGTATCCAATTACAGCTTTAGATCTACTTCATACAATGATATGATATGTAACTTCTGCTATGATAAGTCAGAAAATGTATATTCCTTGGCATAACATGTGCAACTTATCTTGTACTTCAGTCTTTTTGATAAATATCGAAAACAGACAGGTACCAATCATACAGCATGGATCAAAATAGTTGGTACCCACACCCAGTGATAAATGCATATATGGCTGCTCTATCCAAATGCAACACAAGATAAACGTTTTGTGATTCTTCATGTAATGAAAACTCTGAAAACTGCAAATCATGGTAATTGTAAGTGGATTTGATGTGGTACAGGCTCTTTCAAAATGATTGTTACCCATTGGTTTTGGTGTTTGTCGAAAAGCCGCTTCTTCCAAATGCAACATAGGATTTTCTTGGAATGGTCAGAATTTATTGTTTATAACCTGTTTATCACATTGATCTAACAAAAATTGGTGGATCTTTGTTGCATTTTGATGATGCAGTCTTGTCATAATCACTGAAACCGTACCTATCATCTTGATACAGCCTGTATTTGGAGGGATGGTGAATTATCAGGATTGCCACTAATTGTTAGCTCATTATGCAACACTTGAAACGTTGCTAAAATTTACAAAAATCAGCCCAAAATATAACTTGTCAGAAATCAGTTTTAGAGGGCATATAATCTTTGGTCCAAAATTGTATTATTTTTTAGTGAATTTTATCCAAAAATCATCTTTCAAAACCTTTGTTTTTCCAGCATAAAGAAGCTTAAAAGAAGCCCAAAAGTTGTGAAATTGCTGGAGCCATTTTCAAGTTGCAGTACGATACTTCAAAACCACCTCATTGGGCTACCAAATTGTGGTAGTGGCAACCCTGTGAATAATGGGTATTCATCATTTTGATGGTTTGCATTTGATACAAGTTCCATGTCGAGCAGCTTCACTAGCCAGTTGTGACATCTAACTAAACATTTATGTAACAGATATTACACACTGTTATAGATGTTTGCTGCCTGTGTATTTAAAGGTAAACACAAAATATATAAAACTACATGTTAAATACTGAACTACAATGTTACTTACAAACTTAAAAAATGTTCTGAATCTTGTTTACATTTGTGTTATCTATGGCGGCCATGTCCTTACACAGTTTAATTTAGATTCTGAACTGAACTATTTCCGAAAATATCAGAACCCACGAAGACATGAGATCCCCCACACTGGATTTAATGAGATTTCCAGAATGTTTTAAATGTATTTTTGGGTTCTTATTTTAAAAACAAACTAACATGTTTGGGGTTCGAGCAAACTGACATATGAAAATTTTGAGAGAGAAAAAAATCAGAACTCAGCGGGGATTGAGCCCCGGTCGCTGGATTACTGGTCCAGAGTCTTACCACTGTACAACCTGAGTTTACAGTCGGTACTCGGGCAATCTCAAGTTAAGTTCCCCATGATAACTTTCTCATTGTGTCTCAGCGGCCAATTATAATATTAATAATGAAGAAGGAGGCGGCCTATATGCTTCACCCTGGCAGGGCGTAAGACAATGTGAGACACAAATTAATATATGCGAGGATCAGAAACAAACGATGCAGAGAAATTATGATTTAAATGACGTGTTTGGGGATCGAGCAAACTGACATGAAAAATTTGAGAGAGAAAAAAATCAGGACTCAGCGAGGATTAAACCCCGGGTTTCAATCCCCGCTGAGTCCTGATTTTTTTCAATCCCCGCTGAGCTGTTCTTTTAGTTTTGATCTGTTCTATTAGATTTGATAACTTTTTAAATTCTTTTAGATCCTTCAATCACACTGGCATAGTTCAATTCATAGTTACTTTCCCAACACCTAAAACACTAATGTAAACTTAAAAGAATGTTAACTCAAGAATTGTGAAAACATACAAGTACAAATATATTTACAAAACAGTTATACATAACCAATGGTCCAAACATTCATTACTGGTAACCGCTTCCAAGAGCAGGAGCAAGTGAGGTTCACACAGCTGTCTTCAACATTATGCATTTGTTTTCACTCAGCAGAATTTTGAACAGAAGGCTTAATCGTTATCCCAGCAACCTAACCTCCAAACAGTATCGGCAGTACTTAGCATTGTCATCAGTTATCAATTCACTTATCGAGATATGATATACAATGTTTAACTGTAGCTAGGTTCAAGTTTAAATATTCTTGAATGATGATCGATGTTATAATACTTGAAGTGGGTCCTGGAGAAGTTCTTAAGCAACAAAATCAAGTGGCCGGTTGAAGCCTCCTCTTCTGTTCATGTATTGTCTGATGAAGTAAAGAGTAGAAGAATATAATCAGATTATTATTATCAAAAACTCCTAATTACAAAATAAAAATACTTAAGCTTTAAAAATTTTCAGTAAGATATATATTTGCATTGCTATGTTACTAAAATCTAAAATGTTACTAAAAGCAGACCTACCAGTGATGTAAATGATAATTTAAGGTGATTTTGAATTTCTAAAGAAAATTATCCATCCAGGTAACAAGACAAAGACCCAATTAATTTCAAAAATGTTAATCTTCAGCCGATATTCATGTAAGTATATTAGCAGCTTTGAAAGTGAATTCCAAAAATAAATTGTGTGACCACTCCATGTTGACAATGGAGCACCTTCTTATATGATGTCAACTTCAGTTATTTTGGAAAACAGAATCAAAAATGGACATTCAAAATTCAAATTTCTCCATGCCATTCAATGGGCCCCGACAAAAGCTGAGACTAGTATACTTCTATATACTAGGTATACTAGTCTCAGGACAAAAGCTGACTTTCTTCACATGATATCATAATGTTCCTAACAAAATTTAAATCTGTGGCCAGCACAATTTTTCATTAAGAAAGGATGCAGACAGTGACACCCGTTGGGTTAAAAAGTTTGTACTGGGATTGTACAAAATTTAACATACTGCATGAAAATAAGCAAATTTTATTTTGCATTGCAGCACTGCCCTACAGTGAAGTGAAAGCTTGATATCACAACTCACCTGTATTTTCTTTTAACATTAACATTAGCTGCACCAGCAGCTGCACCAACCTGGTTTTCTTCCATGAATTTGCCCTGTAAATGGAGAAAAAACGAACACTTGCTTAACTTTGCCTGGACTGTTATTTGACTAATACATACTGTATTCTGTGAGCAGTCAGTAAGATGTCAAGACTCTGGTGTGTGACGGTACAAATTGGAGACCTGACAGTGGGAAGAAATGAGCTCGCTGGAAATACTCCTGAGCAAAGAACTTGTTGAAATATCAATGAACTGATTCAGGATGTGATGGTTTATGCAGATGCAGGCTGGTAAGGCCTGCTATGGTAATGCGAAATGGTTTTATGGTATGTTTGGGGGCAATGTGATCAGCAATTTTCTGTGAAGTGCAATAAACTTTATAATTTTTCATGGAAGTTCATGAAAGTTCATCTGGGTTGGTATAAATCATGACTTTTGATCCAAACACAAGGAAATAATTCCTACCTCGGAACTTTATTTTTGTATGTAAAATTGGTACTTGAATCACTTTTACAAACTTCAACTACTGATCATCAAGCGCATCTTCTCTTGAATGAGGCCAGATGGTATACGATTGATGTTGTGTGTACACTGCCTAAGGATTACACTTTACAAGAATTTGGCATTTCAGTTTAAGGGTGGTCTTAAAGGATGGGGTATGGACGTTTGGACAGTATTTTTTGTGGCACATGAGAGGACATCAGGCATATCGAATTGTATTCTGTATACGAAGAATGTCCTTCTGAAATCAAATAATTTTGATTTTTTGAAATTCACGATACCATACACATTTTATGGCAAATGATTGAAAATTGATATTTTTGATATTTAACAGTCCTCGAAGTAAACTTTTTTAATCTAATGATATGTACTTAAAGTGTATGTAACTGGGAAGAAAAGCCAACAATCAATTGAAAATTTTGACCTTTCATATTGAAGATATGGATTTTTTCCCCAAAACACCAAAAAAATTAGGTCTTTTTGGGAAAAATATATGAAAGGTCAAAATTTTCAATTGATCGTCCGCTTTTCATCCCAGCTACATACGGTTTCAGTACATATCATTAGATTTATAAAGTTTACTTTGAGGACTGTTAAATATCAAAATTTTAAAAATATCAAATTTTAATAATTTGTCATAAAATTTGTATTATATCGCGAATTTCAAAAAATCATAATTATTTGATATGTCTGGTGTATGTGAAAAATATGTGAAAACGTCGCTAAACGTTAATATCCCATTCCTTAACCCTGGCATTATGGAAACTTTTGGGCCTCATAACTGCTAAATTGCTGGGCTAAGATATATAAAAGTATACATATTAAGAATGGCAAAGACGTGATGAATCCATCTATGTCTTATGAGGTCAATGTTTTAAAAAATATCTGGGACCTTTTTTTTATTATATTTTTTTAAATTTTAACCAACTTATCACATTAATCACATTTGGGACGGAACAAAATCATACTCCGCAACTTGAAGTCAACTTTGAAGCCATGTTTAGCGAATGGAGGTCATTTTGTGTGCATAATGCTGAGTGAATGGAGGTCATTGTGAGTGCATAATGCTGAGTGAATGGAGGTCATTTTGTGTGCATAATGCTGAGTGAATGGAGGTCATTTTGTGTGCATAATGCTGAGTGAATGGAGGTCATTTTGTGTGCATAATGCTGAGTGAATGGAGGTCATTTTGTGTGCATAATGCTGAGTGAATGGAGGTCATTGTGAGTGCATAATGCTGAGTGAATGGAGGTCATTGTGAGTGCATAATGCTGAGTGAATGGAGGTCATTTTGTGTGCATAATGCTGAGTGAATGGAGGTCATTGTGAGTGCATAATGCTGAGTGAATGGAGGTCATTGTGAGTGCATAATGCTGAGTGAATGGAGGTCATTTTGTGTGCATAATGCTGAGTGAATGGAGGTCATTTTGTGTGCATAATGCTGAGTGAATGGAGGTCATTGTGAGTGCATAATGCTGAGTGAATGGAGGTCATTGTGAGTGCATAATGCTGAGTGAATGGAGGTCATTTTGTGTGCATAATGCTGAGTGAATGGAGGTCATTTTGTGTGCATAATGCTGAGTGAATGGAGGTCATTTTGAGTGCATAATGCTGAGTGAATGGAGGTCATTTTGAGTGCATAATGCTGAGTGAATGGAGGTCATTGTGAGTGCATAATGCTGAGTGAATGGAGGTCATTTTGTGTGCATAATGCTGAGTGAATGGAGGTCATTTTGTGTGCATAATGCTGAGTGAATGGAGGTCATTGTGAGTGCATAATGCTGAGTGAATGGAGGTCATTGTGAGTGCATAATGCTGGTTAAAACAAACTTACCTTTGTGCTATCAAAGTGAAAGAATCCCATAACTTTCCTCATTTCTATTTCTTCCTCCGTCATTTGGGACTCTGTAACATAAACAACAAAATATTTGTAAGTAACCAGTCAAACATAGGGACAGAAAATGACAAAATATTCCATGACCTTATATTACAAACTATGTTTAATTTCGTTGCCTTTCCAGCTTTATTATTAACAGTTTACTTTCAATTACCCCCCCCCCCCCCAATATACTGCATTTCCATTCAAATTGCATTGACAAAGTCTTTTGTAAACTTTAGCCCATCAAATCTCATAGTTTGTCTCAAAGCCCTTCCCACATTGAAGACCTAGCACTGTAGCACAGAATTTCCTTTTTTTTTACTTTAGTTTTTTTTGTATCAAATTGTGGGATGAGCTTTTTGACAAGAATACACCAGGAAATACGAACACATAGTTTCACTGCGTTCAAGATAAAGAATTTTATTGAGATATATGACTAGGGTTATTTTTAAGTCTGTCAATGTCATGAGCTTTTTGTGGTGTATATTTTGGAAGAAAAAAAATATAACAGCTTTTATAAAAAAAAGGAGATTTTACTATGCGTGCGGGGGCTTTAAGACAAACTATTAAATTAAGATGGCCTGCTTTTGTGACAGTAAATTTTTCGTACCAGCAAAATTATTTTTCCATGACTTTTGCAGATTTTACATGAGCATCAAAAACATGTTTCAATGTACCTGTTAAAACAGGTCTGCACTCCTCTCATTCCACAAGATGTACATTTACAATGCATTTGAGCTCAATGAAGACAAGACAAGACCAAACTTTTCAGTACCTAATCTTATTTATCTGACCCATTCCATGTCAACTCCAGGGATGTGCACCGCAGCACCTCTTCAATTTTTTTTCTTTTTTTGTTTTTTTTTTTTTTTTAATGAGAAAGTCAAATTCCGATTATTTGAGCTTTATAGTGTTTTTCGTTTTCCCGTGGCATCAATTTGAAATTTAGGGGGTCAGCATAAAAATGTGTCAAATGAAAAGACGACGCTTGGAGGTCCATAAATGTATAAAGGAACCCTTTACAACTTTGAAAAGTATGTATCCTGGGATACTTATTTGTGTAGAATTCAAATCTGGCATCAGAAAATTTGTAACTCCTTTACTTTAAAAGATATAGGGCCCTCAAAATGCAACTTCGTCCATCCAGGACCAACTTTGGGGGGTCAGAACTCCAAAAGTAAAAATAATTTTACTGTCCATTTTTTGCCAGTCAGAGCCCTTTGGTAGGACATTACTCTTATCCAATATTGAGCCTATTAGAATACTTTTAGCTGAGATATTACCCATGCAAAACCCCAATTGTACATTTTTGTACATTTTGACCCCCCTGAAAACCAATGTCAGACAATTTGACCCACCATCAACTTCAGGTATGTTGAAGATATGTCCTTGGACAACATTTCTGAGAGATATTGGCTTGGGGTCTCGATGGCTTCAACACATTAGTTAGGTTTGCCTTCTCCATAGAGTTGTACACATTTTTGATTTCACATGTATAATGACTTTATAATGGAGTATGAAGCTCAAATTTTCGGATTTTACTTTCTCATCAATATCTACCACCACACAGAAAAAAGAAAAAATTGAAGAGGTGCTGCGGTGCACATCCCTGGAGTTGACATGGAATGGGTCATCTTTCCTTGCATCAAGTTAAGGTAGCTACCTCGGATAACACACCTTTGCAGAAAAATAGCTCCTGTGTCAGATCAGTCAGGTCTATTCATTTAAATCTTTAACATAACAAAGAAATGTATTTTCCCCACCTATTTTAAGAGTCTTATAAAATAAGAATTGTAACAATTCTTATGTTTTTCTTTATTTTTTGAAAATTCCCTTAATTTTGACAGTTTTTGATTTTTTTTTGCCCACTTAGGAAGGAGCTATGGTTACCACACTTTCAGGGATGGTAAATAAGCTTAATAATATCTAAATTCTCTTGTCAGTTTTTATTGATAAAGTGTTTACTTTTTGAAAAAAATTATTTTTTCCATTTTTAATTTTAGGGAATGTTAGAAACACTGTTGCTTAAAATAGAAACACTTAATTGGAAAAAGCTGACGAGAGAATTTAGGTATTAATCTTATTTACCACCCCGGAAAGTTTGGTAACCATAGCACCCTTCCCTGTTGGCTAAAAAAATCCTAGAATTTAGGTAATTTAGTGTTTCTAGAAAAAATAAAAAAATCATAAAAAAGTACCAACATTCCTTTTAAATATATACTTAAGTAACACTAAGTTAGAAAATAAACTTGGTTTGTATTATTCTGTGATATATTGGCAGCAAAATGAAACTTAAAACTTTTATATACAACTGCTATAAAGGAGAGAAAAATCAGTTTTAATAAAATCTTTGTTTTAAAAAATATGGCTATTTTGAGAAAGCCCTTCCCTGTAGTAATTCAATGGGATTTTGAGATGACAAAAAGTTGCATAAATCAAAAACGCTTTTTTGGAAAAAAATTAAAACTTAGCAAGTAAGGTTTTCTCATCAATACACACATCCTATATCACTTTCAAGGAGTTCTGAGCATGACACCGTAGCCGATAAAGCCACCTTAAGAATATCACAAAATTCAACTAGGGGTGAATTTGCAAGTTCTTGTATCAAAGAGGTTGTCGAATCTGAATGTGAGTGGGCAATTTAGTATGAGAAGACTTACCATCTACTTCTTCCTTTTGCTGCGGTTGTGAAGGTCCAGCCCTATTTTTGTCGCCATGGCCACCACTACCGTCACCTCCTTTCCTGTCTGGTTCTGGTGATCTAATTTCAAACACACAATCAATAAGAAGTAAATCCTTACTGCTTCTCCAAACCTTAGTCCATTACCACCATACTTTGCTATGTTTGGTTATTATTTCCCAAGAAAATGCAGGTGATGGGCATTACTGTTGTAATATTTCACAATTTAATGGAGAAGATGTGAATCTATCCTAGAGTAGAGTCTACAAGTTGGACATGTTAATTTTCACCAAAAATGTGAACCATGTCTATACCTGAGCAAGGCCCAAATTTTGGGGTCAATTTAATTTTTTTTCTAAAAATGAATGTAGCCTACATGTTTTTTAAATATTGGCTTAAGTTTTAAAAATTTGGACCAATTTCCCAACAAAATTTGAGAAACCTTTGACAAAACTTACCCATCTATACACCAATTTCCCCGAATTGGACACCTATTTCAGTAGCAAATCCCATATAGCCGTTTGTCCCCAGGGACTATATTTCACAAGTCATAATACACTATTTTAGTTTTGTTATTTTTGGCCAAAAATGATGAAATAATATTACTAATAATCCATACAACATGCAGAGCACACATACTATGCTTCAGAGGCGCCTTGTTAATATCGCGGAAGTACGATCTTGTGAAAGGTGTATAGCAAAATATTACAGTTCGGTCCTAATCCTATAACGCTATATAGCATAATATTTATCAGTGCTATCATTTTTATTTTATTAAAAAAAAACCCACAGCAATATCCAAATCAGGGTATGATAGAAAGAGTCATCAGTACCAATAATGCTATAGGACCCAAGTAAATTTAGTGCCTAAGAGTAATTGTAAGATAGTAAAAACCTACAGTGATGTAGTTCTACTGCGACGGAATCTTCTAGGTGATGGAGTACGAGATCTGTTGAAGAAATATAAAATAAAATCTGCTGAGTAAAAACATAACTTATGAAGAACCACAAAAGTGATTATTTTTTCATCTGATTCTAGACTTTTTCTTTTCCCTCTTCTGCCCCTACTAAGTACTGGGGGATGGGGGATTTATCCCCCCCAATATTTCACCAGGGGGGGGATGGTCCATACAATCATCCCCCCAATGTTGACGCCTGATAATGGGTTTCTGACCAAATATACCTCATATTTGCCCATTTTAGCCCCAAAGTGCAAATTTCCACGCGCTTTGCGCGCATTTATTCTATTTTTACACCATATTTCATCAGTTTAGATTCAAAATAGCAAAATTTTTCGCGCGCATTTGTACCATAACCTTATTGTATCGCTAAAAGGTGCTGGATCGACTATACTTCAAAAAAAATTTCCAACTCCATCCCCCCCAATGTCAAAAAGAAATCTACGTCACTGGCCTCATCATTATAAATATGATATTAATTCACATTTACTCACCTTCTCCTTCTTCCGGGTGATCTTGACCTGTACCATGTAAAGTAGTATAGAAAATTCATATTAGAGGAATGTACTTTCACCAAATCATTGTCAAATTAGCTTGTAAAAACACTTATATGTACTTGTATTTAAGGTTCCTAGTAGAGTTTCTTCCACTGACCATATATACTTGTGTAGGATTATGTTATGTCATAATTGAAGCACTGCCTGAATTGCAATGTAGAGTTTAATTCTTATAATTGATAAATAGTAAACAACAACAGCATTGCTACATATGTACCTTGATCGCCTATATCTGTCTCTTCTTGGTGGTGACCTTGATCGGCTTCTCCTTCTTTCTGTGAATATGAAAACAATCAATGTTGGTAAGAGACTGATGATGGCTAGACTACTTACAAGTTTGAAGCTAAAGAACTGGAGCAAAAAGGACCAGTGGCCGCTGTGCATACCCGTACTGGTCAATTACACTATCCTATCATGGCATGTCCTATTACAACTCCTATACAAATGTAGGTTATATACCCAAACTGAAATTATGCTCTACAAACAAATATACAAATGTACACAGACAATATGCATGTATGTAATAACCAATTGTGTCCTTTTGGACCTATCTGGAGGAGACCATGGACACCTTATTTGTATGTGTCCATGGTTGTGACTAAAATATCATATTTAATTTCTTAATTTGTGGACTCTTATCATAGTCTACACATACAATACCACATGCAGGCATTGATACAATGTTCAGTGCTTTACAATGGCAGATCATTAAAATTCTGATTGTGACAATCAAGTTTGTCCAAATGTTTCCCAAGACTGACCGTTTTCTGGTCATCTACAGTACCAGCAGAGATATATGAAAACAATGTCTCTCACAGGAAGCATCTCAGAATATTAAACAAGAGACCGTATTCTGTCATCAACAACAAGAATTTGCAATCTGGCCAAAATATGTAAGATTATATGTGAACTCGGGAATATTAATATTTTGATGTTAGACACGTACTCCTCCAGTCTTTTGCCTTCTAACTTCTTGAAGTATAATGAATTTGTAACATAAACATTTCTGGAGTTCTCAGCTACAAAATTGCTATAACTTGCACAAAAAGCTGGGTTAGCTGGTCCACTTTTCCTCGTTATGTTACCAAAATTACTACTCGGTGTGTTACCAAAATATGAAGAAAATGACCGATATTAAAAAAAGATGCAATTTTGCATACAATTTTTTAAGTACCGGTCCGGTAAAACAAAAAATATCCCCTTCCCCAATATTACTTTGTGTTTGACAAACTCCACCCTGAAATTAAAAACAAAACAACAACAAAAAAACCAAAAAAACACACACAAAAAAAACCCACTGTTTGCGTCCACAGGTTTTCGGGTTATGAAAAACAGAAATTTGTGTACAACTATTTAATGCCTACCTCTTCTTCTCCTGTCCCTATCTCGTGAGGATGATCTTCTTCTCTCTACAGAAATACAAGAGACATGTTTCACAAGCTTTAATACTACTGCTACTGGGGGTACATGTATGGTACATGTATTTAAGTCAAAGTTTCAACCTCTCATGCACTTATTTTCTAATATCAGACCACTTCTTCGAACAGGAACTTGAGCTTCGAATTTGCACACAATAGTTAGTTGTTACGTATTCGATGCTAGAGTGCTTTGCTATTGTTTTTTGGTCGGACAGCAGAGCAACTTTTTGCACTGGAGGTTATTTATTCTGTTAATGTTGAAATTTGGATGGAAGTTATTTGGTGAGTCAACTGTATCTTTTGTCACTGTGTTACTCCCCCATTGGATGTTGTGTCATATTTTCCCTGTTTTTAATTGTATCTTTTGAGCAAGATTTGCCTATTTTGGAGAGTTCAAAATTTTGCTGAAGTGAAATTTTAGCAATATTTTTGATGCAATCGCCTGTTGTGATCAGCTGTGTTTACTTCTGAACTTCCATTGCTAGTTTACATGGTGTCATGCTTCAGCAAATCCGACTAGATTTTGAATGCAATGGTCTCTAGCCTAAGAATGTGAAGCCATTGGTGAGCAAATTCTTGGCTAGACTTCTCGAGCAACAGACCACATAAAAAACAATATGGCATGACACCACTGGGAGCTACAGAATGGCTCCTATGGAAAGTATTATTCATTTATTGATCACAAATAGTGGCTACTGACTAATACCCCATTTGTACAAAAGTCATAGTTTTTGATGTACACACTTTTTAGTACCGGTATAATTCATTACCAAATTCCATCAAACAGATCACCAATTTGACCCAATTTAAAAAGACCGTCAAAAAACATCTGATGGATCAAGCCATAAGAACTGAGCAGAGTTCTTTCATTAGGTATTGATGGGGTTTGATTTTGTTCCTTTTGGTCGTAATTTATGTGCAATATATGGGATTTGGGTGTTATTTATTTATTTTTTATGTGCAATATTTTGGGTTTGGGAATTATTTATTTATTTATTTGGTTCTGTTGCCTGATCTGCTTGTTTCCCTCATTTCTTTTTTCTTTAAGGACCCCAATGGAAATAAGCCTCAATTTTTTTATTGAGGCTTTTTGGGCTATCCTTGGTACTCGTCTGATGTTTACTCCATAATCCATATATTTCGTTGCTATATCTGGTATTTCATGCAATTGACCACATCTTGTATGTATTTATAATGTATATTTTTTTTTATCATATGTGCTGTAATATTTTTATGAGTACTGAATAAATATGAATGAATGAATGAATAATACAAACAACAATTTGGAGTGTGTTACATACATGTATATGCATATAGTTGTCTACGTCCAACTTTCGTTTCGGCAGCGCAGACATCGATTGTTATCATACTACATTTTTTAATGGAACACAACTCTCTAAGTTGGACAATAAATAGCCCTGAAACATGTAGCAGAAGATTGTGAATGTGATGGTCCCCAGTAAGTTTATCCGCACGGCATGCCTAGGTCTATTGTGAGCCAACATGACACGGCGCACTGCAAGAAAGTTTCTTATGCAGTAATTGAATTTGTGTGGATGGCACTTGCTATCATGGGAAATGTAGTGTACATGTACGATGAGTTCCCACCGTAGCGAGATAGACACCCAGCGATAAAGGATGTGACAGTGATTGGGATGTTTCTCATTATATTATGTCCAGGCGAGACAAATCAAGTGCAACACAAAAAAGTACACCCATCAAATATGTGAGTTTCGCTTATTGACATTGGGACGGCCTTATATAGGTGGTTCATATATATACATACATTATTTTGTACACTACAAACAAGTGTAAAAAAATCTGGAAGTTGAAAAAAAAATATCTGGAAATATTGTAAACAATTTGAAATAGATTAAAATCTGGTTTCTCTGGGCACCCCTGATATACTAGTCTGAGGTGCTCTGACGATAACACTCCGATCGCCAGGCAATCTACGTTTATGGACAACGGAACCGCTACATGAACGAGCTACAGGTTTACATTTACTATCTTACATTATCTTGCTGTATTTCAGCTAGAGCGCCAGACAACAAGCTTCCGTTTTTTTTTGGAGAACAATAACTGTACGTAAGACGAAGAAAAAACCCGCCCGGAGCCCGCCCTACTCATTATTTCATTGACATTGCAATTTGCCTCCACACATTACATAATAAACACAAAGCGAGACTAGTGAGTGGATAAGAAATTGACAGCGGAGGATACGAACGACACGCCAATTTTTAGTTGTCAATCATGAATTGCTGCAACGTTTTAGTATTTTACTGCATGGCATTCCAAAAGCACCATGACAAATTATGCCGTATTTTTCCAAAGGCAAAGATCTACATCTACATCTGTGGGGCTGTAGCTACGGAAGCTATCTTTCCCCCCAATGCTGATGATATGCTCAGGCAAACTGTTCCAACTTTGAATGGTTTGGGGAATGAATGAGTATTTATACACGTTGGTCTTGGTGATTGGTGATTGGTTTAGCCATGGCATTTGAATGAGTAGTTCTCCCCCCTCTGCGCGGATGCGGGCTCACAAGTGAATGTGGAATCGCGATCTCCTCTTCAACCATCTGCTTGAAAAGATGTAATCTGGTGACTTCCCTTCTGTCTGCTAATGAATCCCACTGGAGTTCACCCAACATTTTAGTGACACTTTCTCTCCATTTATAATTATTTGACACAAAACGGGCGGCTCTTCTTTGAACACTGTCCTATGAATGTTCTTCACAGTGTATGGGTCACAAACCCCTGCTGCGTACTCTAACTAATACATAATAGAGGACGAACCAGGCCTAAGTAAGCAGTCTGCTTTGTCTCATGTGATCATCTCATTATACATTTATGAAGTAAGTAGTGTTGGCCGATCCAACCCAAGATCGGATCTGCCGATCTCCGATCTGAAAATTAGCAGATCGGGCCGATCCGATCCCGATTCAGATTCCTTAAATGTTATTCTACAACCAGTACAAGTTCATTCAAGTCGGCCCCAGTATGTAAACGGTCAAAGCTTAATTCCCCAAACCTGTAACTATGTAATATGATGACCGTTTTTAGAGGTTTTTCATGTCAATATCAACCCAAATAAAATACCATTTTACACCCCAAGTCCCAGCGTTACTCACTCAGTGCCTCCGATTGTCGGAAGTTTAATCATGAATCCATTTCTCTTGATTGTTTTATTCTTCAACTTTGATTTGCGTGTGTACCAAGTTAGGCGAATCATTGCGCGAATTGATTCGATGACCCTGCAGCTAAATCAGCTCCATTGATATTATAATAATTTATGCATAATGACGTATTGGGGAATACCGCGGAATTCCCATCCTGATTGGTTGTGCAGAGTTGTTTACAGAAAGAATTCACGTGTTCGGAGATTAAGAGATGAAATCGTCCGTGTGAGCAGGAGGAATAGCGAGAATGTGCGCGATTCTAAAAATAACATGCCCTCAAATTCACCTTGGGAAACCCGACATTGAAGGGCGCACGTGTCCAGTGTTAAAGTGTTTACAAATTTTTCCCAGGGACGCACTGTACAGTCGGGAGTGTTGTCACTGCGTGGATAATATTTTATTTTTGGCTTTATTTTTGGAAAATATTAGTTATTGCCCGCGAGCGTGCAAAACTAAAATACAACAGTTAAGGTTTGCGGTATGTGCAAAAGGTTACAGATGTGAGATGTCAAACAGCAATAAGTCATGACGACAAAAGCGCAAGCACAAGACAGTGAGACACATGATTGTTTGTTTACATTTTAATTCGGTCTATCAAAGGGTGGATACATACATAAAATACAGTATGAAACGACATGATTCTTGCGGTGGTAACAACGTTTTTTGGACATATATTGGCATTAAATAGTAGTAATGTTACATAAGAAAGTAATGGTAAGCTTAAAGAATTGTTGTGTACTTTTATTACTGTCAAGATCAGAGATCGGAAAGCTAGATCGGCAGCTGATAGCTCATCTGCCGATTCAGATTCAAGGCCGATGCAGTCCATATCGGCACCGATCTCCGATTCACAGATCGGGATCGGCCAACTCTAGAAGTAAGCCAAATACGATCTGTACTTTTGTAACATTCCGATCGCTTCTGATCACCTATATTGGCGAATTTGCTTGAAAACATGCGAGTTCATGTTGTGTAAACATAATTAGCATGGACACAAATGAAATTACGATGCAATACAATGCAATTTGAATGTGCAGCAGATCTATAGAAATAACGTGGCCCGCTTTATTAGACTACAACTGAGCTAGCGGCTCCATGTATGTAACTCAAAAGTGAATAACCGATATTATGATTGTACTGTGTCAGTACCAGTGTCAGCAAGTGAATTTTATAATAATTCATTTATAATTGGGTCTGTTCAATCATGCAGTTTCACATAGCTCGAGATACTCTAGCTAAAATACAGGTTTACATTTACTATCTTATATTATCTTGCTGTATTTCAGCTAGAGCTCCAAACGACAAGCTTCCGGGTTTTTTTGGAGAACAATACTGTTACGTAAGATGAAGAAGAAACCCGCCTCCGAGCCCGCCCTACTCATTATTTCATTGTACTTATTGCAATTTGCCTCCACACATTACGTAATCAACACAAAGCTTTTGTGAGGATTAGTGAGTGCATAAGAAATTGACAGTGGAGGATACGAAGGACACGCCGATTGTTAGTTGTCAATCATGAATTGCCGCAACGTATTAATATTTTACTGCATGGCATTCCGCAAACACCAAGACAAATTATGCCGTATTTTTCCAAAGATCATCTCATATGAAGTAAGCTGAATGCGATCTGTACTTTTGTAACATTCCGATCGCTTTTGATCACCTATTATCGGCGAATTTGCTTTAAAACACGTGAGTTCATGTTGTGTAAACATAATTAGCATAGACACAAATGAAATTACGATGCAATACAATGCAATTTGAATGCGCAGCAGATCTATAGAAATAACGTTGCCCGGTTTTATGCAGAATTAGACCCTGTCTGGTTTCACACCCGGTCCCGGGGGGTTCACATGCATGGATGGATTAGCTTAGCCCGTTTAAAACGCAATATTCTCACCTGCTCTGCGGTATGGAGAGCGAGATCGACTTCTACTCCGTCCCATGATATGGATATGAAACTACGGAAGTTTGGATTTCTTTGATTATTTTTATCCCAATTTTCACAAATTTCCGTGCGATTCGTAGCACCTACGCGATTCTGCCTGGATTTACAGCTAAAATCAGCTTGTGTTACGAAAAGTCTACCTAGCTCATTAAAAATAAATTAAAAATAGCTTTGCGTGCATGTACGTAGTAAAACGGTATACAAATTGTATGTGTAAATATACACGGAAAACATCCCGGATGTATTTAAATATAAAAGGCTAAGTGGTTAATATTCTCATAAGCTTCTAAGACTTGTAGAGGCAAAATTTCATCAATTATTTTGTTTTAGAAGATTCACATGTAATCAAATATAGCAATTTGGTGATATAAATGTATAATATCATTAAAGGAACACAACCATGTTGCGTCGTTACGTTCCTGGTAAATATTCGTTAATAATCAATTTAAATATAATTTATATCCCCTGATGTAGCAAGCCTCCGTGGCCTAATGGATAAGGCATCGGCCTCCTAAGCCGGGGATTGCGGGTTCGAGTCCCGTCGGAGGTGATCTTATTTTTTCTACTTTTCTCTTTTCGAAAAAAATTACTAAAAAGTATCTAGTCAAATTTGCACTAACTCAAAACTACTCAAATTAAGCACGTGTATTTTTTTTTCTGTTTTTTGCTTTAATCAAAGTTTATGTATATGCCTAGCAAACCTGTAGGCTGTACAGTAGCTTACAGTGCAACAGGGCTAAATCCCGGGGCTAAATGCCCTAAACTGCAATTTTGGACAGATTGACACATACTTTAAAATCTAGATTAAAGTAAAAGATGTCACTTACAGCATTTTTTGATCAACCTCTGATCTTTACTAAGGTTGCGAAATTTGACACGTTTTCGTACATTTTCATATAAAATTTAAAAAAAAAGGAATGTATAAAAAAAAATGAATAATTTATTTTTTTATCGTCAAAAGTAAATATGTTTATATAAGAATCAAACTGACAAGAAATATTGTCTCTTGTCAAATCCTACAATTCTGTCAGAGAAAATCTGCAATTTGTATTAATTTTTTAAAATTAATGGACATAATTGATTAATCAAATAAATATTTTTTTAATGATTTATCATAATTCCAAGCATATCAAGCAATATGTCAAATTAAAGCTAATGAAATGCTTTATAAATTGGTCAGAGCATGCACATTTTGCAAAATGCATTTAGTGTTTTAGTTATAACATTCCAAACATTCTATTCCAAATTTTTGCTATACACGCACAGGAACTGTACTTTTAAAATCCGCGCCTAATCAATAATGCGTCTTTCACTTCATTGTTAAAGTCAACGCACTGAAGGGTCTATTGTTCTATTGTGTCCGATTTGAGCGCTGACATAGGCCTATTGGAAAATGTTGCCAATCAATATTCATGAGAGTAAAAAAGTAAAAAAGTAGTGGCTGCGTAGGTTTATAAATACATTTATACAAATGTGGTTTGACACCAAATATTTCTGCTCTTGGACTCTTTTACTTAATATTCATGAGAGTGTACATTCCCCGGGGTACATTCAACGTCCAGTTTTCGAAATTGGGTGACTTGTGCTTGGCAGGTGCGAAATACATCTGACTGGGCTCTTTAATTATGTAACGCACAACGGCATTGATGTCATCGAATGGCTGCTTAGTGCTGTTATGTGTTGAGTTTTATAATAATTATTATTACATTTATTTTCCTTTCTTTTCTTTCTCTGTACTTATTCTTTCCTAGGCCTACACTAACTTTATCACTCACTCGCTATCCTTCTATAATTTTGGAAGACTTGCCGAAGTACGGGGGAAGAGGTGCGTCCGGGTTGCTTCAATTATTTGGTACGCGTCATGTACCTGTCAATAATGATCACCGTTGAGGCAAACTTTTCAACCAATGATCACCGCACTCACCTTTCCGCTAATGTTGGCGTGATCTTGCATAGCTTGGACGGCACTCTCAAGCATTCATTCACCTTTCTTCAACTGAGCAAATTATTTATGGGCCAACATTCACTTCACCTGCTTAAAGAAGTTATATAACGTAGGCAAAGTATCATTCTACTATTCGTGTATCTATTTGGCCAAGTAGTCCAAACAAAGTCATTTCCATAGTCATGATAGCTGAAGCTCCACTGTTTCTGCCAGTTAACCTTGTTTCACCCTATTGACAAATGTAATAGTTCAAGTTTCACCATTTCTTGGCCCATTTCTTGAGACTGGGAGTCTTGATCTGATTCTTCAGACTGAGAGTATTGATCCGATCCTTGAGACAGAGAGTCTTGTAATATTCTCGAGCTCTCGATCTGACGTCATGTCTGTCTCAAGGTGACATTTAGGACATGGAGAATACACTACAAAAACAGTGTTTAGAAAGTGAAGGCAAGAATGTATTTAGAAAAGTTATGTTTAGAATATGGATGTCAGATGTTTAGATTGAACACCATAACTGACCAATGTTCAGAAATTTGACATATGATGTTTATCTAAACGTGTTTGCAAAGTGAAGGCAAAATTGTGTTTACAAAAGTGTTTCATTTCTAAACACTGTTTTTGCAGTGTAGCTATTAAAATGAACCCTTCTTACGGCAATGTATTTATTTATATACTTTGATTTATAAATTATATTATGCTTTATTACAGAGGTATAATTCGAAATGTTGGTGCCAGTTTGAATAATAATGCAATGAATTTGTAAGAAAACCTCCTACCCCTCCCCGATTTTTGAAGCGATCGACGCTGTCAGACATGAAATATAAAATACGTTTTAGCTTCGCATCTTTTTAAAATGAAATTATAGGCAATGTTTCAAGCAATGAAGATAATAACGCCATGCCTTCACCTTACCTCACCTCACCTAACCAGGTTGTGTTCGACCATTGTTGGACGTAGCCTTCTTCATGATTCTGCCAGTTTTTATTGTATCACTCATACATAAATTCTAGACAGTTCATTGGTTGATTACCATTTATCATTTTTACCATCACCCTCTCCGTGTGATACTCTTTACCATCATAGTGCTCTGCCGTAGTGCGCCTGCGCCAAGCCGTGCGCTGACTCTTGGACTCGCCGATTTAGTTATGGGGTGGACCCCAAAATGTGAAGTATAACACGGCAAAACATGGTGTTATGTTGATGAAAAAATGTATTTCCGACCTTAAATAGTATTTTAGTAATATGCATGAGTGATATAAAACAAATATTAACTGTCTTAAATTCGTGTAATGGTCGAAATATAATCACTCGGTGAAAGATGTATTGTTCCATTCCACTCGCCGTTCCGGCTCGTGGAATGGAACAATCCATCTTTCACCTCGTGATTATATTTCGACCATCACACTCATAGACAGTTAATATTTGTATACTATCCCTTGCATTTCTTGTCCATGTAGGTCCCACGTAGGCAGTATTGTCATCATGCCACCTCCTCTTCTTCCTTCCTCTTGATCTTATCCCTGTTCTTGGTTGCCATTCTGTAAGTCGTTTAGTCCATCTGTTATCTTCCCTTCGTGCAAGGTGACCTGCCCATCTCCATTTCGCTTCTTTGAGTTTCACCAATACGACCTTGTGAAAAAGTATAAGTTTCTTTTTTGGCTTAGTGTATAATAGATAATTAAATGGTAATTGGCTTCTATTATAAAGAGGTTATAGTAACACCATCCACCCACCATTGAAATCATTGAAAGTTAGAAGTCGTAACTCAGAGACTATAGATTTCAGTTAGCGCCAGAAAGAAGTAACTCAATATTTACAGGAATACTAAAGAATATCTTAAATTCCAAAATTCTAATTCATAATTTACATTTGTTATAATGAATAAGATACAACTTCCGGTTATATGTCCAAGTTTGAGTTCAATCAGACACTTACATTCCCTCATTTCAAATTATAAGTTTTGGTTTCTCTTTTGTTCAGAAACCAAAAATCAAGGGATTAAAATGTGGAGCAGATCTGGTCTGCAATCATAACACTATTGTGCTGGGAGAACACAGTATATGGTATATAACCATAAGTATATAATGCCCTATTGTGCTAACATATTATCATCGGATATCTATCACCGCGGGCGGTAGTTGATGCTGGTCAAATCTTATTTAGTCTTACTTCTGTCGTAGGTGGCATACTTTCATATCACCGTATAATTACTCCCGAGGCGTAGAAATCCTGCGTGTATACTGGGGGGCGGCTTTGTTTGTATGAAACATAAATGATGCACGATGATGGAGATGATATGATTATGAATTAGTTTATTGTCCCCGGGGTAAGCACAACCCATACCTCTTACCTAGGCTCCCCTCTCCCCACCTATCCACCTATAAACCTCCTTTTCCCTGTCCCAATTGTCTCCTTCTCCCCCTCTTCGCCTCCCCTACATTCGAACACTATACCACTCCACTCTCAAGCTCTCCTCATCCTTCTCTTTCCACTTCCAATGCTCTCCCACATCTATTTCTCTTTCTCCCTCCCCTGACCTCCCCACCCCACACACACACACACACTCTTTCCTCCACTCTCTTTCTCACTTTTTTCCGATTGCAAAATTACTTCAATAAACTAGCTTATATTGGAAGTCATATAGCCTGCTATCAATCTTCCTACATGTGCTTAGGACATGAATTAATATAGTTTATATCACTCGAGTCGCCCCTTTTCAATGTACTTCGGTTATATTTATAAATGCGCTTTAATAAATACGTACGTGACCCAAGACCAACAAGCGTGACCAAATCCTCATGCATTGACGACCACTATACAGAAAAGGATAGGAACTCTAGATAAAATATCATTAAATTTAAGTATTATTTGAATAGCAAAATTATTACACATGTGGGGATTCCGAATTTGTATCAGAAACACAAACATTTTGAAAGTTTTTGACGACGGAAAAAAATATCAACGACGGAAACGCAAAGTTGAACAAAATAGACAATTTTGCTGCACAGTAGTCTCATGTTGTTCCGCCTTTGCATTCAAATGTATAGGAAGACCACCCGCTATGTAGAAGGTCACTTCGAGACTTACTATCTACAAGCTGTTATGGCAGCGCGGAGGTGGTCACGGGCGTATTTATAAAAGCGCATTTATAAATATAACGAAGTACACTGCTTTTGTAATGTCGAATGCAAATATTTCGATGGTCTATATTTGTTCACAGAGAAATAAGCCATTGCTAATTTGGAAATCGAACCCACGCTTTCAAATATAGACTGACTTGTTCGACTTATCTGCTCGTGAATATTGCACTGCGAAAATTTTAAAAACATTTCTTTTGCATTCAGATCAGGTAGCTTAACCAAGTGATTATCTTCTTCACACGTTTATATCACAAACTGAAATGAAAACCGAATCTCCTTGCTACAAATGTTAAGTTTATAACAAAGGGTAGAAACAAAGATATCGATAATCATGTCAGTCAAGAGCTTAGGCGGGATAATAGGAAACCACGTGACCAAAACCAAATCCAAAACTAAAACTCAATATTTGAAATGAGGGATTGTGAGTTGAAACCAGGTAGTTCGCAAAAATATTAAAATTTGTTTTTCTCTAAATTGCATTTCGTGAGTTAATGCTTTCTGGCTCTTAACCCTGAATATTTACCAGGTAGGTTCCCTGTGCTCTGACGTTTTATACACGTGGCTTCATTACAATTTCAAAAGGCCCGCTTTTTTGGGTGATTTTGCAGTGGCTGTAGCCTATTAAGTTTATGTCACTGATGTTACGTAATCAAGTATGTGGTGTCATAGATGGCCTAAATGTGCGATTTGAAAGACAAAGGTTCATTCTTTACATGTATGTGCATGATCATTAAAAACTTTCATCCAAATAATCCATTACGTGATGTCAAATGTCAACTTTCATTACATATTGTCTACCCCTCGTAATGTATTTAGAGGACGGTCTCAGACATGCACACAGCATGTAACAAAGGTGATTTTATTGGGCGTGGAAAATGTAAACCACAACAAATTCAAATCAGACACAGGAGAATTTAAGATTAATTCCAAAACTATTTCGTAAATGATCAATAAGAATTTGACATTGAACCAAAATTAGCTTTGGTAATATATACAATACTCATTTGGTATAAATGTAGAATGAACCTCAACAAAAGTGCATTTATAAAATTATGAAACCAATGGTTATTACAACAAGATAACAAAGATTCTAAGCTCCATTGATTTCCAGCTGTCCACCGACTGGTTAATAGCCTGGTAAATTGCATTTGAAATGAAAAATCCCTTCTAAATTATTGTTTTTGGATTAAAATAATGGATCGGTCAGTAATAACCAGGTAATGTACTTTTGTTGAGCTAATAATTTAACCCGGGTTTGTTTAGCAGAAAGCGCGAGAGTTATTTGTACTTTCAAATTCTTTATGTAGTGATTTGGTTTCGGTGGAAAAAAAAATCAAAATAATAAGAATTTCTGTCTGATACTCGTATGCAATCGCAAGGAGCGTATATCTTTTCACCATTCTACTGAATTGAAACAATCAGCGCAACCACTCAAAACTAAACATATTTTTTGCTTTCTATATTTAACGAAAAAACCCAAATTTGGTTTGATTTTGGCCTAGAGCTAGACTACCCCGTAGTCCACTTGCCCATTGTGCATACTCTGGATATTGTATTTAAGCTTAAAACTCTGATTTAATTAATGTGTACACAATTGATAGATTTTCACATCTGATCAGTCACACTACTCCCTCTGTTTGTTAGCTTCCCAAATTTTGGGGTTCGCTATCAATAAACTGGTAGATTCCAAAATCAGAATTGTATTAAAGTGAGCCGTTATAATTATGCAAGATAATGTTGCATTCAATTACTTTTATTGTCACTAATCGTCTGATATTTTTAACTCTTTATGACCATTTTACTATTGAATACTTTAATTTTAATAAACATCAGTATAATTTTGAGTTCAACGAAATGGGTTCATCATGACTAATATTAACATATTTTGAATAAAATTCGACTATGGCATAGTCTAGCCTAGAGCATGATTGTACCAGGGATATGAGATTGTACAGGCTTACAAAATAGTACATTTTCCCTCTTTTGGTATTATTTGGAGCATTCATAGTCGGGTACAGAAATATTGTGAAAGAGTGTTATTGTGTTATTAAAACCGGAGATCCGCGGGTTTATATTATATAAAAAAGTATGTTTTACTATAATTAAAGCACCTCAGGCTTAGTTGTGTAAGACGGTATTTAGTTGCTAATTTCACTCAATATAATTTCTACTCGTGTTTGCAGGCCTATTTAAATAAAAGGACAAAACTTGAAATTACATTACATTACTAATGTATGATACAACCAAAGTTACGTGTATCGCACACGGGAAAAGTCAGTTGGAGGATTGTCTTTTTAAAAATTTTAAACGTTTTTCTACTTTGATACATAATCATGATATTGTTTCTTAGCTGAGTTCCATACTGGATCACGTAACGAGTCAGTCCTTCTGAAAGAAAGAAAATCAAAGAAGAAAAAAACACCAGTGATCATGAATATATGGCTATTAATTAAAAAGTGACTGTTACCGGCACGTATTTGAACTATAGGGATTCGGAAAAATACACTTAGGGGGCAATCAAGGAATTATGTTACATCAACAACATCGTTTTTGTCACGTATTTTTGAAGGATTCATGCCTCCTCCTGGAGCACTGTCAGTCAGGTCCTCGAGTCATGCATGATTGCTCCAATTTATTTGTTAAAAAGTTAGCTAAAAAGGGGGCTTCCGAGAAATTGCATTTACTTCTCCGAATGACATTACAATAAAAATGATGACCCTTAGAGATGAATAACTAATAAATCAATTATTATAGCTCCAACGCGTTCTGAATCCTCATCACGTTTTAATATATCAGTCACCTTCTGCATTTTTGTCTCTTTATGTTATTCCCATCATGTTCCTGATCTTATCCCGTTTGAAATTTTATCAGTGTCACCATGTTAGCATTAATTTCTTTATACACTCATAGAAATGACTTGTTCGCCTTGTTGGCGCAATACAAAAGGAGTAAGTTTGGACAACTCAAAAATAGTGTAAAAGTTGCCAAAACAAAATTCATTTTAGTTAACTTAAAAAATGCTGAAAAAGCTCAAAAAGTTCCGTCAACTAATCAACTTTGTTGGCATTACTTAAAAAGTTGACACAACGACTTACATCAACTTTTTAAGTAATGCCAACTTCTGAATTCAAGTTCAGGGAACTTAGAAAATAAACAAGGTTCAAAGAACCAATTAGTTGAGTTATTGTAACTCAACATGTAAGTTGATGTAACTCGTTCATATTAAGTTACTGGTACTTATTGTTTTGAGTTATTCCAATTTGGTACTTTGTTACTTAATTCACGTAATTTGATCATTTTCTGCACAATTAGCAGTATTCAAATATATGGAACTTAGAAAAATAAACAAGGTTCAAAGAACCAATTAGTTGAGTTATTGTAACTCAACATGTAAGTTGATGTAACTCGTTCATATTAAGTTACTGGTACTTATTGTTTTGAGTTATTCCAATTTGGTACTTTGTTACTTAATTCACGTAATTTGATCATTTTCTGCTTAATTAGCAGTATTCAAATTTTTTTTTTGTAATCAGTGCAAAATTTTGTATACTATAGCACACCTCTAGAAAATTATGCTAACCTAGTTTCATTTTCTGAGTTGTAACAACTCAATAAAGTAAGTGCAAATGAGTGCGACCAACATAATGATATCGTGTCAGCGTTACTCAAAATTGTACGCGTTGGCATTACTCGGAAAGTTGACGCAACGACTTAATCAGTCAAGTTACTGAGTAATGCCAACGAACAATTTCTATGAGTGTAGCTTTGCATTACTAACTAATTGCTTTTTTTCTGAACGCACGCCAGGCTACAACGCGTGTTAGGCAATTTATTTTATTAATTTTCCATTTATGATACATTTTTGTTTTTGGGGAGCCCTCTCCAGTTGAAAGTCGATAACCTCAAGTAAGAAGAACACAAGTTTGATGAGTCCAATGTCAAATTGTGGACCGTTCCAGATGGCTACAACCATACAACAGGGCCTACTACATTGTAGCAATGGATCCCGCCCTCAACAAGGGACGATACTACCTGCCCCAGCGGTCTACAAACCTGTCATCAAGTCACGTGAATCCGGGTTTTAATATATTTTAATATATCAGTCACCTTTTGCATTTTGTCTCTTTATTTTATTCCCATCACGTACCTGATCTTCTCCAATTATAAGTCCCGTTTTTAATTTTTATCAGCTGTCGTCATTTTGCATTTCTTTATAGCTTTGCATTAGAACTAATTGCTTATTGTTTCTGAACTGGCGCCCAGCTAGAACGCGTGTTAGGTAATGTTATTTGGAATATTTCAATTCTGCGTGTTTTTCGATATCTTCTGAAGATAGTATTTAGGGCATACAACGAAATTAATCAATACCTTTAGCAGAAGCTTTTAACACTGTTTAAGAATATCTTTATTCTTATGCTCGATGAATGCTGTTTAAAATACGTGTAGAATCTCGTACCTAGTTTTTGCAGGGAGCGAGAAATATTTTACGTTGCCTTACATATCAATTTGTAAGCGCTCTTTAAGCAAAGTCGTTGTTCATTGAATTTACAACCGTATGACAAAACAGGCGAAACTAGTAACTTTTCGCACAAGATTTGCAATTTAAAGAGAAATTGTTACTAGCCTCATTGAAATGAAGCTAGTATATGAACAGTATAAGTGTGCTCTTTCATTTAATGACATAAAATCTGAAAAATATTGTAAGGATCACCTGAGGTTTTGACTTTTAAAACCTACATTTTGGGCAAAAATCGTGCTTGAATAGGTAGTTTTCAACAGATTTACCACATTCGCTTTGCTATAAACATTGAATTGCGTTATCTATTGAGGGAATGAAAAAAGTGTTTTTAAGGGGAAGTGTTAGCTTTCGTTCGATATAAAAAAAATTCCGATTGGATGAAGGGAACATTTGGGGTTTTGACAAAGCCAATCACAGATGCCGTATTTTCCACAAGTCACCAGCTAGAAGCTCACATAGCTCTTATGATGCTTTGCACTCAACCGTGTAGTGTAAACAAAGACTGCATAGAGACAATTCAGTGCTTGCTTGGAAGCTCTTGGAAGATTGTATGCTCAGTTGTATCGAGGTGGATCGCCTTAGAACACTTTCACAAGCGAAACGTCTGGAGTTCCAGTCCCCGCACATGAATTTATGTCCGGAGTTTTTCCACTAGTTTGTCTGCCTATGCAAGTTATGTTTCCATTGTAATTTCATGTTTAATTGTGCCAGTGTGCGCTGCGTAGTACTTATTTTCCATGTATGTTTTTGAAGTAGTCTTAAACTAATACCGTAACACGATAATTAGTGTATCCGATGAGGAAATACAAGCTTGTTTTTTATTACCTATTCTTATTGGTTGCATTTTTATATTCGTGACGAAATTGATAACGAAATCATTTATTTATTTATCCATTCAAAATTCACTATTTGTTTATTTAAAAACAACATTGTAAAAGAAATTTTCATTTAACTCCCATTTACCCACAGGACAAAAATGCTGTGTAGACCTGGGCGTATAGATTGCTTACATTGTGCGGTTTAACACAGAACGTACCTGACTGGGCCAAACACATCCCACACGCAATGTAAAATGAAAATTACATATTATCTCCAATCATATTTCTCTTTTATAATTTCTTTTGAGGCTATCCTTTATGTTGCCAATGTCACTTTATTAATTCATGTTGTTTGTATTATTAATATTTTCAGAATTGCCATGATAGTTTCAAGTGTCTTCAAGTGATCATATCTTTGTCATGCCTATACATGTACTTGCCAAATAGCTATAGCAAATTATTGATAATGAACTCAGGGGACAGTTTTACTTCAACGTATTCAGAAATGGTAAGCGAAGTTGATATTCTGTGCCAAGTATGATGAACGCACAAACTTGTCACTTACAAGATCCTCATTTACGTTGCAGGGCAATGCATTCAAAAATAGTGTAAACCCACTACTATGGTAATTAATCCTGTTACATCACTACTTCTACGGCGAGTAGAACATGCCCTCGTCCATGAAGTTGTGGGAACATTGAAGCGCTTCCACGTCGCTACCCAGCAAACACAAAACGTTTTCGACATCATTAACATTCGCATGTTATAAAAAGGTTGTCAGAAAACGTTTAAATGTCGGGTTACATAAAGGGTATATTAAGGGTATAAAATGTTTTCATAATATTAAAAAACATTTTCTGATAATCTACTGCTCAGCAAACAAAAAATGTTTTCCAGAAAACGTTTAAATTTCGGGTTATATAAAGGGTATAAAAACGTTTTAATAATATTCCAAAAACATTTTTGAAAACTTGATACAAAACATTCTAAACAGAATGTTATTTTGGGGTTGAAAAAATATTTTGCGTAAATGTTTGCCCAAAATATTTGCAATAACGTTTTAAAAACGTTTTCACAACCTTTTTATAACCCGACATTTAAATGTTATTAAAACGGTTTGAAAAAAATGTTATTTAAGGAATGGGATATTAACGTTTAGCGACGTTTTCACGTATTTTTTGTGGGAGCTGAGAGTACACCAGACCTATAGAATTGCATTCTGAATACGAGAAATGTCCTTCTGATATCAAATAATTTAGATTTTTTGAAATTCGCGATATAATACAAATTTTATGGCAAATTTGTTAAATTTTTGATATTTAACAGTCCTTGAAGTAAACTTTATAAATCTAATGATATGTACTGAAAGTGTATGTAGCTGGAATGAAAAGCCGACGTTCAATTGAAAATTTTGACCTTTCATATTATTGATATACATTTTTTTCCCAAAAAGACCGTATTTTTTGGGGGTATTTTTGGGAAAAAATTCCATATCTTCAATACGAGAGGTCAAAATTTTCAATTAATCGTCGGCTTTTCTTCCCAGCTACATGCACTTTAAGTACATGTCATTAGATTTATAAAGTTTACTTCGAGGACTGTTAAATATCAAAAATATCATTTTTTAATCATTTGCCATAAAATGCGTATTATATCGCGAATTAAAAAAAAAATCGAAATTATTTGATATGAGAAGGACATTCTTCGTATTCAGAATGCAATTCGATATGCCTGATGTGCTCTCATGTCCCACAAAAATACTGTCCAAACGTCCATACCCCATCCCTTAAGTGTTAACAAAATATTTGGCAAAAATGTTTGCAAAAATAGTTTACAATAACATTTTGAAAACCAAAAGCCAAAATATAACTTATTTAAAACGATTTTAAAACGTTTTTGTGTTTGCTGGGTATGATTCCCAGCATATCACCTCACCTCACCTCACCTCAAGGCTATTTCACCAACTGCTTAGTGAGGCCCTCCTCCAGCATTCTGTTTCTGTCTTTTACTGTTCTTGACCAAGTTGTTGTTTCCATGTAAGTGCGGATGTCATCACTCCATCTCCTTTTCTGTCTTCCTCTTCTCCTCTTCCGGTCCTTGGTTGACATTCAGTTAGTCCATTTTTCCATCTGTTGTCTTGTGTTCTTGACAGGTGTCCTGCCCACTTCGATTTCATTTTTTATCTTCTCTACAGTTATTTGCTTTACTTTGATGCGTCTCACTTTGTAAGCAGTCAGAGATGCATAGCACTGTTTCTTTGCATAGCCCTCTATTTTGGATTACTTCGGTGAATATCTTGTATACGCGGGAAAGTAGACTGATGATGTGGCGGTAGTTTGTTATGTCGGACTTGTCATATTTTTGTTGAGAAGTATGATTTTTCGATTTCTTCCATTTTCTTAGTACTTTCTTTATTTGTAGTATTTATGAGTTGCAATACTACAGCCTCCTCCCCTCCGGCTACGATGATATCACACATCATATCATATCACACATGGTTCTAAATTAAAAAGAAATTGCCGTAGCAAATGATTGATCAGTATACTTCGGTTATATTTATAAATGCGCTTTTATAAATACGCACGTGACCCCCTCCGCGCTGCCATAACAGCTTATAGACAGTAAGTCTCGAAGTGACCTTCTACATAGCGAGTGGTCTTCCTATACATTTGAATGCAAAGGCGGAACAACATGAGACTGCTGTGCAGCAAAATTGTCTATTTTGTTCAACTTTGTGATTATATTGTAAACGTTTCCGTTGTTGAATAATTTTTCCGTCGTCAAATACTTTCAAAATGTTGTTTTTGATAACATATTACAAATTCTGAATTGCAAAATGTGTAATAATTTACGTGCGTATTTATAAAAGCGCATTTATAAATATAACGGAAGTACACTGATGATGCTTTCCGTCTGAAAATCGTCAACAGATTATTCTTTAAAAAAAGGTGCCCGTTTCCAGGCTGAACAAAACTGCATATCAACAAAGTATCATTATACGTTTTACCATCTCTTTAAGCGTAGCAGATCTTCTTTTTTCTATATTTAAATGCTATTCCCCAGTATTTATTGTTGTTGCTGTACAAAATTACTGTTCATTACTGCATAACCCAACTGACCCTAAAAGCGCTTTTACTAAACGTGGCGACTTTCTTTGATTATATTAGTCCGATTTCCCAGCTGGGATTTTTAGAACTGACCACCGGGCTCATTATACAATTGCATAGAGCTATTTGGCAAGTATAGGCATGACCATGGAAGTACAAATAGCTTGTACCTCCATGGCATGACAAAGAGATGACATGACTTGGTTACTTGAAACAAAAATAACAATAATAAAAACAACATAAATAAATAAACTGACAATGTCAACATTGATAGATAACATAGGGTAGCCTCAGGGAAGATAATACGAGACATATAATTGGAGATGATATATTATTATTCGGTGCATATTCAACCAGGGAGAACCCCTAATAGTGCATGGCGCTATGGGTTTGAGATTGTATTTTCCTACATAGTGGCACCGATGTTTTTGGCATCCTTAAATCGGAAATGAGAAAAATGATTGGTTCCATTTTTTCTATACCCCCTGTGGTTCCCACGAGGGGTCGAAGGTCACAGTGAGTCCCATCATGTAATGTATCTCAAATTGTTCTTCTTATCACAGGGAATAAAAACGTAAATTGTCATATTTTCTACGGTGCTTAGTTAAAGAGTTATAAGGTAGAATAGGTCAAATTTCATAAACAGAGGGCAAAATTAAAAAACGGTCCGATTTCATTGAAACTTGTCTCAAATTATAAATTACTCCCCTTAACATAAGGAATCTCAAACATATACTTAATTCACCATTTTAATGCATTTCCGTATTGTCCAAATGCCAATAGCAATATGTACCAGCATATCATTTTATCAGATTCTAATTCGATTTATTCTCAAATAAATCATTTTCCTATTTGGTTTGCCGAGAGGAGGAATTTAAGACAAATTTCGATTGAATCGAACATTCGACTTCTGTGCATGAGATTGAATTTGACATTTGGCCTAATTTACTCTAAGTGCAATTTTTTTTATATTATTGTCAATGAGACGAACAGTTTGAGGTATATTACAACATGGTAGAACAAGTATTTTATTTTGGCCCTATGACCTTCGACCCATTGTGGGTAGGTGGCATAGATGGCATAGGTGGCATAGATGCCAAAAACCATTAGTTCCACCACTTCCAATATCTTTAGTTCCACTAATGAAGGACAGCTAGATGCTAACTCAAAATTCACCCCATAGCGCCATGCACTATAAGGATGTTTCCAAATACAATTCTAATAGCTAATACAAAGCATATAAAGTTTCAAGGAAAATAATGAGGTGTCACTTTAATTGGACCGTATAATAAATCTAATCTTAAAATTGAAATGAATTGGTGGCATTAGCTTCAGGTCTTTAAAAGCGAGGGTCTGTCACAAATGTTACACTAAAAATGGAAGTCTCTAACATACATGTTAAAGCTTGCAATCAGTTACGCAACAATTTTCCGGAAAAAAATAAATGAGACTGCATTAACGAGGTCATTTCGCAGATTTTGAAGCGTGCTGTCCACGCCAAAGTTTATGTGTATCCTTGGTGTAAGATATTCATGAGTTTACAGAACAAAGCTGAAATAAATGAGACTGCGTTAAAGTGGTACTAGACCCCTTGATAAATTTGTGATTATTTTTGTATTTTTCTCAAAAAATAATAACACACTGATAACAAAAGTTATGTATATTATAGGGGCAAGCATTCCAGTTACTACACTGGAATTTCAGTGACCCAAGACAAGCGGTACGTTATTTATGATAAGAAATGAGGAACCGCTAGAATGTACCTCATTTCTTAATATATATAATGAACCACGTGTCTTGAATCACTGAAATTTTAGTGAAGTAATTGGATTCCTTGCCCCTATAATATACATAACTTTTGTTACCAGTGTGTAGTTATTTTTTGAGAAAAATGCAAAATTAGTCACAAAATATATCAGGGGGTATACATGTAGTACCACTTTACTGCACACCCATTTCTGTGAAATTGCCATCTCAGAGATTTTGACGTGTTGTTCATGACAACGTTTATGCTGGTTTTATAGTGTTATCCTATAAGTATAGACATGACTTGATCACTTGAAACAAAATTAAACAATAATAAAACAACATAAATAAATAACCTGACATTGTCAACATTGATATAAAACATAGGGTATCATAGCAACAGAGAAGACAATACAAGAAATATAATTGGACACTGTGATAATTGGAGATGACATATCATTATTTGGTTCATATGCAATCAGGGAGACCCCCCCCCCGGATTAATTTTACCTCTAAGGATTTTTCCAAATACAATTCTAATAGCTAATACAAATCATATAAAGATTCAAGACCTTTAAATAACGAGGTGTTACTGGAATTGGAACGTATAACAAATCTTAAACGTATCTTAAATTTGCAATGAATTGGTGGCATTAGCTACGAATGTGTTACTCGGAAAATAAAATACATACATGTTGGAGCTTACAATCTGTTACGCATCCATTTCTGGAGAAAAATAAATGAGACTGGATTAACTAAGTCATTTCGCAGATTTTGAAGCGTGTTTATATATCTTTGGTGTAAGATATTCATGCGTTTACGGAATTAAGCTGTATAGGAACATGAATGAAATAAATGAGACTGCATTAACTGCAGACCCATTTCTGTGAAATTGTCATCTCAGAGATTTTGACGTATCACAACGTTATGCTGGTTATAGTGTTAGTGTTAGTACAGGGTGTCCCAAAAAAAAGAGGCCCCTCATTGCGCCCTCTTTTTCTCCTATTTCTGAAAATTTTATTTTGGTATGTAAAAAACCTTGAGTCGTTAGCTTTAATAAACCAAAACAATTATATCAATCGGCTCACAACTTTTGAAGATATGCTCTTTTAAAGAAATGTACCCGTTTTTCACTCTGTCCACGGAGAAGGTTTCGCTACTTCAAAGATTGAAAAGGAGTACACATACCATGCATGAATATCAAACATTCCTCAATGATAACTTTATAAAATAACTTTATGAAATGGGCTTTACCGGTGCGTTTATGGGCAATAACGATTCTTACTACGATCTTATACTTTGGATATGTATTATTTTGTTTGGAGCCCGACACGATATACGTTAAATATGCACCAATCTAAATACCATTAGGTGCCAAACAGAATTTATCAAGTCTCAAATCCTTTTCGACGAAATTGATGGTAATAATTTAAGTTATTTTTCTACGGATTGCAAGCTTTAACACGTATGTTAGAGACTTTTATTTTTAGTGTAACAGTTGTGACAGACCCTCGCTTTTAAAAGCCTGAAGCTAATGCCACCAATTCATTTCAAATTTAAGATAGGTTTTAGATTAATTATACGTTCTAATTCCAGTGACACCTCATTATATTCCTTGAAACTGTATATGTTTTGCATTAGCTATTAGAATTGTATTTGGAAAAATCCTTAGGGTAAGATCAATCGGAGGTCTCCCTGACTGAATATGATGAACCAAATAATGATATATCATCTCCAACCATCACAGTGTCCAATTATATTTCTTCCCTGATGCTACCCTATGTTTTCTATCAATGTTGACAATGTCAGTTTATGAGATGACAATTTCAGCTTTATTCCGTAAACTCATGAATATCTTACACCAAGGATACACATAAACTTTGGCATGGACAGCACGCTTCAAAATCTGCGAAATGACTTGGTTAATGCAGTCTCATTTATTTTTCTCCGGAAATGGATGCGTAACGGATTGTAAGCGTTAACATTAGAGACTTTTAAAAGCCTGAAGCTAATGCCACTGCAATTCATTTCAAATTTAAGATACGTTTTAGATTTATTATACGGTCCAATTCCAGTGACACCTCATTATTTTCCTTGAAACTTTATATGCTTTGTATTAGCTATTAGAATTCTATTTCCATATAGTGCAGTGCATAGCGCTATGGGGTGATTTTTGAGTTAACATCTAGCTGTCCTTCATTAGTGGAGTATAATGGTTTTTGGCATATATGCCACCTATGCTTCCCACGAGGGGTCGAAGGTCTTAATAGGGCCAAAATTAAATATTTGTTCTATCATGTAATATACCCCCAAATTGTTCCTATCATTGACAATAATAAAAAAAAAGTGAATTGTCATATTGCACAGAGTTATAGAGTAAATAAGCCAAATGTCAAATAGTTCATGCACAGAAGCCGAATGTTCGATTCAATCGAAATATGTCTTAAAGGTCAGGTATATTGCTCGGACAACATCATATCATTGGCAAGGTAATATTATGAGGACAATGAAAATGACTCTTTTTTTGAGAAAATAAGACGTTTAAAATTGATATTCCGCAAAAACCAACTTAAGCGATGAGTTCCTTCGAACGAGACAGATTTGGCCTAGAAAAAAATTGACGTCATGAAATGACTGTGCCTGCATTGCCAGAAGGTACTATAAACATTCTCAATGCACAGAACGTATACTGTTGTTGTTCACAGAAAAAAAATTCTGAATTAAGTATTACAAATTTAATGGTTTTTAAACATATGGATAAAATCAGCCGCTTCTTCTTTTTTTTTATATATTAGTAAATTATGATATTACAATTCATATGTATATCAATAACATTTGGGCTAAAAAAAAATTTGAGCTTAGAATTTCAGCGTGATCTATCTGAGACCAGCATATAAACCGTGTTAAGTCCACAAACTCATGTATCTGATTTCCCTGTGGGATATTGCAATGCTATAGTTATTATAGTTTCAGTTGGATGAAATATTACAAAGCAAACGCACAGTAACAATACTGTGCGAGGCTTAGTTTCCGAAATGAGAACAATAGTCTGCATATTGTTATGCAGCATTGTTATGGTAAATAATAGTCAACTCATTGTTGCTAATGTCAAACCAAAGTGATTGTGATTGTATGATGAGAGCATGATATAGTGTCCGCTTCATTTACTTTACGTCATCAGCCAAACGAATAGAGATAAACTTGTTTTTGCAATAGACCTGCCCTTTAAATTCCTCCTCTCGGCAAACCAAATAGGAAAATGAATTTTTTGTGAATAAATCGAATCAGAATCGGATGAAATTATGGGTAAAATGATATGCTGGTACATATTGCTATTGGAATTTGGACAATACGGAAAGGAATAATAGATGGCGCCCCTGAAAGGAATAATAGATGGCGCCCCAGTGGATGGCAGCAGTTACATCTTGCTCTGCATATTTTTAGCTGAAAACTATTAATGTGTTTGGCCCAGTCAGGTACGTTCTGTGTTAAACGGCACAATGTAAGCAATCTACACATACAGATCTATTAGGCCAAAAAAACAAAACATGTTTGTTTCCTGTAGCAGGTCAAAAAAGTCAAATGCGAAATGCGTTTAAAATTTTTTTATTTTTTATAAACCATGTATTCAAATGAATAAAAAAAACCCTTTTTTGCTGCAAATTGGAATGGAAATGTTTACAGTGGGTCTTTCCGACACACAAAAAAAATCATATTTCTTCATATTCAAGAATATTTATGATCCCCTTTCAACCTGCAGATTAAAAAAGTATTAAAAGAATGTGTGATGTTTTCTCCAGTAGTTTTTCACTAAGCTCGTTTGCGATTTTTTCCGGGTTTTTATTTTTATTTTTTTCAAAAGTGAAAAAAAAAAATCTAAATGCGCAAAAAAGCCGTCAAAAATGAAATACGCGCGCGCTACAGGAAACAAACTTGTTTTTATTTTTGGCCTTATACAGCATTGCCCTGTGGGTAAATGGGAGTAAAATGAAAATTTCTTTTACAATCTTGTTTTTAAATAAACAAATAGTGAATTTTTAATGGATAAATAAATAAATGATTTCGTTATCAATTTCGTCACGAATATAAAAATGCAACCAATAAGAATAGGTAATAAAAAAACAAGCTTGTATTTCGGATACACTAATTATCGTGTTACGGTATTAGTTTAAGACTACTTCAAAAACATACATGGGAAAGAAGAACAACGACTCATCGCACACTATATAGCACAATTAACTATGTAAACCAACCTTGAATCTTAAAATGTTGCCATGTGATTTCTCGAACACGTAATATGTCAGCATGTGACCAGTAGTCATATTTACCAATATTTGAAGTCATTGGTGCAACACTGCAAGACTACACAGTCGTAATCAATTGTGTGCATTTCTTTACCTACTTATAAAATCAATCAATAGATCATGCTGGGAGCCAAGTAGCATTATGTCTGATTAGTGTAGATTAATGCTTTTTCACACGAGGACACGAATACGAACACACAGACGAATACGGCGCCATAAGGCTGCGATCACATAGAAGTATACTATTCGGGTATACGGTGCACGTTTTGCAGGTGCACGCGTATAGCTTAAATCGAGCAAGGCAATTTCATAGTACCGGGTCACATATAAGGCTACGATCACATCTAAGTATACTATTCGGGTATACGGTGCACGTTTTGCAGGTGCACGCGTATAGCTTAAATCGAGCAAGGTAATTTCATAGTACCAGGTCACATAAGAGGGCACTATTCGAAAAGGCCGTATACCTGCGTATAGTATAGTATAGTGGGAATCGTGCGTGTTCGATTTTAGTGCAGCGTATACCGTCCTAATTCTGCACATTATGACACCTCATTGAATGCAATGTGACCTCAAGAAGTAAAGTTACAAGCATTTGATTAGACGAAGAAAATTGGTAAACTGACCTATACTCGCTGTTCGCTATACGAAATACGCTCATTCGATCAGGCTGAGTTCACATAGTATACTCCTATATGAACTCAGCCTGATCGAATGAGTGTATTTCGTATAGCGAATACCGTATAGAAGTTATCCACTATACTCATGCGTGACTTCTAACAAAAAGCGCTGGTTCCCGTAGTATTCCTCATTCAAACTAATTCAATGCACGACCTCGGAGTTACCTGCATGACTTTGGCGGGCTATTTTGAAATAGTCATGGTTGCACATGCAGCACACCGACATCGCCTGGCTAATAATTAGTTGGTGCAGCAGAGATACTAAAATAAATACACGGGATCGATACACGTGAATTGCTATGCACGATTTTGATATCAGACGAAAATCTTCGGATACCGGGGTGGAAAATGATGAATATCTCCCGTAAATGATTTCGTCTCAAGAAACCAGATCTGGTCTCATACACTTGAAAATACGCGTTGAACAGATATGATAGTCGTTAGTTTGCGCTTTGAGAAAAGCCGTGAGTCTTGAACTCAAAATCTGACCAAAATTCTAATTTTATATTGCGTTGGTCCTGTATGGATTACAGCGCGCATGCTATAGCTGCACTCACTACTCCAGTGGAGGCAGTATGACCATTGACCGCAATGTCGTATACAAGCTTACTCACACATCGAGAAATCAATTACCCCGGCTATTGTCAGTAGCCTTAGTCAGGTCACTTGGCTAATGCGTCTCATATTAAAGGTGGAATAAAATGGCCGTACGTGGCTGTGGATTCAACCTACCATGGCGATTTTTACCATGAAGATATCGGGGCGATGACACTGTGTGCAGGTACTTCTTTTGAAAGTCCTAAACAAGGTATAGGAGTCGCTGGTAGAACACTTATAGAACACGGACAACCTCTATACCGTATACTTCTATGTGATCGCAGCCTAATGGAATGTCAGGTGGCTGAGGTGTCAAAGGTTTTCGTGGCCTCAAATGCTACTTGTATTTCATATCAACACATGTCATGCATTTCCTTGGTTATATATTGACACCAAGTCCTATTTTCGACATTTAATGCAAAAGGTCATTCCATTATCAAATAAGTAGACATTCTGTAAAAAACCAAAATCACTTGTGCATTGTGGGAAATACTAGTAAATTAATATACTAAATAATGCGCAGCTCAACCGACCCTAAAAGCTCCTAAAAGGGCTAAAACTAAAGGCAACGACGACGCTTTCTATGATTAGTCTGATTTATCAGCTGGGATTGTTCAAACTGACCACTGAGTTCATTATACAATTACATAGAGCTGTTTGGCGAGGCAAACCAGACTAAGTAAAAACATTAGAAATGATTAGATGACTTGCTCACTTAAATCGAAAAAAAACCAAACATAAATAAATAAATTGACATTGTCAACATTGATAGATAACATAGGGTAGCCTCAGGGGAGACTATACGATAAATATAATAGGAGATGATATATATCACTATTCTCAAATTATTTGACTTTCTATGATAAATCAGAAAACGAAAACTATGTAGCATGTTTTGTTACCTTGGTAGCATATCAAAATAGGAAAATGCATATTTGAGAGTAGATCTAATGTTGCACAAAAACAGGATAATATCGATGTTTTGTATGATCACAATAGCTTATTGCACAAACGAATCAAAATATCTTAGCCACACTCTCTGCAGGAATGATTATGTCAGTAACATTCTAATTTAAGGTGGTATTACACCCCCTGATAAATTGTGTAACTGGTAACAAAAGTTATGTATATTATAGGGGCATGGAATCCAATTACTTCCCTGAAATTTCAGTGATTCAAGACATGTGGTTCATTACATATGTTAAGAAATGAGGTACCTATTTTCTTATCGTAAATGACGTACCGTTTGTCTTGAGTCACTGAAATTCCAGTGTAGTAACTGGATTCCTTGCCCCTTATTATACATAACTTTTGTTACCAGTGTGTTATTATTTTTTTAAGAAAAATGCAAAAATAGTCACAAATGTATCAAGGGGTGTAGTACCACCTTAAAGGAATAAGATAGTAGTGATGATGAAATACAAAATATTTACACTGGGGACAAAATAGGCTATTTGATTTCATATTACATGAGCATTACATGTGTATTACTTTGTTTGGAGCCTGACAAGATAAACGTCAAATATACACCGGTCTTTATACAGCATTTTTGTCCTGTAGGTAAAATATATATAATCAAATAGATTCCCGTAACAATCGTCCAACTTATGGACTATTTTCGCATTTTTCTCAAAAAATAATAACACACTGTTAACAAAAGTTATGTATATTATAGGGGCAATGAATCCAGTTACTACACTGGAATTTTAGTGACTCAAGACAAGCGTGACGTTATTTATGGTAAGAAAAGAGGTATGTACCACTAGAATGTACATCATTTCTTAACATAAAATAATGAACTACTTGTCTTGAATCACTGAAATTTCAGTGAAGTAATTGGATTCCCGGTCCCTATAATATACATAACTTTTGTTACCAGTGTGTAGTTTACTTTTTGAGAAAAATGCAAAATAAGTCACAAAATTTATCGGTGGTGTACCACCTTAACGTTAATAGGAGTGAAATGAAAACTATCTATACGGAAGTTTATGTTACAGAATATTTTTGAAAAGGAATATATAAAGAATAAATGAATTAGATAAATAAATCAATTAAAAAAATATTTGAAAATGTATATAATATTAAGAGAGAAACGTAAGAACAACTTATTAATAACACCACACCATTACTTCCACAGAAGTCAAGTATGATAAACCTGAAACGCCCAAGAAACCATAGACTATTAAATAGGAAAACCATATCTTGTGCATAAATGCCTGAAGGCTATTATTGAAAAGGTTTGGTAAGTTTCCGTTTCATTTTTGTAAAATTCCCTCGATGAGATTTCGTTATCATTCTCGTCACGAACATGAAAATGCCATCAATATTAAAGAATAATGTTAAAAAATAACATGCTTGTAATTCCCCCAAGCATACACTTCAATATTAAATGTTACTTATATCAGTATATCGTAACGTGTTATTTATTTAACTTCACAAAGTTTATATAAGACGTTCAATGATACCAGTTGTGTTGCGCCACACAAATTCGTTATAACTCATTGACTCATCTGAGTCATATACTTCCTCTATCTATAATGACACCCTTGTTTGTTGGGGAGGGGATGTTGAGGGTAATTGCTCAATTCAACCCCATTGAAGTTCACAAAAACATTCATCATTTTCGAGTAGGCATATGCACGGCGATACCGTAGATTTCAGTAAGAAGAAAAATCCCCACCGATCGACCAACACTGTTCATGCTGCTTGAAATGTCAATCCGCCCGTAAAACAGGGGTTTTTCATCGACTTAGCAATAAACTATGCAAGCTAACTGCGCGCGGGCGTTGGCGTTTAATGGCCTGGCGTCATAGACTGTTCTTTTGTCGGGTACAATTGCCTAGTTTCTTTGAGCTATAATGTGCTTTCTCAAACATTATGTCATTTCATGATTTTAAATGTTTGATATGGTAGTGTTATCTTGTTTCATTGAAAATGATGTTACTTTAAATGTTAAATGATTTACGCAAAATTAAAATGATTAAAAGATCGAACAACATATGTAGTCGAAATATGATTTGCTTTCATTCAATGATAGATAATTGCATATTTTTCTATGGGCAATACACAAGCTTTGATTATTAAAGAAAATCTCTTTAGCTCATGATTCATGTTTCATGTTTCATTTTCAAAAGCAAGCAAAGATGAAAAGAGATGAGAGAGAGAGAGAGAGTGAGAGAAAGAGAGAGGGGTGTGTGTATGTGTATGACGGAGAAGCTTGGGAGGAGAGTGAGAGAGGGAGAGGGAGAAATAGAATGGGGGAGAGGGAGAGAGAGGAGAGAAAGTGGGTGGGAGAGAGAGAGCACAAGGGACCATGATTTTTTTGTTTTGACGGGAGGACAATGGGGAGTGATGGTGGGGGGATAGGTGAAATTGCCAAACATTTTTTAATTTTAAATTTTAATTAACCCTATTGAAACCCAATGGGGTTCTTTGTAGAACCAAAAAAGTTCTGTAGCCAAGGAAAAGGTTCTTTGTAGAACCTTAAACTTGAAGAACCTTTAAGGAATCTTAAAGAGAGAACCCTCAAAGGTTCTAAGTAGAACAGAAAAAAATGTTCTTTATCCAAGGAAATGATTTTTAGTACCAAAAAGGGTTAACACTACGTTTTACTTTTCTTAACTTTGCGATGAGTCCCTGAATGAATGAATTAGAATGTCCCCAGGCCTATTTAAATCTTTAAGGTTCTTTATAGAACTTTTTAAGGTTCTTTTTAAAACCTTATTACTGCTTAGGGTTCTACATAAAGGACAAAAAAGGTTCTAAGATGAACCTTTTTTTCTGAGAATGTATTGGTTCTCAAGACCACTAACTTCATAAATAAGTTTACTGGACCTCTATCAGCATTGGGCGTTTTGAGATATGGCGGGTCCAAGTTCATACAGAGGGCAAAATTCAAACTACTCAAATGCTGTTGAAAAGTTCTTTCTCCAAATTATTCCGCTTGTCATGGCGATCCAGAAAAAGTATACTTTTACCTATCTGTGACATTCCCTTCTGGAGTTATCAGCAGAAAGGTCACAGGTCACCATTTGACCTCTACATGTATCAAAACCTGAAAATACCCCCGATTTTTACGAAAATGGTCTCAAATTTTTCATCTTCTATAAGCAATTAAAAAAAAGAATAGTTTGCCATAGCTAGGATGTTTCGTTACCATATTAATTTTGGGATTTCTGGTAAGGCTCTCCAATGGATGAGATCCTATTTAGAGAGTCGTGTGTACCAAGTTCAGATAGACGGTGTTTACTCTCATATGCATAAACTGGACACTGGGGTCCCCAGGGCTCTGTACTGGGCCCATTGGGTTTTATTTTATACACATCTCCTGTTGGTAATATCATACGTAAGCATGGACTTAGTTTCCATGTTTATTCTGATGACACTCAATTGTATATTTCGTTTGACCCTAGAATACCAGAAGCATGTCATACTGCTCTATCAAAACTTGAATTGTGTATCACTGAACTCAGCAATTGGATGACTGTGAATAAATTAAGACTCAATCACAGTAAAACTGAATTTTTCATTGCTGGAACCACCCAAGGACTGAACAAACTCTCTCCTGTTGAACTCAAAGTTGGTAATGAACGGATTAAGCCCAACACTTCGGTGCGCAAACCAGGGATGATATTCGACGATCATATGTCCATGACTAAGCACATCAACAGTCTTATTTCTTCTGTCAACTTTCACTTACGGAACATCCGTCGCATTGCTAAATATCTTGACCAGGACACAAAACATCATGTCGTTCGCTGTCTCATTCTCTCACGCCTGGACTATGGCAATGCACTCCTGTATGGAGCCAAATCAAAGGACCTGGACCGTTTACAATCTCTCCTAAACAAAGCCGCTAAACTTATTTTCTGTGCTGACAGACGTGATAGCCCATCACCTCTCCTGGACACTCTACACTGGCTGCCCATACGGGAGCGCATCAAATTCAAGATATGCATGTATGTTTTTAAATGTCTTCAGGGTAATGCACCAGTTTATCTCACAAACTTTCTCACTCATAAACTCAAACCTGCTACAGGACCCATGACACGTTCTTCTTCCGATACTACTCTTCTCACCGCTCATGTCGGGAAAAATCGCATTGGAGATAAATCATTTTATGTTTCGAGAAGGTGTTGAAGTCTCATTTTTATCCATCATATTGACTCTGTTTTTGTTATTGCTTTGTTTTTACGGCGCTTTGATCAAGTTGGAAAGGCGCCCTATTAAATGTTGTTTATGTAATAACATAGTGAAAAAGGTCAATGTCCATTGAATCATATAGACCTGGCACTGTTTTGTTTACCCATGTAAGGAAACATAATACAAACTATTATGTTTCTGCATGGATTTTCTATGATGAACAATTTGAGACTATTTTGGTGAAGATCGGAGCATTTGTTAGGTTTTGATCCCTATGGAAGTCAAATCGTGAACGTTTACCTTTTTGCTTATAACTCCAGAAGGGTATGTCACAGATAGGTAAAAGTATACCTTTTCTGGATCGCCATGACAAGAGGAATGATGTGGAGCACTTTTCAACATCATTTGAGCAGTTTGAATTTTGACCTCTGTATGAACTTTGACCTGCCATATCTCAAAATGGCCAATGCTGACAGAGGTCCAGTAAACTTATTATTGAAGTTTGTGGTCTTGAGAAGCAATATCCATCCAAAATATTTAAAAATGAACACCAAAACAAGCTTCTGTGGCAAAATTGCGTTTATCAAAAAGACTAAACATAGCATAGCATTATGAGATTTTTGTTTTATTCTTGTACTTCTCGTGTCAACCAGGTGGTTTAAATCTTAAACGTATCTTAAATTTAAAATAAGTTTGAGGCATTAGAGTTAGGCTTTTAAAAGCAAGGGTCTGTGACCTGTCACATCACTCTCTCGTATAAATACATTTTGGAGTTTGTAATCCGTTACGCATCCATTTCAGGAGATAAAAAACTGAGACTGTATAACTGTGAAATGGTCATTTCTAAAGCGTGTTGTCTACGCCGAAGTTTAGGAACATGAATGAAATGATGAGACTGAAATAACTGCAGACTCATTTAACATCATGTTAATTGACCACGCCCAAGATTAGAGTCAACTCCAATGTCGTATTTCTTTGCCGGCGAAAGAATATCTAACGTTTACAAGAAGGTCTGAAAGCCATCCACATCAAAATTAATCGCATTCTCACTGCTGAAGAAAGATTGAATGTGTAGGCTGACTTGATGTGATATGCTCTTTTGGTGTTTGACTGTTTAATTATAAACCAACAAACCAGGCAACAGACAGTTTTCTAGTGACGGCAACGTTTATATTATGTCGGAAAAGAGCTAAAATAAAATTGAACGACATTTAAATGTTTAATCTTAATTTTTAAATGAATTGGAGGCATTTAGAGTTAGGCTTTTAAAAGCAAGGGTCTGTGACCTGTCACATCACAATGAGCATGATGAAGTTTCTCATATTATAAATGGTGGATCTTGCAAAGTAATGCTGGTTTCATATTTTCTGCCGCTTGCCGCTGAGTGGCGTGATCCGGGGGCGTGATGCTTCATCATACCGCTTGTTTTTTTCTACAAGCGGAGCGGCACACCTCTGAGCGGCAGCGACATGACTATGAAAGCTAACTCAGCACCACCAAAAATCGTATCTTGTTCTTATACGTCAGAGCGGCACCCCTCTCGAGTTGACTTGAATTTAACTCCTAGCGATCTGCCGCTTTGGGCAAAGCGGTGGAGTGATCGATATATCGGCTTGCCGCAGGTCACCGCCAGCGTTTCAGGTGAGACTGCGCAGTGAAGCAAAATCGTTGTCAGAGCGGCAAAGTGACAAGAGGCAGGACACTATGAAACCAGCATTACGCATATCGGAGATATATAAATTAACTTGATTGATTGAATTAACTGCACAATACTCACACCAATAAAAAATGTATGAGACTAAATTTATGCAGATTCATTTTTGCAAAACTGTCATTTCGTAAGATTTTGAAGCGTGTTAATTGTCCACTCACAGCCTACTGTATAATTAACCTTTTCTTCGATTAAAACTGACAGACAACCCGGGCAGACAATCTTGCAAATAAGTCTCGGAACGCTTTCGTGTAAATAACGGAAAACTGTCACCCCCTTTCCCCTATGCAATCTTGAGAAATGCCAATATCTTCAACGGTTTCACAATGTGTCCAACATTAATTGATGGGGAGGGGGAAGGGTAAATTATTGTTGTAGATGTCTTGTTTGTTCCCAAGCACAATATACGTCCTTACCATGATCATAAGAAATACGGTATTTACGGCAGAGTGTGCCAAGCGTTCCAAGTACTTTTTTTTCCAAGATTGGAGGTGAAATAGCATGCATAAAGAAAGTCTACCGCAATATTGAATGTATATCAGTAGCGTAGCCAGCAGGGGGACAGGAGAGTGCCCCCTGATAAAAAATGAAAGAAAAAAGTGCCCCTCTGACAAAAAAAATGAAAGAGAAAATATGGAGGGCAAAGGAAAAGAAAAGGGCCAAGGAGCCCCTTTTCACCAAAATTCACCTTGATCATGGGCCAAACTAGTGTAAAATACAAAATTTTGTCACAATAAAGCCCTTTTCATCCCAATCAGGAGCAAAATAGTGTGAAATACAATTTTTTTTGCGCGCTACGTGCGCACATCGTCTCTCTAAAAAACAAAACCGGTATATGTATTGTATGATGCAACTGCAATTTTTTTTCGTCTGTGCCCCCGAAATTTTATTCCCCCCCGACCAAGAAAGCTTACTACGCCTCTGATGTATATGGAGCTCAATTCATACTTGGCACAAAATTGGAAGCTCATTCCAGGGAAATTTTGTGTTTTGAATGGAAATTTGTTTATCATGTAAGATATACATGAAATATTATGGGAAATTGGAGTGCAATGTGACTTATTATATCCTCCCGGTAATTAATCACTTTATTTGTTTGATACATAAGTTGTGATACAATATGTTGTTATGTATGTAAGTTTGTTGAAATATTATTTTTAGAGGATAAAGATATTGTTTTTAGCCGGTGCTGTCGTCATCTATCTTCTCATATAACATGGGAGACATTATTATTTTAAGTAAACCAAAAATAATGATGTCACCCGCGTTATATGATACGATAGATGTACTCCAGGGGCTAAAAACAATAGCTTTATTCTCATTCTTAAACACTTCAAATCAAATAAAAATATTAATCAATTTCAATCAAATTAAATCCTACATTTTACAAGGAATTACCTATAATTTAGAATCGATCAGTCGACTCCGATTGGTTCAAATATCATTATAACACGGCTAAGAACCAATAAGATTGCACGAACTTTCTCAAGTGTTTAAGAATTGACTAGATAAATTCTTTCATTTTATTACTTCAGTAATATTATGTAAGTGTATGTACACTCTCAAAACGATCTACTCATTTTTGAATAGAAATTACTCACATTTGCAAGGAAAACTATTCGGATGGGGATTCGGATGTCATTTAAAAAAAGAATAGGTTCTTGTCAAAACTGAATAGGTTCTTATCAAAACTGACCAAAAATGAAATTTGAATAGTTTATCTTCTCAGAGGGGGATTTAACAGAATCTTGTTGGGGGGGGGATTTTGAGGGGGGATTTAACAGAATCTTGTCAAAATGGGCGTATGTACACTCTCAAAACGATCTACTCATTTTATATAGAACTACTCAAATTTGACAAGGAAAACTATTCGGATGGTGATCATGGTGATTCGGATGTCGTTTACAAAATAAATAGGTTCTTGTCAAAACTGAATATGTTCTTATCAAAACTGACCAAAAATGAAATTTGAATAGCTTGTCTTGTCAGAGGGCATTAAACAGAATTGGAGATCTTGTCAATTTAAATAGTTAGGCCCTACTTGTAAAAATAAAACCGAAACTATTCATTCTGATAAGATTTTCGGCTCAAATTGACAATATGCCGAATCAAAATGAACAGTATCTCATCAAAACGAATAGTCACGGGATCAAAAATAAATAAATGAGTAGGGATTCCATTAAAAAAAATGGATAGTGCGAAATTAGAGTGTAAGTTTTGTAGCATTCAATTGAGTCAATATAAGTAACGTTTTCTTCTGTTTCTCTTTGTGCTGTACATAAATATATGTGATGCGATCAAGCAAAATCAGTCGGAACTCGGAAATATTGAATTTTCAGTTTCTTATTGGATAGTAAAAAGCAATTACAAAGCTGCATTTTGCAGAAACCCCCATTGAAATTGAACAACCGGTTCCAAAGATATGAGCAATTAAAGAGTTTCTAAAACAAAAGGAAACAAAAGGAAATATTTCCATTGTTTGGCTATATCTCAAAATCAATATTTCCGACTGATTTTGCTTGATCGCATCACATATCATTTTTATTCCAGAATTATCACCCAGGATGAAACATGGGAGTCCGTGGAGTCCTACTTGAAGGTCTAAAATGAAGCTTTCCTCCACGAGGGCTTCAGAATGCTGGAACACCGTTGGACAAAGTGCATTGAGGTCAAGGGAGACTATGTTGAAAAATATGTTGGAACCATGAGTCTACGAACAAGCCTTCTTGTTGAAGCTTACAGAGATGCCAGTCTTCCGGTTTTAACCGGTGTTTCTAGAAAAAATTCCGTTAAATTTTTTTTTTTTTTTTTTAATTTTCAAAACATATTTTTCCCAAAAAAGCAAGTTATAGGCCCTAAATTACTTGTTATTAGAACTTTTTGAGGGGGACTATGTTGAAAAATATATTACAAAGCTGCATTTTGCAGAAACCCCCATTGAAATTGAACAACCGGTTCCAAAGATATGAGCAATTAAAGAGTTTCTAAAACAAAAGGAAACAAAAGGAAATATTTCCATTGTTTGGCTATATCTCAAAATCAATATTTCCGACTGATTTTGCTTGATCGCATCACATATCATTACATTATAAATTAATTCATTATTCATACCTTATTAATTTTAAATTTAAATTATTTCAATAAAATATGAAACAAGCTGTTTGTACGTGGAGTGTTCACTTTATTGCAAGATTAGCTTTTATACCGAACAATTGGTTACTTTTCCTTTTAAAATTAAATTTTTTTGAAGACTTTGATAAATATTAAAACCGGAGACACAGTGACTTTTCGTCAAAATGTTAAATATTCAAAGCTTTTTATCGCCTACAGAAATATACTCAATGATCCATCATGGAATGAATTCAAATCAAAATACGTAACTGCGTTTGAACTGAATACAATTCAAAACACCTATTATATGAAATTTAAAAATTAACAAAAATTTGATACTAGCCTGATAGTGTATGAATACTTTTGATATTGACATTAAAGTATACGTGATATTTTGAAAAGAACGCTGCAAGGAAAGTAGGCTTTCTACAAGAAGTTGAAAACGTGCTGCTACGTATGGTGTTGATTTTTTAAAATCAATTATACTGCTTTTTCACTCGATCGCGTACATCAGGAGTACGCAACCGAACATCAATAAATCACTTAAACATTTTGCGATTATACGAGGGGGTATCAAAAAGTTCTAATAACAAGTAATTTAGGGCCTATAACTTGCTTTTTTGGGAAAAATATGTTTTGAAAATTAAAAAAAAAAAAAAAAAATTCAACGGAATTTTTTCTAGAAACACCGGTTAAAACCGGAAGACTGGCATCTCTGTAAGCTTCAACAAGAAGGCTTGTTCGTAGACTCATGGTTCCAACATATTTTTCAACATAGTCCCCTTGACCTCAATGCACTTTGTCCAACGGTGTTCCAGCATTCTGAAGCCCTCATGGAGGAAAGCTTCATTTTAGACCTTCAAGTAGGACTCCACGGACTCCCATGTTTCATCCTGGGTGATAATTCTGGAATAAAAATTATCTGGATCAGTCTGAAAACGCACCAGAAGTTCCTTCGAAACGTCATGCCTGGCAAGTTTCTGATCTGGAGTCGGCATTCTCGGCACCCATCTTGCGGACAGCTTGCTCATAAGGTGTCAGTCAAAACACTTTGCACTGAACCATCTTGTCAGCTATTTGTTGGATAGTCAAGCGTCTGTCCTCCAGCACCATCCGGTGAATGGCGCCCATTGATCTGCTGTTGTTGAAGATCTTGGGCTTCCGGACCTTGGATCATCTTACAACCTCCCTTCCTTGAATTCAGCAGCCCATTTCTTTATGGTGGAATAGCTATGAGAGGTATCACCGAGTGTACTGACCATGTCTTCATGGATGGCCATGGGTGTCATGCCCTTTTTGGAGATTTATTTTCTGTAAGCCGGTCTGCATATAGGCAATTCCATTCAACGGAAACTGCTCTGCTATATGTTACAAACGACCTGTTGCTTGCGCTTAACAAATGCCATCAAGCAGTGCTTGTGTTACTCGACTATTCCTCTGCATTTGATACGATAAACCACATCATCTTATCTGAAAGATTCCAAAGGAGGTATGGCATATCTGGCACTGCTTTACAATGGTGTGTTTCATATCTGGATAGTCGCCAACAAGCCGTTGTCATCGGATATTCCATCTCTGATCCTTTCCCGCTACCTTGGGGTGTTCCTCAAGGATCTGTTAAAGGACCACTTGATTTTATTATGTATAGTGCTCCGCTGAGCGAAGTCATCAATGCTCATCATGCTATTCACCATCTAATTTATGCCGACGATACTCAACTATACCTGACCCTGGAATCTACCCATCATCCTCAAGCTGTAAACAAGCTCGAATCATGCATTTCAGACGTTCGCTGTTGGGCAATCCAAAACAAACTCATGTTAAATGACTCAAAAACTGAAATCATTCATTTGCATTCCAACTTCCGTACGTATTCCGTGTTTCCGACTGTCAACATTAATAAAAATAAATTAATTTCGATATATCTCCATCAAATTCTGCGAAAGATTTAGGTGTTTTGCTTGATGATACAGCAATTTGCTGTTAAAAGACCATGTTCGCAATATATGCCGGAAAGCCTCTTTTGGTATTTATAAGATCGGCCGCATTCGCAAGTATTTAGAAGATCGGCCGCATTCGCAAGTATTTAGATCGTCAATCTACTGAGCGCCTCGTCCACGCTTTTGTTACATCTCATTTGGACTGTAACAACTCTCTTTTGTATGGTTTACCTGACAATCTCCTGTCATCACTTCAGAGAATTCAAAATTCTGCCGCCCGTCTCATTACATGTACTAAGCGCTATGAACATATCTCTACTATTTTAGACGAACTTCATTGGTTGACTGTTGAGAAAAGAATTCATTTCAAGATGCTAACATACAAAGCTCTTAATGGACATGCACCTTGTGGTGTTCCCCAAGGATCTGTTAAAGGATCACTTGATTTTATTATGTATAGTGCTCCGCTGAGCGATGTCATCAATGCTCATCATGATATTCACCATCTAATTTATGCCGACGATACTCAACTATACCTGACCCTGCAATCTACCCATCATCCTCAAGCTGTAAACAAGCTCGAATCATGCATTTTAGACCCCAGCAAACACAAAACGTTTTCGACATCATTCACAAAAGGTTATAAAAGGTTGTCAGAAAACGTTTAAATGTCGGGTTATATAAAGGATATATTAAGAGTATAAAACGTTTTCATAACCTTAAAAAAACATTTCTTGATAATCTACTGCTCAGCAAACAAAAATGTTTTACAGAAAACGTTTAAATGTCGGGTTATATAAAGGGTATAAAAGCGTTTTAATAACATTCCAAAAACATTCTTGAAAACTTGATACAAAACATTCTAAACAAAATGTTATTTTGGGGTTGAACAAATATTTTGCGAAAAATGTTTGCCCAAAATATTTTCAATAACGTTTTAAAAACGTTTTCATGACCTTTATATAACCCGACATTTAAATGTTATTAAAAGGTTTTGAAAAAACATTTTAAGAACATTTCTGTGTTTGCTGGGTTCAAATATTTTAACATAATGTTATTGAAGTATTGACACAATATTTGGCAAAAATGTTTGCAAAAATAGTTTACAATAACATTTTTTGAAAACATTTAAAAATATTGTTGTAGTGTGTTTTCATACAAAACGTTTTAAAACGTTATCATATAACCCGACATTTTAATGTTATTAAAACGTTTTTACCAAAACCAAAAGCCAAAATATAACTTATTTAAAACGTTTTTAAAACGTTTTTGTGTTTGCTGGGACGTTCGCTGTTGGGCAATCCAAAACAAACTCATGGCCGTGTGTCCTGAACTCGCCACCCTTAGCGTTACATCACAAATATTATGAATTTTTTTATACCAATCGAGTTTCTAATTAGATTATCTCCCCAATTATCAACCCTAAACTAGCAAAAGTATATATTTTTGGAAAGCTGAAGGCATAAGCAATTCACATATATATAGTTCAACTCATTATACAGGGTGACCTTAAAGTTATACAGGGTGGAATAAAAAAGATTCAGATAAAAAATGGGATACTTAATGCATTGCTTATTACCAACTTGCAGTAATAAACTGGAAGTAAACAACATTCATTTGGTTAGAGGATAGGGGGAGGCTACTGACTTTGGAAGCAACCAAAATCACAGCTGTTTAGTAATCTCGGAATACAGGGTGTTCCAAAGTATGTTAGAATTTGTTACAATTCAACATATTTTGAACTGAAACATTTTGCCCCTAACCCATACAGAAAAAATAAGTCCATATTTAGATTCTTCATTAAATTTCCCTTCAGAAAATCTATACTTCGACTATGATACGATAAGTAATTAAGATTTTACAGTAACTTTTAGATTTTGAAGACATCATCCGCATTACTTACTACAGTGTTTAATATGAAAACGGGTAGTTTTGTATGGAAAAGTTTGTATTTTCTAGACTAAACCAATCATAAATGATTAAAAACTATTAGTAGAATTGTTTAGCTGTAAGGTCACGAGTCTTTTAGATGCTAAATGGAGTCAAAATCCAATTTACAGCTTTTACAGAAGCAGACTATGCACTAAAAATATCAATCCCATAGAGCTGTAGAGTTTGTGTGTACCACATCCCCCACCTCCGCATCCCCCACCTCCGCCACCCTGCCCATTCTGAATTCTATGAAGCACAGTGTCAGTATTACAAAGGCTGAAGAATTTCTTTTTACAGGGTTGAAAGTGCATTTTCTTTAGCAATAAAATGAGACTACGAGCATGGCAATAACTTATTGCTTGGCAGAGATATCATCATTTAATTGGAGTCGACATTGTAAAAACGTAACGTCGCCACCTTTTTTGTATGGCGAATTCAAGACGCACGACCTCATGTTAAATGACTCAAAAACTGAAATCACTCATTTCCATTCCAACTTCCGTACGTATTCCGTGTTTCCGACTGTCAACATTGGAGGTTCCGATATATCTCCATCAAATTCTGCGAAAGATTTAGGTGTTTTGCTTGATGATACATTGCTGTTAAAAGACCATGTTCGCAATATATGCCGGAAAGCCTCTTTTGGTATTTATAAGATCGGCCGCATTCGCAAGTATTTAGATCGTCAATCTACTGAGCGCCTCGTCCACGCTTTTGTTACATCTCATTTGGACTGTAACAACTCTCTTTTGTATGGTTTACCTGACAATCTCCTGTCATCACTTCAGAGAATTCAAAATTCTGCCGCCCGTCTCATAGACTTCTCCGTAGTCCACTTGCCAATTGTGCACTACTCTGGCTATTACATTTAAGCTTAAAACTCTGATTTAATTAATGAGTGCACAATTGATAGATTTTCACAACTGATCTTTTCAGTCACCGTACGCCCTCTGTTTGTTAGCTTCCCAAGTGGACTACTGACTTTGCCTTGAGAGTTAGGCCAATTTCTGGCCTAACTAAAATTGGTGATGATGTAATGCATCTTTAAAAATGAATCTGGCTTGTGATTGGTCGCCCAGATCTCGTTATTGTTTAAATCCTCCCGACGCGTACTGGTACCATTATAACTATACATGGTACACAACTATCTAGGGAATGCGGCGCTTTTGTGCTGGTGGATGAACGTATGCATCTAGCGCGTATTGTACCACCATGCTTAGTCTTGTGGTTAGATTTTATTAATAAACAAGTATGATTGACAGTGTGTGAGTCCCGGGGTAAAGTTCTGCTTAAAAGTGAAAGTCCATAGTCGGGTTTTCGGATAATAAACTGGCAGATTCTAAAATTAGAATTGTTCAGTATTGAAGTGTCATTATAATTATGCCATTATGATATGTTGCATTCAATAATATAAGCCTACGTAGGGCCTATACTTTACTTTTACTGTCACAAATATAATTATATAGCCTAAACTTTTTCATAACCATTTTATACTAGTATTTTGATGTAGGCCTACTAAATATCAGTATAATTTCGAGTTCAACTGAATGCGTTCATCATGATTAATAACATTTTTATTTATCAAAAATCGACTATGGCATAGTCTACCCGTCTCATTACATGTACTAAGCGCTATGAACATAATCTCTACTATTTTAGACGAACTTCATTGGTTGACTGCTGAGAAAAGAATTCATTTCAAGATCCTGCTGCTAACAAGTAACATACAAAGCTCTTAAATGGATATGCACCCAGCTACATCTGCAACCTCATATCATTATCTACTTACAGCTCTCTCCGTTCCGCTCACCCGCTTGCTTTAAGGCCCGGACCGATTGTCAAAACATCTTTCTATGGCGACCGGGTCTTTGAAGTGGCGGCACCCTTCCCCTTTCACCATCCGTTCTGCTGTCTCCATTGATCAATTCAAGACCAAGCTCAAAACTTTCTTGTTCAATTAATTGACTCTGTATTTCTTGCTTATCATGTTCATGTCATTTTGTAGTAGTTTAAGTTGTAGTGTAAGTTGTAGTTAGCGATTAGAAACCTTTGTATTTTGCGCTTTAAAATTTTTGTTAATTATTATTATTATTATTATTATTATATTTAATCACTGCACGAGCTTGTTGTTTATCCATTTTTGGATCTTTGTTGAAGCTGAAGACTTTCAAAGAACCTCACTCGAAAATAATAATTGACAGATATATGAATATCGGTGCATAACATATGGCAACATACTTTTTAATTACCATGTAAATTTGGAGATGCTACTATGCCTTTTAGGTGAGGCTTAGAACTTTTTGATACCCCCTCGTAATTAATAAAAGTGTATGCATAGTCATATCTCTGACATTACCCATGCGGAGACACGGTATTTGAAATAAACTACAAACTATAGATGGCCCAGGATGTCCCAGAAAATCCGAAACATTTTTTGACCGAGCTCTAGTTACATATTGTAGTGATTTTACATAACAAGCTGTAACTATAATATACTAATGTAAAGCCCTAAAGCTAGGAATGTGTTCATTTATTTTCTGAATATGTATGAGTTTGATTTTTTTAGGCATTTTTGATATTATGTGTGATCTAGTTACATATTGCGCTTATTTTGTTTTACATACTTTATAGACCGAAGCCTAAGGCCAGAAAATTAGCAAATTCTTGTACGTTTGTTTTTTAAAAGCACTTTTCATATCATAATTGTGATAATGATTGTAGAGTGCAGTGATAATCAAATCAATTTTCAAAATATTTCAGCCTGTTGAACTCAAAATATTACTGATGTTTATTAAAATTAAAGGGTTCAATAGTAAAATGGTCATAAAAAGTTCATAAAAATTAGTGAGAAATGGTGTACGGGGATGCTCAAAGGTTTTGAGGTGCATTTTCATCATTTTTGGTATACTAATGGGGTGGTTTTGAGGTTGTTTCGGGTATATTAATGACTCCTTATTTCTGTGATGGTATTGAGATGGGCTGTTGTCAGTTAGAACACTGTTTGATGACAGCACATACATTGAAATAAATACGTACTTAATGATTGAAAAATTGAAAGTACATGTATCATGTTGTGTGAATCTTTTTTTGTCAATGTCACCCTTAAATAACAGGTATAATGATGGGTCACCATCTCAGTAAAATGGTATAGAGATGGGTTGGTTAACTGATACAAGCGAGGTATAGTAATCGGGTGTTTTTTTGTACAACGCAGGTATAGAGATGATCAACATTCTGAAGTCTATTTTTAGCACCCCGTACAAATATTTTCCAAGAACCCCCCCCCCCACAGGAACGTATCTTGCATAATTTTAATGGCTCATTTCAATACTGAACAATTCTGATTTTGGAATCTACAGTTTATTGGTCGCGAATATCAAATTTTAATAATTTGTCATACAATTTGTATTATATCGTGAATAACAAAAAATGAAAATTATTTGATATCAGAAAGACATTCTTCGTATTCAGAATGCAATTTGATATGTCTGATGTGCTCTCATGTCCCACAAAAATACTGTCGAAACGCTCAAAACGCTCATTCCAGATCCCTTAACGATCTTTTTAAATTTTTCGATTTTTCGTTTTTTCTTCCAAAATGATAAAATACTAATGAAAGTTCCCAGTACATTTGGACGCGAAAAGCATTGGAAATTTGCAAAGAAACAACACCATAAACTTTACCTCTATCACTCGTAATATCTCGCACCTTTTTGGATTAGGACGCCGAGTGCGGCCTCAGAGTTAGTCTCGTATGCAGCCAGTTTGGTTACGCCCTCCCATGTGTGGAGGGAGCGTAACCAAACTGGCTTCGTAGCAGACTAAGATTTGCGATCGTTCCGACATATATCATAATCTGAAAATTATGATAATATGTCGGACCAACAGAAAATCATCCCGTTTTACTACAAATAGGGCGAATTTGACAGTTTGCTCATAGATGTAAGTTAGAACATGCATAGTATTACAAATATGCCAAAGAAAAATAAAGGTATATTCTGAAAAAAGATTGCACATTAAGGCTTTAATGCAAACCAGCAATACCCAGAGTATGCAAAATGGGCAAGTGGACTACGGAGAAATAAATATCTCAAAAAAAAGTAACTAACTCCCATTTAATAATGGCCATTATTCGATTGTATTAAAAATATGTCAAATGCGTTGGAAGCAGAATTTATTTCTGCGTATTTTGAAACCTCATTTACGATAGTCCAGAAAACAATAAAACACCGGTCAATTCAATGTAGTGAGGTCCAGATTTGAAAGTTGCACTTACAGCAATACAAAAACACTCTGATATCATTACACAGATTTCCTTCCATTATACTGAATACAAAATACAAATCAATAGAATTTACTGCAACTTTCATATCTTGGGTTATATTGATTTAAATGTACGCTGTGACGTCAATATTTAGTCAATTGTTACAAATGAGGTGTCAAAATGTGCAGAAATAAATTGCCTTCAACGCATTTGACATATTTTTAATACAATCGCCCGTTTTTGAATAATGTCTATTATTTAAGGGGGGTTAGTTACTTTTTTGGAGATGTTTATTTCAGCCTGTTTCAAAAGTAAGGTAGAATTGCAAGCAAAATTTCAATTTTGATGGAGAGAAAACATTTTGATATTGCATGTTGTTACGATTCTAAATTAATCTATTTTGTTGAAAAACACATGGTAGGGTCCGTCTTCGTTAAAAGAAAAACGTTTTGACAAATTAAAGGGTTTACATTATAGTAACAATATCTTGCAACTTTCTTTGCATGCATATAAAATGAGAAAAGCATAAATTAGAGTCAAGCGGTAGCATGACCAGCAAGTTTTTAAAAAAACGACTGATAAAGAAGAATAAACAGATGCACCGCGGGCTATATTTACACGAAACAAAACGCTATTGTTCTGTTAGAGTCAAGCGGTAGCATGACCAGCAAGTTTTTAAAAAAACGACTGATAAAGAAGAATAAACAGATGCACCGCGGGCTATATTTACACGAAACAAAACGCTATTGTTCTGTGATATTTTTCGCTGGGTACAAAATATATATAAAACCATGCTAAATCTTATTTACTGTCCAAAGTGTAATATTTTAATAACTCATTAATTCAAAAAGTTACACCAATCTTACAGTCAATCCGATTGTTTGATAATAAACAAACATTCTTGCATTATTTCACGCGGTATTTCATAGCCAAAATTAGTGTAAAATCATAGCTAATCATACTGATATCCAGAATCTTTCGTCACTGCTACAGCCATACATGGCTGTCACTGTCACACTACTTTTTGAGATTCACTTTCAAAATATACCCTAGCATTTTCCTGGATACCCTACATACAAATTCTGGATCCCATTCGCCAAAAAATCAAGTTTTTCACAATTCTTTTATTCTTTCCGGACCACAGCATACATTCATATTAATAAATACTCCACTTTCACACGTCGTTATATCGGGACGTCCCCGTGGCAAAGTGGTAAAGGCCATGGACTTCTTATTCACTTATGAAGTTTTGCCCAAGTTCGAAACTTCCCACCACTTTTTTTAAAAATGTTTTATAAACCAATTTATTGTCATAAATCAAGAATAACACCATTTCGAACATCCATTGCTATTGTGATATTATATTTTTTTCATCAAACAAACATGTTTGATTTTTTATTCACATTTAGGCCTAGGCCTAGGGCCTACTTTCACCATCCAGATGCTTTCAACATGCCTGACTATCATGATATCTTCGTCATTTAAAACACATTTATCAGTGGCTCTGTTCACAGCTCAGACTGAAATTATATTTGGAATAAATATTATAAATTGTCACAAATTAAAATCACAAACAGCGAAAGATCGCCAACAACTGCCGCTGAATATTGTTATCCAACTAGATTTCCCCACAGGGCTATAAAGAACCACAAACCGCGAAATTTGGATATATACTAGATTGCCCTGCAGGCCTATAAAGAATCACACACCACGAAATATGGATATCCAACAAGCTTAAACTATAAATTAGCTCCAGATAGAGGGCAGGGCTTGATAAGGGAAATTAAAATCACAACCCGCGAAAGATCGCCGACAACCGCCGATTAATAGGGATATCCAACTAGATTGCCCCGCAGGGCTACAAAGAACCACAAACCGCGCAATTTGGATATCCAACCAGATTTCCCACAGGCCTATCGATTATAAAGAACCACAAACCGCGAAATATGGATATCCAACAAATTAAGACCACAAACCGCGCAAGATCAACAACAACTGCCGCTCAATATTGATATCCAACTACATTGCCCGCAGGGCTATAAAGAACCACAAACCGCGGAATTTCGATATGCAACTAGATTGCCCCACAGGGCTTCAAAGAACCACAAGCCACGAAATATGGATATCCAACAAGCCAGATTATAAAGAACCACAAACCGCGAAATATGGATATCCAACAAATTAAGACCACAAACCGCGAAAGATCAACAACAACTGCAGCTCAATATTGATATCCAACTAGATTGCCCCGCAGGGCTATAAAGAACCACAAACAGAGAAATTTGGATATGCAACTAGATTGTCCCACATGGCTACAAAGAACCAGAAACCACGAAATATGGATATCCAACAAGCTTAAACTATAAATTAGCTCCCGATAGAGGGCAGGGCTTGATGAAAACTACAAACCACGAAAGATCGCCGACAACCGCCGCTTAATAGCAATATCGAACTAGGTTGCCCCGCAGGGCTACAAAGAACCACAAACATTAAAACACGATTATATTGCCTACTCAGGGCATTTAGACGCTTCCGTAGTATAGGCTTAAATATAATGCGCATTTACCAGTTCCGACTTGAAGTAGGCCTAAATCGGACTTACTCTCTGTGTCTCTCTGGCATTGTCATCATTGGGTGTGTGTTGTTCATATTTACATTTTCTTTACATATTTACGTTGCCTTGAATAATTAAAATATATTAAAATGTATATTGATCATTTTGTACGCCTCTTAACATTACAGTCACGTGTGACAAGCAAGTTTTAATAATAAACGACTGATAAAGTTTTGTTTAATTATTTATTGTCATGAATCCAGAATTGCAACTTCAAACATCTATTTTTCGTTTTATTTGTTTTATGGAGCACATCCTAACCTGATGACTTTCCAAGCTTGAAGCTGCTTGGCTACATTCATAAAAAGAAAAGAAATCTACCAAAAAACGTTGACAACGTAAAGAAATCAGCAAGTTTAAAAAACCCACCTCGGCTCACTTTTTGAAACTTGGTCCCATTTTAAACACCAACAGCAACTCAGTGTTTTTATTTTATTTCAACAGAACACAGCGTTTCCAACAAGATTACAAGCCTACGTGTTATTTGTTTAATTCAATCATTAATCATGATTATTATAAAACAAAACACAATAGGATATTGGCTTACCGTGCAAGAACAAGATAATAACCTTTCATGTCGTTCCAGAAAGCTTACAAATTAATATCGCATCTGCACATTAAAGATACATAACACTTCTGGAAATGTTTTAAATTTATATAAATATGATAAGTTTAAATCAGTACCTTTTACAAATGGGACCAAGTTTCAAAAAGTGAGCCGAGGTGGGTTTTTTAAACTTGCTGATTTCTTTACGTTGTCAACGTTTTTTGGTAGATCAGCATAAACATGAAGCGAAAAAACGAAACTTATAACACAAAAATATAAAACACATGCATGTTTTATATTTCCCTCTCTGTTATTTAAAACAGCTGTTTTCTGTGACGACTAGGAAATCAACCATTATTTTCGATCTATTATTAGTTTTGAGTACGAGACACAATGTTTCCTGCTTTCTAAATTTCTCCATTAAGTTGTCTTTTTCTCATTATTTTTTCTATATTTTTGATTCCACCCAAACACAGAGTTTACGTCAAAGCACCCACGCAAGGACTTCATAATAAAAGGAATTTCTTCAAAATTGTGATGAGCATGATAGTTTAACAAATTCTCATGTGGCCTATCTTATTTGTTGATACTTATATTTATAGCGAATTTATTGCAATTATTGAAGACGTAACGACTGGGAATCTTGTATTATAGGCATCTATTATATATCGCAATTTAGTATTTGATATTAAATTGAATCTTCATCAGGTCTGTGTTGGCAGTGAGACTATTAGTAGTTTTACAATCGTTTAAAGGAAGCAGCTGACAATTCGCCGTTGAAGTTATGTAATAATCGAATTAACCACCATAGCAACAGATGAATTAAATTTTTGAATAGATCGCCCTGCACTACAAGTTGCACTCATCACCTGCACCTGTTCCGGGCACCTGTGTATTTCTGCAATCATAGATTGAATACAATATTGCTCTTTTCAAAGATACTTATCTTACAGGTGCGTGTGGTTATATAATATATTAGCATTTCTTTGACATCTATGGTTCAATGCATAGGTCATGGGCTATTTTAACGTGCCTCCTGGCACGTTCGTGCAGCAAGATTAAAAATCCGTGCAATGACATTAAAAATCAGTGTTTTTGTTACGGTCACGTTCAGGCAGTGGCGTAGCTAAGGGGCAAGGCAGGGCATATAACCTCGGCGCCGTCTTAGGAGGGGGTGCCGAATTAACCAATTCAGCGCTCCTAGATTGATTCTGCGCAATTATTTTTTTTTGAGGGGGGGGGGGGTTAGCAGTTATCAGGATATAGCTATACGATATAAGGATATAAGGATATAGTGGCAATTCTCGCAGATTGGGGAGAGAATCGGGGAGAGAATTAAGTATATTTTGCTTTATATTTATCTGAATTAATTGCAGTTCGTAGCACATCTCACAACACAGGTAACTAAAAAATCAAATCAAATCAAAATTTGTTTACTATTGTTACACTACAGATCACAGTAAAAGCTTTTATGAAAAGCTTTTTAGAAAAGCTTTTAGAATTTTTATTTCTTCTATAATGAAAAGCAAGTACAAAAACCATAACTTTGACCTTATTATCTGAAATTAAGTCCAGTTCAGAGCACATCTTACGGCGCTATAAAATTAAATATAATTTTGCTATTGTTAGGATTTTTTTGTTACTCTACAAATACTCGGCCACCGAGGGATACATCTCAACACAAAGAAGAAATAAAGCTTATAGAGCCTGATTCCTTCTTAAAGGTCCGTAACCCGATCGACAGCATCATCCCCCCGATTTTTTTCATTGTTGATGAGGTTTTAGTATCACATAATAGATACTATTTTTTTTTTTACTATCCTGAAATTTGACGCTCCAAGTCGATGTATTTCCGGAGAAATCATGAAACACAGCGGTTTTTACAGGTTACCAGTTGTTCGCATTTTACACGACACGGGAGTTTTGGGTAGTCATAGAATGAAATCGGAATAGATTCGGAAGACTTCACCCCAGTACCAATTCGTCCGCAATAATAATGATATAAAACAAAAAACAAAAATAAAGAAATACACAAGAGGCGAAATAAGGAAACATGACCTATATTGTCAAGCATGATACGAGGAATATGAAAAAAATTATGAGAGCACCTCCCCCCATTAAAAAATTAGTTAAAAAATAAAACAAAGAAAAATCATAAATATGTGAAAATGTGCATCATATAGCTAAAAATAAAGAAATAATTAAGCGAAGTAAATACAGCATGGGCTATCTTGTCAAGAATGATAATGAGCGCAGTGATATGTAATGTTTTTTAATATTAATCAGTATGAATAGAGGGTATAAAAGTGTACAGGGGCGAGCCGGTTTTCAGTGCCAAGGCGAACACTTCCTGTTTCCACCGGGACATGCGCTCGGCCGTTGTTTCAGGATGCCTGACCAGAATGCAATTCACGCGTACCAGTGTATTGGCTTGCTAATATGCTAATTATTCACATTTATGCTGAAATTGTTCCCGTTTTCTCACATAGATGGATAAAGGGGACAATATTTGACATTGTATGTAAGTTTGAAGAGAATCTATATCCTAAACCGATAGGGTTACCCCCCTTTAAGTGAAAAACGTGCTAACGTCATGTACGAGTATCAATATTAAAAACGTACACATATATAATGATTTTGAAAGACTATTAACCCTAACACCCAAAAATCTTACAAAATCTTACGATGAAAAATTCTGCGCATGCATGAATCCCAGGGTCTGCGATGACGCAATCAGCCTAAGTGTTATATGAGCACGGAATTGCTGGCCGGGCAGCAATAACCCGTGTAGCTACCGGTCCGTGATCATGCGGTTGGCATGCGAGGGGTCATAGGTTCGAATCCCGGGGGTGCCAAGTCAAAAATTCTTCTTCTCCTTGACTTTTTCGGATCTTCTTTGACTTCCGATCCCAAAAAGCAGGGTCCAGTGTTAGGGTTAACTTAAATGAAGAACCTTGATTACAATTTATGTGCATAAAAATTACGTATGATGAACAACATAGAAGCTAAAACTCAATGTGAATTTTTATATGACAACAATTATATTGTTTCATGATAATGTTCACGATTCAATTGCATGTTGTATACTTCACCTGTACAGCGGTACTAGATCTTCTTTCAAAAATGCATAATATTGTACAGAAAATTCCATCAAGTGATCATTATTGATGTATTGTAACCACAAGATATCTTGACGCATGTATATATATTATAAAGTGTTTAAAAATGTTGCATATAATTTATGAGATCTGCGTTTATTATAATTACCAGTGGCGTAACCAAGGGAAAACGGGTAAGATGCTGGGGGTAATAATTTTATCACCACAAAGTATGGATCTACAATTAGCTTAGGTGGTTTTTTGTGTACGTTTTTTATGACAGATAAAAAAAATCTTAGAGGGGGTAAACCCCCTTCGTAGTTCTAAGATTAAAAGGGGACATATCTGACAGTAAAAGCTAACATTTTATGGAAACGAAATACTAATCTATTTTTTATAGCAATGTTACAATATGACCTTAACTCCAGTTTTCTCTCGTGTATTTTTGCCATAACATCCACTTGCCGTGCCCTTTATCATACTTTGCTTGCTTAGTGTTCCTGGTTTTATCATGTTATTATGTTTTTATAGTTAAGGTGTAATATTGGCTGATCGCATTTTTAAATACTTGGTGTTTTTTGTATACCTTTTCGATAAATTCGTGTATTTTTCAAAAAGTAAAAAACTCAGTTTAGCGAATAATGGTTAAAGTGAACGCCATTATCTGGGGCTAATTATTGTATCATTATAATAGGTCACCAATGTGAACATTTATTTTGGGTGTCCCAAGTTCATAGTCATTTACGCTCACGCTGTTTTTTACAGATCGCCTTGCCCCATATTTAGGTTTAAGCGATAGCTGAAAAAAGGTGATATGTTTCTGTAAAGCGTTTATGCTTGGAATGTAGATACCTATTGTGGATCTTACTGTCTGTGATTTTAATTTATAAGCTCTTTCATCTGACAATTTGCAACGTCTTTTACATACCATAAGCATGATAAGGGTCGCCTGCATTAATCCCGATATTTGTAAAAGTATCGGTTTTTTAACCAAACAACTAGCCACATTCATTCACCGGACTTAACTACAACCGCAGATAACATATTTACAATGGCTGTGTTATTCATGTTATCGGTAGATTTTAAACGAGAACCAAAAGTGTTGCCATATGTCATGCAAATTATACGGACTATTGCAGAATATAGCGTAAAAATTGTCAATGTCTTTCTATGTTCTTGCTAAGAAGAACTTTAAGAACTTATCTCAAACGTCTTATGTAGTCTGCATATGCATATTCCGGTTTGGTAATATACAATCCGAAATGGTGGATCTTCGCTAATGGAAAACTTTGACTACATTTTCACTCTATAAAATGGCGAAAATAAGACTTAAAAGTACCCAAGCAACACGTTAAACACCACAACACTCATGTAGCTTGTTGTTTCAGTTCTGACAAAATGCCAACCACTATGCCTTGTCCGGATTGAAATTCCCACATGCTTTCTAATATTGATTGATTTCAAACAAAGGATTCGAACTAGAGCCCCCATCCTAATGTACTGTATTCAAAAGTCAACATAATGATGTAAACTTTGAATTTTCTGTATATCCTAATGTTAAGTCAGAGACATTGACATGCTTTTACTGAACAGATTTGGTCAATCGTCCAGGACTTAGCTGAACTAAGTCTTTTTAGGTATGTTACACAGGTAAAGTTGTGATGATATTGAGATACATCAATATCATGGTATAAACAAGAATATTATGTTCCTTGGTGGCAAAAATTTTATTATCTCCACCCTTAAGCGCTTAATATGAGCGTAAATATGTGCGTATTATTATTATCATTAAAAGAAAATAAACGAAAACATTGATTTGTTCAATTTTTTTTGAAAGCAATATAAAAGATAATCTAACCATTAAACCGCTTAACCTACAAAATACCTCAAGAGTAAAATAAGAGTAACTTTGATTTTTTAATGCTTTATGCTAAATGTTTTTATTTGAAAAGGTAATTATCACTTTGTGTGATCATATTTATGTAACCATTAAGGGGTGGGATATGAACGTTTGGACAGTATTTATTGTGGGACATAAGAGCACATCAGACATATCGAATTGCATTCTGAATACGAAGAATGTCCTTCTGATATCAAATAATTTTGATGTTTTGAAATTCGCAATGTAATACACATTTTATGGGAAATGATTAAAAATTGATATTTTTGATATTTAACAGTACTCGAAGTAAACTTTATAAATCTGATGATCGAAGTAAACTTTATAAATCTGATGATTTATACTTAAAGTGTATGTAGAATGGATGAAAAGCCGACGATCAATTAGAAATTTTGACGTTTTGTATTGAAGATATGGATTTTTTTCCCAAAACCAACTTCAATATGAAAGGTCAAAATGTTCAATTGATCGTCGGCTTTTCCTCCCAGCTACATATACTTTAAGAATATATCATTAGATTTATAAAAATTTACTTTGACAACTGTTATATATCAAAAATGTGAAAAATATCAAATTTTAAAAATTTGTTATAAAATTTGTATTATATCGTGAATTTCAAAAATGAAAATTATTTGATATCAGAAAGACATTCTTCGTATTCAGAATGCAATTGATATGTCTGATGTGCTCTCATGTCCCACAAAAAATACTGTCGAAACGCTCAAAACGCTCATTCCAGATCCCTTAATGTAACCATTAATACTGTGGCTCCAATCCTAAGTAGATAACAATTTTGAGCATAGCCTTCAGCTGTGACATTATAAAAACAAAATCACATTTTAAATAAATATTAGAATGTTGCTACTTAAAATTACTAACAAGGTATCATTAAAGCCATGTCTATTTCTCAAAGCAATACCTGGGCTATTCCAGTTAAAATCCACACTACCCCTGTGGAAGATTTTAGAAATATCTTCTACAGGGGGAGTATGTTTTTGAAATGTAAGTGGTCATGGTTAATCATTATGAAACCCATACTCCCCCTGTATTATGACTTTGCCTATATCTTCCACAGCTGGAGTGAGTATTTCAAATGGAAGTTATCCAATTGTCTATTCTATTCGAAACCCATACTCCCCCTGTGGAAGACTTTAGGTACATCTTCCACAGGGGTAATGTGGATTTTAAATGGAAGAGCCCCTATCCGTCTGTTCTAACTACCATATCAAGCAATTCATTCAGTTATGAGAAGAAATGCTTTCCACATGGTTACAAATTTACCTAATAGTTTTTAATTGACATTTCCAGACGAAAGACTATTATCTTGATAACATTCATGTTTTAAATTACAATGGTAATGGTGCAGAAAAAGCTTAATGTGTGTGCAATCAGTTTGTGCAAACGTGTGCAAAGAGAGTGCTATTCTAATGATGACAATTTCAATAATCTTCACAAACGATATGCATAGTTCTTGAAGTATGAAGTTCAAGACACAAACAATTTTAAATATAATGCGGTAAAAGCTGACACACTTGATGTAACAATTCCTAGTTAATTATAATTATACGCCTGCTAAAAAATAAAAAATAAAATAACAACCAATTCATCCACTCGCTACAATGTTCAAGTTCTTTGCTTTATGGTTACTATCTCTGAATGAGGTGCTTCCCTTTTAAGTTTAAATAATTACATTTCTTAAAAAGTAAACATCGCAAGTAACAGATCCCATTTTCCTTTGTTTCCAGACGATTACTGAGAAAAGGTGATATGTTTTTGAACAGCGTTTCCCTCTAAACTTTAGATATTTATTGCTGATATTATTTCGTGATATTAAGATATGAGTTCTTTTATCAGACAATTTTATGTGTCTTATACGCACCATAGATGTCGCTTACGGCAATTCCGATATTTTTTCCAAGTATAATATTTATGAACAAACAACTACCCACAATATTTTCTGCAGTTTACTGAAACCAATTACACAATCACAGACGCAAGATTGGATGAATCAATTTTAAACTATAGCACTTGTAAGCTCTTTTACACATATTCCATACTAAATAATGACTATCGCGTTGTTAGAAATTTTGACACCCTTTTTACTATTTTTGTCGAGAAGAAAGTGCAGCGCTTATCCTATACTTCACAGGTGTTGTAGTCATGAATTCCGTTTCCTTCATGCGTTATGTAATTATGTCAATTTTTGTAAAGTTCTCGTATATTCCTAAATTCGGCCGGCCACATTTGGTCAATTTTACTTGCCGGCCAGTGTCACATTAACATTTGGGGCATTTGTGGCAAATGAACCTAAAAAGTAAAATAGATGATCTATACGATATGGCATACCTGATAAACGGATCACAGTATTTAAGCCACAGATTAACTAAAATGTCAAATGTGCACCAATAAGCTTATTCATATGACCACAAGCAACTCTAGCTGTTTTTGTCAGTCTAGGTTTGATACAGGACACAGGATTAATTACCATAGCAATGGGTTTACATTTTACTGTTTAAAATAGGTCGATCTGTGGTATTGCGATTAGAAGCACCGAAATGCGTTTCGAGATAAGTAATACCAATGCTTCAAACTCCTGGAGCCCGTCCTGGAGGCATGGCTATAAACATGATAAAGAAGCTTTACAAGGGTGATTTACTGATCAACTGGCTTACATTTCTGTAAAAATAGATTAGTATTTATTTTCCATAAAATGTTAGCTTTTACTGTCAGATATGTCCCCTTTTAATTTTGAGCCAAACAAGCGAGGTAAAGCAAAGAAAATTGGAATTTACTACTAGCGCCAATGCATGTTACTCCAGCGGTTGTAATAGTACGGTACGACCCTCTGATGTGTGTGTACTTTAATATGAACACCGCATACATGTTCGACTAATACTTCCATCGTATAATAAAACGACGGTTCCTGCGTTTTATTCAATCTCGGGTTTTGACAAAACTACAGCACCTAAAGTCTTGATTTTTTGAGTACCTTTGTTTACTGAAGTACATTACAATCGTGTAAAAACCAGAATTTGAATTTTTTTTTAAGGTGTTATCCTCAGTAAATGTTATAATAAGGCTTTAAGGAGCTGTTACTTTTCTTGAACAAAGCGAATAAAAAAAAAAAAAAAAAAGAAAGAAAAAGAAGAAAAAAAGAAAAAAGGAATAGACATGTTTTGCCTATATTCGAATAAAGATGATATGTCATGTCACAAAAATAAACCTGACTTTAGTTAAGAAGGTCAACTTGCACCGCAGAATGTAGATCGCCGGATTTCGTACAGAGGAAATTGAAACAAATCTTGGCCTTTTTTTGCATTTGCTACTGAATGTTAATTCCGTAAAGTAAATTCCAACCCTAGAATGCAATAAAGATTGACAATGTAAATTCACTCTCCCACGTCGAATATAATTATACAATCTTAGATTGTATAATTATATTCGACGTGGGAGAGTGAATAATTTACATTGATACCTAGATTGATACCTAGATTGATACATTGATTGATATAGTAGTATAGCAGTAAGCCAACATGTATGTTTAAACTTTAGTTTAGTTACTTTATTTGATCTCCGTTCACGTTTGTAAAATCTTATTTGAATATCGCTGCTTGGAATATTAATAGTCTATTTTCACGAATTGGTACAGGCGGCGAATGGCATGATCATGATAGAGCCGGCAACTTGTGAAACCGCCCGGCCGTATGGCATTTTCCATATACTCGGTTAGTTTTGTGGGGTTCATTATCGAACCCCAACGGTGTTAGCATGTATTTATATTATTTATTAACATAGGCCTATTTGTTTGTGATATTTCAAGCGTTTTAAAATTTCAAAATAATCCCATTCAATTACATGGTTGACGATGAAAATTTACTGAATTTAGGGAATGCAATGCGACCACCACTTGAATTGGTAATACTCGTACATCCAAGCTCGATTTAGAAAAAAAAATCTGACATTTTTTGTTTGTTTGTTTGTTTTTTGCATAAAAAAGGTTATAAAGACGACCCCAAGATACAGAACCATTGCATTGTCCAGTAAGTTGTGCCAATGGTTTTGTTTGGTGTTGCATAACCGTTTAGTATATTTTGTTGATAAAAACCAAATTATTCCTCCAGAGTAAATTGGGTTTATGAAAGGTTCTCGAACTAGTGATTGTATTCTCGTTTTAAAAACACATATTAATAAATATTTGAATATTACAGATAAATCTAAATTATTTATTTATTTATTTATTTATTTATTTATTTATTTATTTATTTATTTATTTATTTATTTATTTATTTATTTATTGGACTCTATACACTTGTTATTGCAAAATATCATAAGAACAGTTGAATATAAAATAGCAAAATACATTGAGAAAAGATTACAATAATATAATAACAAATTGATACCAATGCAGAGAATTGGGCGAACAGGTGCGTATCATCTCTTAGACCCTTACCACCTCGAGACCAAAAATAAGCCGCCCTCACCCCCTCTAAGTAGACCTGCATATAGTGCAGGTACATGAAAAGAACCACGTGCACGTACTGTTGGTACGAAATTTGATTCAAATTTTGAGTTAAAAAAAAAGAAGAAAAAGATACAGAAGACCTAGCACTAGGGGGGGAAATGGTTCCACAAATGCGGTTGAAAAAAGATGACTTGAATGCCTCATGCAGTCCTACAAAAAGGAACCTCAAGAAGAAGAGAAGCAGAAGTAAATGATCTCGTGGTGCGATACCCTTGTCCAGACCCAGAGTGGCAACATTTGTCATATTTGTCCAGGTCATACGCACCGGTAATACCCTTAAAACAATGAAAGGTCAAGCTGTTCCCTATGTAATGTAAGAAGGAGCAAGTTCAATTGGCACAAGCGCTCCCGATATAGTCCAGATCAGGATAGTGCATAATGAATTTGGTAGCTCGCCTCTGGGCACCTTCCAAGCACTCAACATTGTGTCGGGACTCGGGAGGTACCACTCCAGAGGCAGCTACCAAACTCAAGATCACTCCGAGCAACTACCCACGATATTTTCCTAAAGTTTACTGAAACCAAATACAGAATCAAAGACGAAAAATCAGAGACACGTTGTTAGAAATTTTGGCACCCTTTTCACTATTTTTGTCAAGAAGAAAGTGCAGCGCTTATCCTATACTTCACAGATGTTCTAGACATGAATTCCGTTTCCTTTATGAGTTATGTAATTATGTCGATTTTAGTTCTATATCCCTAAATTCGCCAACATTTATTCAATATAACTTGCCGGCCAGTGTCACAATATTATGTGGGGCATCACAGCTGTGTCTGTGTGGCAAATGAACCTAAAGAGTAGAATAGATGACCATACGCTATGACATACCTGGACACACGGATCACTGTATTTTAGCCACCGATTGACTAGAATGTCAAATGTGCACCAATAAGCATTTTCGTATGTCCACAAGCAACTCTAGATGTTGTGTCGGTCTAGAAATGAAGAGCTTGTTCTCAAACCATGTGAAGTCCACAACCACATGTTTCTCATTTACTTGTGTGATACAATCACAATTACGTTGACAAGTTTGACATTAGAAACAATGAGTTGTACCATCATCAAGCCATTATTTACCACAACAATGATGCTTAACAATATGCAGACTATTGTTCTCACTTGGGAATCAAATGCTTCACACAGTATTGTTACTGTGCATCCATCCACTGTTTGCTTTGTAATGGTGCATCCAACTGAAATTAGTATACCTATGGCATCACAGCCCATTGCAATATCGCACAGGTAAATTAGAAACATGTGTATGTGGACTTAACACGGTTTGGAAACAAGCTATTCAAATATTGAAAAAAATTATATGCATTGTCCATCTATTGTATTTGTCTGCTCACACCTGTTTAATACCAAACACAGACTGTTACCATCCAGGATTTGATTTACTTAAAATTTTGCATAGCAATTTTTAGCGAAAACATTATTTAGGTGATGTTCTTATAATATTAGCATTAAACAGTTTTACATTGTAAAAAATGTCTCTATACAAGCTGAAATTTGTGTAGCAGGTTGTCCAAAATGGGGAGCATTTTGCTCCGCGACATAAGTTAAATCGAACCCTGTTACCATCACCACTATCACTTGCTACAGGACATATCTCTCTTACCTTCTCTTCTGTCAATTCGCCGTAGAAGTAGTGATGTAACAGGATTAATTACCATAGCAATGGGTTTACATTTTACTTTTTAAAATAGATTGCGATGAGAAGCACCGTAAATGCATTTCGAGATAAGTAATACCAATACTTCAAACTCCTGAAGACAGGGCTATAAAGAGGCTTTCACCTTGCTTTCACAAGGATGATTACTGATCAGCTGGCTTATGTCAAGGAACTGTTCCTCTTTTGATCAAACCGTATAAAATAAAAAAAGAAATAGATGTGTTTTGCATATATTCGAATAAAGATGCATTGTGCACGCCACTAAAACATGTAAAATAAAGCTGAATTTCGTTAAGAAGGTCAACTTGCAGATCGTTGGATTTCGTACAGCGGAAATTGTAACAAATCTTGACATTCCTTTTTTTTTTTACATCTGCTACTGAAAGTTAATTCCTTAAAGTAAATTTCAACCCAGAATGCAATAAAAGATTATATAAATATATTCGACGTGGGAGAGTGAATTTACATTGATACCTTATTGATTAGCAGTAAGCCAACATGTATGTTTAAACTGTAGTTTTCGTTACTTTATTTGAGCTCCGTTCACGTTTGTAAAATCTTATTTGAATATCGCTGCTTGGAATATTGATGGTCTATTTTCACGAATTGGTAATACTCGTACATCTAAGCTCGATTTAGACAAAAACCTGACATTTTTTGTTTTATTTGGCATAAGAAGGGTAGACGACCCCAAAATTACAGAACCATTGCATTGTCCAGTAAGTTGTGCCAATGGTTTTGCTTGGTGTTGCATAACCGTTTAGTATCTTTTGTTGATAAAAATCCAATATTGCCTCCACAAATAATTGGGTTTATGAAAGGTTCTCGAACTAGTGATTATAATCTCGTTTTAAAAACCCTTATTAATAAATTTGAATTTTGCAGATAAATCGTGACCCCCTATCTCAGGTTAAATTTTTTTTATGACACCACCCCATTTCGCCCACACAGACTCAAGACATATTATTTTATGTTGGAACTAAGAGGCGGAGAGCATAAAAACTTTGATTGTAAGTGTATAAAAAAATGTTGATCGAAAGTGTAAAGAACGCGAGCGGAGCGCGTGATAATTTTGCTTTATATAACTAAAGATTGTGCACACATTTTGGTTGTAACTTAAAAGAATGCGCGCGTAGTGCGCGAACATTTTGAGTCACCCGCCAAAATTATGACCCCCCTATTTTTGGTATCAAAATTCTATGAACCCCGGTATATTTATGACCCCCATTCTGAAGAAAATGATAGTCTCTAATGCACTTTTGTTTAAACTTCTGCAATTTGGGCTCCATATTTTACCTTCCGCGCTTAAGGGATCGGATAGAAACGTTTGCACAATATTTTTTGTGGCACATGAGAGCACAAACATATCGAATTACATTCTGAATACGAGGAAAGTCCTTCTGATATCGAGTCATTTTTAATTTTTGAAATTGGCGATATAAAACACATTTTATGGCAAATTATTAAAAATTAACATTTTTTTGAATTTTAAATATTTAGCAGTTCTCGAAGTAAAATTTATAAATCTACTGATATGTACTTAAAGTGTATGTAGCTGGGAGGAAAAGTCGACGATCATTTGAAACTTTTGACCTTTCGTATTGAAGATATACATTTCCCCCAAAAAATATTGATAAATATTGACAGATATGTCACAATTAGAACCAGCAGGTAATGGCAGCATCTTTTAGTTATGAGACTTCATTCGTTGACATTTTTTATTTAATCATCTTTATTAACAAAAGAAGAACATATAACCCCAAGATCAACTGAGATCCATACCGATCTCAGGCAAGGGTAAACACAATTACAAACAGCAAATATACACATAAACAATGAGGAAATACATCATGGCGGTGAGAAAAAGTTATATGACTTCTTGGACATTCCACTTTGGCTCATGTCTTGAGTTGAAGATTGAGTAAGATGACATGAGAACAGATTTGGTAATTTGGTCTTTCAATACCTTGAATTTTTTTTGGGTGTTAAGTTGTTTTGTCAAACGAGTCAGCCTATTTTTGTTTTCGGTGTCAATCAAGCCTCTAGAGCCGACTTCGATGGCAATTATCGAGCAATCATACCCGGCGTCGGTAATGTCGGAAACAAGGGAAGCGTACCGATCATGTTTGATAGAGTTGGCTTTACCAATGTTCGGCTCGAATGGCACCGACAGTTCAAATAGAATGACTCGCGTGTCTGCCGGCCAAAATAAAACAATGTCGGGTTTTTGGGATGTGGCAATTATGTTGGGCGGTATTGTACCGCCACCGATGGTATTATTTTCAATGTCGGCATAGACTTGTAGATTGCCACACTTAAACGATTCAGCCTCTTTGAATGTGGATAAAAATTATTGAGTATACCTTTACCCTTACACACGGCTGTTTGATGTATATAGAATTGGCTTCATTATTAACTAAATTCAAACTATAGATGGCGCTATTTATCTTAAATCATATTTCTTTATTTGGAAGGGTTAGGTGATTAATACCGCCTTTAAAACAGCTGGAATAGGTGAAACAAGCAACAAGGAAATTTTATAAACATATTTTATCACACAATAAAATGAATTATTTGTATTAAAAGCTTCAAAGGGTAATTTCCAGTAACTAAATAGCGCCACCAATTTTGTCATTAATAGACACATTTTATATCCGAAAAAGCTTTAAAAATACAATAAAAGTGAATAATTTTGTAAAAGAGGGACATTAAAGCTGAGAACGACTCAAAAGCATTTGTATACATTAGCACGATATCACTTTTAGCTGTTTAAGCCTAAAATTTGGTTATACATGATGTTTTGTTTGAAAACTAATCAAACAACCGTGTACAGAGGGGACAGGTGTCATTCATTTCATTTCATTCATTTATTCATTTATTTCCATATATAAAAATATACAACTACATCAAAAATAAAGAAACACAATATGGCGGAAAAGGCAGGAAGGCCAATAAGGCCTGAGAATTGCCTTTCCTTACGAAAAAACAAAACAAAGATTATGAAATCAACAAAAATAAATAAAAATGACTAACAGACATGACAAATTACAGTGCTCGAGAATGGCCTAATTGTACTTAGAGATAAGTTTTTGTTTAAGGTGTTTGCGAAAATGTTTTATGGACTTTGAGTCTTTAATTTTTTTATCTAGAGAGTTCCAAAGTATGGGCCCGCTCGTTCGAATGGAATGGTCGGAAAAAACTCTTTTATTTTTTGTTAACTGGAGATCATTATTTCGTCTTGTCTGGTAGTCATGGATGTCAGAACGTTTTGTAAAATACTCATTAAATGAATTGGGTAACTCATGTATGGAATTCTTGTACATAAATACACCAAGTTCAAGAGAATGCATATCTTCTATATTTAAAATGTTGTATTTGGCAAATAAAGGTCTGGTATGACTTCTATAATGACTATTAGAAATTGTTCTTATTGCCCATTTTTGGAGTTTGGTCAGTTTATCTAAATAAAGTTTACATGTATTCCCCCAGATTAGAATTCCATAATTGAGGTACGGCAAAATAAAAGTACAATATAAGGTATATAATATTCGATCAGGAATAAAGTGTTTTAATTTGTTCATGATACCAATATTTCTCGACAAAGTTTTGGAAACGCAGTCAATATGACATTTCCAGGTGAGGTTTTCATCTATTAAGACACCTTTTGCAAAAAGTCTTTTGCCCCAGCGTTTTAAATTTGTAAAGGAAGGCAGTATCTATGGAGGCGTTAATAGCGAATTTTAACAAAAAAAGAGGAAAATGCAAATTCAAAAGTTGAATTTTGTTCCATTGCATGCCCTATTGATTTGTACACAAAGCCTTCTCGACCATTGATTAACACATTAATACTAGTGCGTATCATGCTTTCCATTGATTAGAACATAAAAGTGGCAACTTTTGATTTCGTTCCTTCCTTAGGTTTTATATCACCGTTTCTTTAATTCTCTACCAAGCTAAACAAATGATGTCTTAAATCAGAGCTGAAGGGTACATGTACTGGCTGCTTGTTTTAATTTTAGCTTTTAATTAAGTGAAGTCGAATTGAATCTAACTTGTCATTGGGGAGAACATTTCTGTCTTTGAATATAAATGTTTTATACCCTTGTGTATGATATGGTTAAAGCATAGTTGCTGCACTTGGGAGAACATCACAGTGGTTTAAGATGTGCGTTCACGCGTGTTAAACCAAGTGGCCGCTTTCTTTAGTGCAATCATAATGGCTTTTGTAATTTGTTTTTGTCGTTGCTAAGCAACCAATCACATGTCATTTTGTGTGGTGGAAAGCAAAAGAGGTGTATTAGAGTCACTTCATGTTTGGATATCATCGAGAGATCATGTGTATTAAAAAACCCACCCTCCACACCCAATGAATGTAGCGGAAATTTCGTAAGAAAAATCAATTGTTCTTTTAAGAAAGTATTATGTAACTTTGAAACCATGTTCAATGCCAAAATCTTTGGTTTAAATTTACACGAGCATTAAATGTTTCAAAGCTTAAGCAGAAATACCGTAAGAAATTTCAAATGAAGTAACTTGGAATTCATGTTTAACGATATAAGAATTGATCTAAATATAATCAATCTTTACATGTTTTAATTGAAATTAATTTTAACATGTTTAATAATATTTAAGATAAGAAGTGGAAACACAGGAAAACATAATAATAATTAAAAGTCAATAATATTGGTTATTACTTTGAATTCGGGGTTAAGTCTATGTAGCTGTCTTGCTTAACTAAGAATGTCTCTCAATACGAAACAAGGGAGAGAAAATGTTTCACAATAAGAAAAACTCTCACTGTATGTAAATAAATTGTCTATAAGAGAACCAGAAATAGGGTAATAGAAAGTCAAAAAGGTTCAAAATAAGTTTAGATATGAATTTGAACTCAGAGCTAATTATAATTCAGAAATTATGTTAAATAATTCCGCAATAAGAAATAGTTCCAACAAAGTTTAACAGGCCATCGGTTTCAATTTATTCAGAAAGCTTTCGCTATTACATCATCTTCAGTGTGTTATTACTACAGTCTTTACTCTACAACAGCAATCACAGCAATGACTACATTACGCTACTACTTTAAGCAGTCAAGTTAGCTCAATTGATAAGGTGTTCGACTAGTATGATGCGAGAAGTTGCGGGTTCGAACCCTAGTGGTGCCTAACGTGGAAAAATTGAGTTAGCTTGAAATTCCCATGGACAAGGAACTGCTAATTTGTCTCGTTGTAACCCGTACGAAACTCGGGGAGCTGATGGTTGCGATGGTTATTTGTGGTATGTCTAGGGTGTGCGCTCTTGAAGCAGCAAAGTCCCTGATTTGTTGTTTAATGGTTTATGGAATGATGTGGGGCCATAGTGGTCAGCGACAACCTGTAAAGTGTGCTGAGGCTTGTGGATCAACATCTAGGCGTTGTGCCTGTGCGTAGCGCACTATAAATCACTGCGCTTTTACTAAAAATGAGGAGAATAAACAACAAATCAATAAATATTGATTAAAAAGAAAGGTGAGAAGGAAGCAAAATTATTCATCAATATTGAGCCCAAGGGGTGTCAGACAGCGGAGCTGCTGAATCAGGGAGGTAAATAAGGATAACTTACTGGGTGTGCAATTTAATTTATTTTTGCCCTCAAATCAGGGAACATAATTTACTGGGTGGGCAGTTCTAAAATGAGGACATGTTTTTGCGAAGAAATCAGCTTAAATGTAAAAAGTTAAATTTAACCTCCCCCATAATATGGACCTTAGGAAAATGGCCTTTTGTGATTTGTGAAACTTGGAAAAAGAAAAAGTGATGGGAAAGGAAATGTTGGTACGGTAGTGAAATAAAAAACAGTTAATGTGTAACTTCTAACCAATATCACACACATTATAGTCACAGATTAGAGACGGTATATGCTAATTAATACCTGATTTGCTAAATGTGTTGAAATTATTTGATAAAAAATTATGAACATCTGTTTGCTTTTAATTTAAAAACATGAACTAAATTGATTTTTATTTATTTATTTACATATACCTATTTCTGAAATATAAAGGATTACCTACCCAGTATTTTACCAAGTAGGCATATTAATATTTGTTAATGTTTACAAGTATTTTCTGGCATGTGATATTGGTACGATCATTTTAGGCAGTAATGGCCGACCTTGAAGTTTTTTGACCTATTTCCCAACAACAATATTTTGTATTATTTTGTATTTAAGTGGCTACAATGTTGCACAAAATGATAGGGAACCAGGTCGAATCACAGTTGAAAGGAAAAATCAACAACAACAACAACAACAACAACAACAACAACAACAACAACAACAAAAAAAAAAAAAAAACATTATGTATTCTAGGCACTTCTTGAAATGAGAAATGTATTATCTCGATTGATTTCAAATCATGTCTCAAAACTAAACCCACACCAATAAAGATTTCAAATTATGAGCTCAGTGAATTTTTTCAGGTTTTGTGTGGAAATTGCACAAAATATTTGTTTTTTGTTGTTGAAATTTTAGCTTCTTATACCATTGTTTACTGTGTGATATCTATTTCTGCATCAAATTTCCTTTAATACATGTGTGTAAAACATTGAATTGGGTATTATGAAATACACACAAGAAGAATTCCATAGGGGATTAGCATATGATTGTTCTGTCTGCGTTTTAGGGCATTTTTCCATGGAATCAATGATATAAGATAAGAATTAAGAGATAATAGATTATATAGGTCTTTCAATTTTTTTTTCAAATCAAATATCAAAAATATTAATGATAATAATTCCATAAGAAATCGCGTGCCATTAAATTAGCGTGTATGATGTTCATGTCCCGTCAGGTTGGACATTTTACCATGGAGTCAAATATATAATAATAAGATAAGATAATATAATATAAGATAAGAATTCCTAAGAGATATATAGGTCTTTCAATTTTTTTTTCAAATCAAATATCAAAAATATTAATGATAATAATTCCATAAGAAATCGTATGCCATTAAATTAGCGTGTATGATGTTCATGTCCCGTCAGGTTGGGCATTTTACCATGGAGTCAAATATATAATAATAAGATAAGATAATATAATATAAGATAAGAATTCCATAACATTTGTTTTTAATTGGCGTGGATTATGTTCATGTCTACGTCAGGTTAGACATTTTACTTTAGAACCAGATACATAGAGAAGAATTCCATAGAGGATATTCTTTATAAATAAAACCAAATGATCTCCCGGTATAGAAGATGACCACCACGTACATGGGCTATTTTAGATGAAAAAAGTCACTGCACGTTGGCGATGTAAAGTCTTGGTGATCAACCAGCGGCAACAAGCTTGCGGGGAGGGGGTGTTGGAGGCAGGGGTGTAGGCAGGATAGCCCCCAACCAAAACAAAAAATCACCAAAGGCCAAAAATATCCACTTTTCGGTCAAACAAGATCCAAATTTGCCCATTTGCGAACGTAGCGAGTGAAAAATTTAGGTTCTTTATACTTTCTTGGTCAAAAAAATTTGAGAAAAGGTCCAAAAAGGTCCCATTTTTCAAAATCAGCCTCCAAAAATAAAACCTGGCCACGCCCCTGGTTGGAGGGGAGTTTCCTCCTTCGAGTTTTGGAGATTTTTAAAACATCACTCATTTAAGCGACTCATTTTTGACCGTATTAGTTACCGGATTGGACCCTTGACACTCTTGAGTTATAAAGGAACTTTAAGCCTAATCTACAAACAAACCTGCAAAATACTCTTGTTTGCTCTTATTTTGTTACTTTTTGAAAACAGAAAAAACACACGAAATGAGTACAAAATACTCTTCCACTTTCACAAAATTTTCTGCAGTCCAACACTTTGCTCACTTGTAGGGATTATATAGGATTAATATTGGCAGGTTATCGATGTTGCGGGCTCAAACGGTTGGGGTGGGTCCTTATATTCCCTGGTGGAGTCGTGTGTCAAAGCTCCTGGCGGGGACCCAGGGGCTAGAGCTCACGAGTTTTTACATTTAGGCCTTTTCAAGGCATCGGACTGTAGAGCTTCCCCAGCACTCATATTGATGATTTATATAATTTAGAAAGGATGGAACTATAATCTCTGATTTTTGAAGAAGTTCGAGATCAAGAAGTTCCATGTTCACCAGTAATGCATCCGTCACCAGCACCAGCGACGCACAGGAACAAACACAGGAAATATACAGGACTATACGAACACACACATCGGACAACTACAGAACATTCTGTACATGCACACAACTTGCCGACGGACTTAGAGGAACTAATACACTCCGGTAAACACAACATTATGCCTTATTAGAAGAACAATTTCGGTGCCCTTGAAATTTGAATATCGCGTGGTGAGAGACGGCTGTTCGTGCTTATTAATTGTTTGTCTAACATATAAGTTACAATGTTGTGATTGCCGGAGTGTTCCTTAATGAGCACCAAACACCAAATGCATTTGGCGGATGATAGCAAGACATAAAAATAACATAAAACGAACATTGACGAACAACAACGGATTTACTGAAATACCATCCGTTTCTTGTACGTAGGGTCAATCCGGCGGTATGTGACAGGGGGCATAAATGACATGTATATTGTGATATTCAAACGGCTATTCGTCTGAGATATTTTTGACTACTGTAACACGACTCTCAACAAAAGAACAACCCAAAAGTTCATCACCTGTGAAATGAGATGCCTAAGAAGAGCAGCTAATAAGTCAAGGAGGGATAACATCAGGAATGAGGATATCAGGAAGATGGTGGGCATCACACCAATCACAGAATATGTTGCAAAACAACAAGTTAGATGGTTCGGTCACCTTATGCGAATGGCCCCGAGCCAACCTGCAACAAGAACATATAACAGCAAAACAACAGGAACTAGGGCTAGAGGAAGACCAAGGAAGAGGTGGGCAGATGGAGTAAAGGAAGTACTCGCAAGTCATGGGATTACCATGAGTGAGGCTACCCGACTCGCCCAGGAAAGAAAGTTACATTTCCCCACGACGCTATGAAAGGCAAAAGTGGTGGATTAAAGTAAAGTAAGTAAGTAAGTAACACGAACCTTCACTCAATATGTCATTTAATTTCTTATTGCATTAAAAAAAGGCAACAATCGTGATAGGAATGTCCTTCATGATGTTGTGACCACCACCAGTGCCCAGCGCTGTGCGTAAACAACCCAATACCAGGTACAGGTGGTAACTGTGATATCATCATGACCATGATTACGCATGGAGGAGGGGTTTGTTTTGGGGTCAAAAGATGCACAAATGTTAAGTTTGTCCAATTTAAATGAAAATTAGTATGTGATCCTGATATGATTCAAAACATGATGGAGGCCATTTCAAGGTCACCAGAGGGTAAAATTAGTTTATTAGACAGATTGTTATTAAACTTAGTGCCGACATTTTTCACAATGTTGACAATTTTGTCCATAGTAATTTCAAGGTCATCACAGGTCATTTCAAGGTCACGGCTGGACTTAGTGGCCTTTAACATAAGGCCGCAATATATCTAGAATAATTATTGTTTCGGTGTGTTTTAATATAATATTATTGCTTCGCAATTCATAATAATTATAATAACTAAATCTAATGACTTTAATATTATGCACTATGGACAATTAATTTGATATTTTACGTTTTGATGTTGAAATGTGTGAAATTTTTAATAATAAATTCACTATTCATCAATAAATTGCTTTATAAATTAATAGTTTAAAACACGTGTTCATTATATTTTTATTGAAAGTTTATTAATTAAGTTTATTGCACAGGGTTATTGAGCGTAAGACCACGTGTTACTGTGCGTCTCTCTTTATATTAAATGGCATGAAATGCCACACCGATATATTGTTGAGCGGGCGAATCTGCTTCTTTTTAGTCTAGCCGATCTCGGCTAGACTATTGTATTTCAGTGGTTTCTTGTTCTTCTTCTTAGTCCAGCCGAACTACGGCTGGACACTTGTATTGTAGTGGTTTCTTCTTTCTTCTTAGTCCAGCCGAGCTAGCTAGACTCTTGTATTTGGACAGTTCCTGCTTCTTCTTCTTGACGTAATTTGCTCTAGCTCCATAATATTTGACCGATTATAACCATTATTATGTTTACAGAATCTTAGTCCCTATACTTTATACAGAGTCCGATTTTTCACACACTTGGACTCAAAACTTTGACTGTATTTATTGATTACAGACCAATTGGGTGCAATACTCACTGTGACTGTGAGATTTAATATTGCCACAGCAGTACTAACAACATTAATCTACATTAAACCCCCCAATTGGTCAATGTTGCTGTTCAGCACCGCCAAAAATTGTTTAATGTTCTCCTACGTCAGAGTGGCGCAACTCCCGAGTTGACTTGAAATTGAATTCAACTCTAAGTGATCTTTCACTTGTGGAGTGATTAATATGTTAATATAGGTTGTGCATATGACGTATCATACCGTAAATATGGCGGACTACTCAAATGCATTCAACAAAAGCATGATTGCAATTTACCGCGACAGTTCGTCTCACACATAACAAATGCACTACGATCAAATAGGTTGATGTCAACATTTGATTGAATGGACTACACTGCGCCATGATTACGGTGAAGGACACCGGTTCAAATCATTTGTTTGGAGACAATCGATAAAAACATGCAGGGCCTCTATTGGCCTGCCGCTGGTAACCGGTGTGACTGCGCAGTGCAGCAAAATCGTTGTCAGAGCAGCAAAGCGGCAAGCAGCAGGAAAGTTAAACCAGCATTTACGATTTTACGTGTTTGACTTGGAGTTGAGTTTTACAGTTATGAACGTTTACGTGTTGGAATTTTGATTGAACTACAGGTCTTGAGTTGTAGAGTTGTATACATGCAAAATCATTTGATTTTGATTTTGACTACTCGTATATTACCAAAACTTACAGAGAAGAAATCAGCTCGTAATCGGTGGGCCTTATAACATCACGGATTAATATTAAAATATTTTTTCTTGAGAATTGTCTTGTGACATCTCGCCAGAAGCATCACAAATCATTAATTGAAGTCATGTACTTTTGGGTAACACACAAAATATAGGCAAGCCAGGTCAACTAATAGCACTGTTAACGTGGGACTTTTTGTCGGCGTAGTGGTAAAAGCCTAACATTTCCCGCCTATTAAGAGCTGCGGGATGAATAAGCAAATGACATTTGACTTCTTCAAATTGATCGCGATGTGAGATCCGGAGCGAAAAGATCGTTATCAACACAGCTTTGAATAAAGGTGTTACTATGCGGAATAAACGGGAATAAAGGAAAGAAAACATTGATTTGTTCCATTGGGTTTGATATAATCATACCATTCAAACTTCTTTCAAATGTCTCAAAATAATTTAATTTTATAATGCTTTTAAGCTACATTGTAACCTTGTTAATTTCAGCTTAGTCAGAAAAAAAAAATCACATTTTAAATGAGCCTTATTTATACAAGGTAACAGTAGAGCCTTATTTTTACAAGGTAACAGTAAAAACCAGAATTATTTCTCAACACAAACTATGCCTCTCCGTCTCTTCTGCATTGTATACATGTAGATATACTATACTAGTATATTAAATGATGCAGTCATTTATGAGAAGAAATAATTTTCAAATGGTTCAAAAAGTAATAGTTTTTAATCGACATTAGTTTGGCTTAAAATTTTCCAGACAGTTGTAACTAATAATATTTTATAATATTTGACAAAGTGTAATCAAATTAAAATTTGACCGAAATCGTGGAGGTTCGGGTGAAGTCGATCCTTTTTTTTTGTCATTGGCACTTGCGCCATTTTGACATACGGAAAGTGAAGCCACCCATACCTATCCTATCTACACCACATTTCGCCATACTGCATTCTAGAAACGCTTGCTGTTAGAATAAGAAAAATTTTAATGCTAAATTATTGCACATTCTAGGGAAGCGTGGTTACCGTTTTGAAATAACCGAGTGAGAGGGTTTTCAAGAAAATATTTTTCCTATCAAAAATGAAGCATCCTCTGTATAAAAGAAAATATGAATATTAACTGCACATCATATATAACGATTCGTGATACCCAATTGTGGCACATTTGATGTCGTTTATGAGGCAGAGAATTTTATTTCAATTTTATATACGCCAAAATATTTTTTTAATTGAGCAAGAATAAGGATAGAAAAAACGTTGAAAATTCTATGTATAAATAACATTAGACCCGGCAAAAGATTACTGTTTCGTTTTTATGGTAATCTAATCTTTTATTTCCGGAAAAAACATTTGGGGTCTAAAATGGATTTTTTATGTAATTGATAAAAACATCGAACGTGTATACAAGAAAAATGAGGAAAATGTGACTGGGAGAATTTATGTATGGTGTGGAGTGGTGTGTATCCTATCATTTAGATCTTTGGGCATCGCTAGTTTTTTCAATATAGCGTATCGTGCGCAAGTACAGCTACAAATACAGACACCACAGTGATAGAAGACTAAAGTGATTGTTCCTTGCCTTTGTATTGATTCATCAATAATTTTCATTTTTAGGAAATCTGGTCCATCGAGAAAGTCAAGTGGGGCCTATTTTATGGAAATGAAGTGGATTAGGGAAATTGGGCTAGCCAAGTTATGCATGGCGTAGAGTGGTGTCGCTAAAGGTTTGTTATAAATTTATTTTGTGGGCACACATTATAGTAGCAAAGTTTGATCTTTTCGAGGTCAACATGTTCAATGATTAGATTTAAAAAATGCCAAATGAAAATGATCACGAGACTATCACGGTTTGTTTCACCTGCAACATCAATTAGCTTCCATCGCAAGAGCCATCTATCAGTGGGTGAGTAATGTGCCCTCGGACAGACCATATCCCTAAGATCAGTGCTCTATATTTTATATAATTAAGTGTATTGCTGCTGCCGGTCTCAATTCCCGGTCTCAATTCACTCTGAAAATGCCGCCATTGTAATACACGGTGGCTTTGGAATGCAATCAACAAGTAATTGAATGAGGCTATCAAAGGAGATGCGTCGTATGAATTGGTCATAGCAAGCTAAAGCACTGTACTGGTCGTTCGTTCCATGGTCTGATATAAATGTAATTGTACGCATCTGTAACTTCAGGCGAGGACCTGGGTACTGAGTTTTAACAGGGAAGGGTCGCTCACAAAATGTTTGAATCGGGTTTTGAGTTACACACGGAGGCTCGTTTCGCTCGGCAAAACTAATGAACTCATAGGACCTACTTTTCTAAAGGTTGTGTGAAAATGAACGCCTTTGTCGTTAGGAAATTTGCCCGTACTCGCCTCTCCACTCGAAGCGTACTGGAAGGACCCACAGGGCCGGCCCTCCTGGGTCTGCTCCTGATACCTTCAGTTACTCTAGGTGGTTCCTAACATCGGCAGATTGAGTTTGAGCAGGATTAATATTACAAAATACAAGATTTCTAAAGTTTATTCGCGCGAATTAAATATCGCATATTTCTGGACAAAGAATTAAATGAAAATGGTTCGTCTCATGTTTTTCATTTTGCATTATGACAATACTTTCGGTTTTTATCTCCTACCGTTTAGATGTTCCAGTTGTGATTGACGTGCCCTATTGACGAACCGGCGAAAGTGTGAAAATTCATACTGTGCACGTTTCGAACATTATTGTTGATGTGACGATATAAATTACCGCTGAAGCTGGTTGCTCAGCAATGCGGTTTCCAGCTTCAGCGGTAAACAGACGATCATCACAACAGCATAATAGAAAAAGTCTGTAAGACTTCGAAACGACCAGAGTGAGTATTACGTGGTCAAATTGACCTCGTAAGTAGTTAACTATGCACCTTTTTGTGGTTAAAACGTGACCACAATTTAGGGGTAAGGTGTATAGTTGACTACTTACGGGATCAATTTGACCACGCTGTTTTAAGAGTGTATTTTATTGGACTAGAAATAAGAACATGCTATCATGTTTCAATAACAGTCCTGATGAACATGTTCAGTAATGTGAAAATTAATTTGTGAAAGTCAGAAAGTGTTTTCGATTCAGGTTGGTGAATGGTGAATTATATACAGAAACAGAATCGATACGAAGTATCATTGATATGTTCAATCTAAGAAGCCGACGCTACAAAAGAGAATAGGAATCATATGCTAAATTATGTGGCAGTGATCTGCAAGCAGTTTATAGAGAGATTGCGATGTTCCAAACGCAGCACGTGGAACGTACGTTTTCACGTACGTTTTTACGTACGTTAATACGGTGTTAAATATTGCTAGTCTCGGTTCCAAACTGGATTCGTCATTCGTCACGAAGGAGAACGAGTCAGCTAGAATAAAGACTATAATATTTGATCTAATCTAATCTAGGTCGATAGAGGGCATAGTGATTGAAAAAATAACAGTAAGCTGAGTCTCTGCCTAATTCAAACAGGCCGCTTTTGATTTTGACTAAAATTGTGACCTACATGCTGATTGATCTTTATTTTTTTTGTGCTCCCCAAATATTATAGTTACCCAAAAACATATATTTTGGTAGATTAAAGATCACTACATCCATACATCATGACTTTACTTTCAAAATTAGACTTTTTCGTCCTGAAAATTGGGCGCGTTGCATGGACTTAGACATGAGGTAAATTCATCATATTATTTCAACGTAGCATCTGCGTTTTATTCTACGTGGGAATCCAAAATGGGAAATCGCAATGTCATTTTTTGTACCCAAAGTATCACACACATTTCAATGGGCAATCTCTGCGTATGAATATTGCGTTTAAATTTAGTCCATTTTTGACACATCGCTGTACCTTTATTTGTTACAAACAAAGAGGATCATAATAATATTAGACTTTCCTTCGTATGTTCATTATCTTTGACTGTCTTTAACATGTTTAACATATTGTGAAATGGAATATTTTTGTGCATTTTCAACGATGTATCTACGTCGATTTCGCACGTGGAATATCGTCAAAAATAGCTAAATACGTGACCTCGCTTCGATACAGGAGAGTGGTTTTGAATAGATCAACGTACGTCCGATGTCTACGTTTGGAAATCGCAATGTCTCTTATGTTTTTTTTTTCAGAAGGAGATTCACAATACGATGTCCCTCCATCGGTTTGCTGGGGAAAGGCCAAAATACGCAGTGCTTCACGGGAAAATGTCGACATTCAAAACCCACGAAATATGAATTCAATAGAGGAACATTATGTCATTCTGTTTTTAAATGTCAATATAATGACGTTACACGGAGCCAGCGCTATAAAACAGCTATTTTCTAGATATTGATTACACGGAATCCTTCGTGGAGCTGTTCATCAATTATTATTATTATCACACTCGCGTGAAAATCCAATGGTGGCTAGAACGGCGATGTCGAACATGGAGGTCAAAATTGACTGGCAAGAGCAACCGCTGGTGGCGCATTGTATTGTGAATCGCGAGATTTCAAAGAAGTGACAAAGAGACATTTAGTGAAAATACCCAAAATAGTTGTTTTATTAATATGATACAGAAACTAATCTTACATTAAAGTATTTTACATTTTATCAACACTTTTTGGAGCAATTATCTATAATTTTTGACTTATTTAAAGCTAATTTCATGATACTTTTGAAAAAAGGTCAATCTGTTGTACCCGTCTATGCAATTGCGCTGTGATGCACCTGAGCGTTTTGAGAATACTTGGAGACAGGGTAGATTATTTATATCAATGTGCTGATACAGGGTGTATCAAAATGATTGGTACCCATCAATATCCAGTGAGTATGGACAAGAATGCCAGATCAAAATGAAGAATAGGATCCACTTTTTCGTAGATTTATGTCATAAAATGCCATTAAACAATAAATTGTAGTCATTTCAAGAGGATCTAATGTTGAATTTGACAAAGAAGGTGTTTTATTAGACAACAAAGCTGATGGGTACCAATCATTTTAATACACCCTGTATGTAGAAACATTTCATTGCTTTTAAACATAATTATAAAACAAAAACGAAAAGGACGTATTTTGCCTCATTTTACCATGAAGGTTCGTGACACGAAAATAAACTTGAATTTCTTTAGCATATAGGAGAATTGAATTTGGATTATTATTTGTTTTCCGCAACGACCGATAAATAAACACATCAAGTAATTATCCCCTTTATTACGAGATATTGATGACTCATTTGTCTTAATAGCCCAAAATGTGTTGCCATGATGACTCTTTGAATGAAAAATATGTAGATTCTAAACCCATTGATATAAATGTCGCTTTTGTTGCTGGAGTGCCTGGTCGTCACTGGTCACGGCGGACCACCCAAGTTGACCAGTCATGTAGAGAATGTAATGTTACACTGACTTGAGTGAACTTTTGAATATGCATACTTTTTCATTCAATGAGTGACCATGGCTACTGGCTACAAATAATTAGGTATCCAGACAATTGATGTATCAAAATTGGCAAAACGTAGCACTGATTCAGTGCTGGACGCGTCAGACCCTCCTTAGTAATATTACCAATTACATTTCAGCCTTGCCTTGCGGGCTCAATTGGTTGCCTCGTAGCTAAGCGGGCTCCGCGCGCTATTTGAGGGCATCGCGATCAGAGGAACTGAGCCAGTTCTATATAGACATATCAGAACTAAGATGGGTTTTATTTATTTTGCTATTTCACCTTTATTTTATTATCGTAATTACTTTTTGTACTGTGTTTATATAGATCAACGTTGTATTGTTTTCATTTATGTTATCGAACTGAATACAATTATACAAAGTTTATGTAACAAATGTATAGCTTATCCAACAAAGTTATAACTTATCCAGTGAAGTTTATACAGCGTCGACTACATCTACATTACTCAGATACATTCGCAACACCTGCCCCCTTAGGGCCTAAATACGCACTGGAGTATCGCAATGCCAACACGTAACGGCAGCTCTGTTAGAGCCCAGCCCGTGAATGTGGAGCAGTGCAGTAGACAGCCAACCACCATATCATTCTCCGAGTGCATGCTCTGTCACCCACGAAATGGAGCCCATGACATGACAGGCATTGACACAGACACTAAATACTGACAATCCTGTGAGTTTTACAGTTTTATTCGCAAGAAGAAGAAGAAGAAGAAGAAGAAGAAGAAGAAGCTTAGGAATGAAATCTCGACTGAGCGGTCAACCGCCGGTTCCGGCGGTTCCTCCAGTTTCCGTTGTTTAGAAGAATAGCAACTGGACGGAACCGCCCGTAACCGGCGGGTGACAGCCGGTCGAGTTTTGATTTAGTCCCTTAATAAGTTATGTATCAAAGTTAGGAATTGCTTCAAAATCAAACCGCCGGTTAACCGTTGAGGCTCTGGTAGAACCAGTTTATATTGTTCACGTTGTTCGCAACAATAGAACACGCTGGTTCTGCCAAAGTGCCGGTAGCGGACTTGCAATTGAGCTGTGAAGCAGTTTTACAGCTTATGTAACAAAGTGTAATTTTCAACAGTGATGATAAAGATCTGTATTTGAATTTAGAGGAGGGAGCTCTCTATTTGACTTTATTTTCAAATAAAAAGACTCTCTTTTGACTTTAAAAACAAATCCGCATGAATCTGAAAAATTACTGTTGGTCAAAAGTTATTATTCTTGTGGTTATTAAACTTGGTTAAAACTGACCATGATAACGCACCATCCTAACCGAAAATCAAATGCTCTAATATTTCGGTAGAAATAACTGGGTAGAAATAAGTGATTACATCACAATTCGGGGTACGCATTAATCAGGACAGTGACCTAGTCAGTTTTTCTAGACCATGTAGACCAGGAGGGAACAGAATTACAAATGTATCGACGGCCTAAAGATTTAGACATTTTGTTTGAAAGGGTGTTCGCCAAAATTTACAAGTCGTCTCGCTGTGACACTCCCAGAATTACTTTAGGGATCAAATCAAAACTCGACCGCCGGTTGCCCGCCGGTTCCGGGCGGTTCCGTCTGGTTGTAAATTATAGACAGTAATGAGGTCAGTCGTCACACCCTGGCTCATATGGCCGGTTGGTATCATCGAGTGAATGAGTGGAGTGATTTCAAGTGGTTTCTTTTCAAATTTAGTACAATAGGAAAAATCGATTTTCCTTCTCGGAGTTCATCTCAATCAATATAGCTACTTTTAGCATTTTATTTTGATAAAATATAAGCAGAGACCTGGTCTATTTATTTCTAATTATTTTACATCGTGACAGGTTTTATTTCCGAGGGGATAATCGCGATCACGAAATTCTGCATGTTTTAAAACGCAAGGGTAACACACTAAGAAAGGGAAAAGAGAGAAAAAACAAGACAGAAAGGGAGAAAGAAGGGGAAGAGAGAGGGGAGAGGAACAGGGAGATGGAGGATGGGGAGAGGTGGAAAAGGGGTGAGAGTATGAGATGTGTCTCTCAAATCACATGAGAGAGAGAGAGGGGGGGGGGGGATAAAAAACTACACGAAGTTCGTAATATAGGGCTAGGCCATTAGGCCGGTATATTGGGCCTACAATGATGTTGGCCAGGCTCGTTGAGGTGATGTGCAAGAAGAACTAATGATTTTGCAAGATCGACAAAATATATGCGAATCCCATTACCCCTCGGCACCGCGTCCGTCATCAGCACCAATGGAGATTAGCCATGGAGCAGGGTGGCAAGTCATTCCCTCTCCTGCTCAGTCGTCAGAAATGTTGTTACAAAATCTTCATTTTGGTCTATTTTAGACCCAAAATCAACCCCATTTTGTACCATATTGGGCTATCATTTTCTTCGGAAGGGGGGAGGGGAGGTGTCCCAAATATACGGGAGGGGGGAGGGGTCATAAATGTTTGGAAAGAAAAATGGGGGGTCATAAAATCTTTGTTGACCAAAATGTAGGGAGTCATAAGATGACCACAGATAGTGTGTTTGTTTCCTTCAAAAAGACTGATTTCAGTACAATTTTTGCCTGTTTAGGGGTGTGTCGGGAGTGTTAGATCAGCTCCTCTGATATAATACTCTTTAGGTGGATCAAAATAAGCCTACCGGGACTAAAATATAAATATGGGGATTTCTTTTGTGATTTATGCACGCATCATATCTTCTGGAGGCAGTTTTGAACTAATGACCTTTCGTATATAAAATAATAATAATTGTCCATCACCAATACAGGCCTATGTGATTCACAAAATAATAAATTCACAACTTCTAAATTACTTAACCTATAGAAATCATTGAAACACTGTTCTGAACTTAAATTAACTGATTAAAACAATAGTGATATATTCAAGCAATTTTACCATAAACAAGAAATCATTTCCAAAATTAATTTGCTTTGGTGACAAGTCAATAGACACGCGACTAAGAAAAATCGATCATCGTGCAGTACTTTAAAGTATGACTTGAAATTTCACGGTCACAATAGACCGTGAAATTTCAAGTATGCGCTATTGTGATCGCGAAATAAACATATCGATATTTTGTTAATCTCTCCGGTTATGTGCTTAAACCAACCGGCGGTTACTACTCATGCATTCTTGAATATTCATATACCAATGACCTCTGCCAACCGGACGGAACCGCCCGGAACCGGCGGGCAACCGGCGGTCGAGTTTTGATTTGATCCCTTACTGGAAAAGTGCCCGCGAAAATATGCAATTTTAATGCTAAAGTGAGTAAGATTCGATGTTAAAGCCTTAATGTACGATCTTTTTAAATTTTTAGATTTATCTTTTTTTCTTCCAAAATGATAATATGCAATCATTATGAAAGTTCCCAATACATTTGGACGCGAAAAATATTGAGAATTTACATCATAAACTTCACTTCTATCACTCGAAATATCTCGCACTATTTGGATTAGGACGGCGAGTGCGGCCTCAAAGTTAGTCTCCTACTCGGCCAGTTTGGTTACGCTCCCTCCACATGTGGAGGGAGCATAACCAAACTGGCTGCGTAGGAGACTCGTTCCGACATATTATCATAATCTAAAAATTATGATAATATGTCGGACCATTTACATGTTTTACTACAAATAGGGCGAATTTGACAGTTTGCTCCTAGATTTAAGTTAGAACATGTGTAAGTATTACAAATATGCCAAAAATCGGTTTTGAAAAAAAATAAAGGTATATTCTGAAAAAAAAAGATCGTACATTAAGGCTTTAAAGACACCATCAATCATATATTTCACTGGCATGTAGCGAAATGTACCGACGGGTCGCGATTTACCGACGGGCCGTTAGTAACTCTTTTTAATATATCTACCGACATATCATAGCATTCATTTTTTTGTAATGGCTGCACCTACCTCTATATTACAATACCGTAAATGTTCGCCTAATGCCGCGCCTGGGCTCCTTTGCCATGGGGGTAAATTTCATGTACAAAGAGAGAGCTCCCTCCTCTAAAAATCCTAACAAGAATTAAGGGTACTTGCCCTTATTTGCTGATTGGATTTTTATGGGAGGGCACTTTTAGTCAAGGGGGCCCATAGCGCCATTAAGCGAACGTTTACGATATGTGTGTAGAACACTTTTGCAAGTAGCAAGACCGTGTAGCAATTATAGTACTTGTCTTTTGTGCTTTAAGGTTAGCCGAGAGTTTTTCATGCGCTTGATTTCAGAGGGGCGTAAGTTCATAACAGAAACAGCCATGCAGAAAATGAACAAGCGTACCGGGACGTAGGCCTACTTACAATAGAATATCGATCCACGGTCAAGACATGAAAAGGCTATGAAACTTGGCTTAGCTCGTGCCCGGAGCTCGGATGCCGGGGGGTGGCACAAGCCGTTTTCGGCAATTTTCACAAGGATTTTATAAATTTTAAAATTGATTGGGGCACTTCGTCAAACTATGCCCTGGAAAATGTGTTGATTTTGAATTTATAGCCTTGATATCTTTGATGAAATCAATGCTGCTATTCCCCTGATTACAATGTAGGCCTAAGGGTAGGCAACAACAACAATATCAAAAAGCAATTATTTGTAAATCGAATTTGGGATGAAAATCAACAAGACAGACTTAGCAGGCCTACACATTTCTGAATTATATAAAGTGAAAACAATCAATCACGATTCACTGCACTCAGCGAATCAATCAAATAAAACTAAAAAGAAAGGAGCAAGAAAGAATAAAGACATAGTGAAAAAGAGGAAGAAAGAGAGAAAAGAAAATAAACGAAAATGAAAGAAAGAAAGAAAGAAATGAAAAAAAAGAAATGAAAAAAGAAAGGGAGAAAGAAAAGAGGAAAGAAAGGAAGTAAAAATGAGAAAAGAAAAAAAAAGATAATTCAGCCACACGGAGACTCGAACCCACAAAAATAGTTCACATTAGATTATTAGTCCAATGCTCTATCCACTCGGCCATCGCTCAACTTACGCAATAGACTGTTCTCAAAGCGGGTGATATAACTATAATTGGATGCAATTCAAGATGATTACAATCGCGTCCGCATTATGGCTCTTAGAATAAACACGCATGTCGGCGCTGAAATTTTGAACGAACTGATGGAGGAAAACCTCGTTTTTGCAAAACTAGCTTCAATTTGGAGTGAAAATCAAATGGAATAGCAATTGGCAGAATGTTGAGAAATAATGTAGGTATTCAGATGTCTAAATTAACGTCTCGTAATCAAGATATCGATAATTTCACAAACCAGCTTTTTCTCAAGCAAATTCTCCAAAATTTTCCCCCAAACGGGCTTTTAAAATTTAATCGGTACTGTATTTGGTTCTTCCCCATGGCAACATTATTTCTTTGATCGATTTATAATACAATACGAAAAAGAAGAAAACAATCGCTCGGTGTGGATTTATACGGAGCGCACATTTGAAAAAACCCTCATGGAACGTGTTTTTGATGTTGTGAACATGGTGGGTAAAAATGCTTTAAACGAAGGATTTTCAAATTTATTCTAGTAATTTGTATATAACACACACAAAAATGTTAAGCTACATCCAATGCACCAACATTTCACTCGCTGCGATATTTGATTACTGAGAAAACTCTGTTTTAGAGAACAACTTTATACGTCTTTTATACGTTTTTATACGTCTCTTTGTGTAACCTTAAGCTGTTGTAATTAGTATGAACGATATACATTTTACTCCATACTCAAAGTTTGCGTCAGAGGATGATAATATCACCAACACATCGAGGTTTGAGAACCAGAAAGCATCAACTCACAAAGGACTACTTTGTGAGTTACAGCTTTCTGGTTTTCAACCTTCGACATATGTGATTGCCAATTGAATCGATCGTCGTTCCCATAATAACCATGTTGTTATGCATCACCAACGCCTGTTAGAGTTCAGCACAACACAAGCTATCTCGACACAAATCTTTGATTACGTTATTTGCAGCTGCTGAAAGTTACTTCCTGAAAGTAAATTTCAACCTTGGGATGTAATTTAAGATTTTACATACCATATAGCTCCTTTTACCGCACATGTGCAAAAATGTTGATAGAGTAGATGTTATTTAATATCAAAAACTACAAAAAAGAATAGATTAAATGTCATAAAATCCAATCTCTTGGCTTAACGTTTGTTTAATACAGCAAATGCATGATATTCGAACGGCTGCGCAATGGTATATAAATCTGAGACGTATTCGTATCAGATATCTTTTGACTACTTTTGCGAGAACTGTAACACGAATCTTGATCCAACATCTCACTTAAGATTCGTATTGTATTTAAAAGGCAATAAGCATGACAGGAATGTCCTTCATTACTCTTCATTAGTGCTCAACAGATAGTGCTCAGCGATCTGTCTGAAGAAAAAAAAGCATAACGAGAAAATAGAAATTTTATTCAACAATGGCTGTAGAAAAGCGTGGAAAACGTAGAAATCTTGAATTAAGTTTAAAGGTTGGGCTATCTATAAGCAAGTAGATTCATATTAATGCGCTATATAATGCACTGTAGAACTGTAGAAGTATAGAAGTTAGCATGTTATTTGTTGTGAGGTGTACCAAGGAAATGTAAGTTTGCTTGTTGTGAGGTGTTTTAGAGGAAGGTAAATTTACTTATTGTGAGCTGATAAATCCAGGGACGGTAAGATAACTTGTTAACTTGTTGAGAGGGTGTGCCGAGGTAAAGTTATGACTGGCGTAAGATTATTTGTTGAGCGGTGTGCCAAGGGACGGTTGAGAGGTGTGGCAAGGAAAGGTAAGGAAAGGTTAGATTACTTTTGAGAGGTATGCCAAGAGAAGGGAATCTTACTGTGTAAAAAGTGTGCCAAGGGAAGGTAAGATTATTTGTTGAGAGGTGTGCCACGAGAAGGTAAGAATACTTGTTGACAGGTGTGCCAAGGGAGAGTAAGATTATTTGTTGAGAGGTGTGCCAAGGGAGAGTAAGATTATTTGTTGAGAGGTGTGGCAAGGGAGAGTACGATTAATTGTTGAGAGGTGTGGCAAGGGAGAGTAAGATTAATTGTTGAGAGGTGTGGCAAGGGAGAGTAAGATTAATTGTTGAGAGGTGTGGCAAGGGAGAGTAAGATTATTTGTTGAGAGGTGTGGCAAGGGAGAGTAAGATTAATTGTTGAGAGGTGTGGCAAGGGAGAGTAAGATTATTTGTTGGGAGGTGTGCCAAGGGAGAGTAAGATTATTTGTTGAGAGGTGTGGCAAGGGAGAGTAAGATTATTTGTTGAGAGGTGTGCGAAGGGAGAGTAAGATTATTTGTTGAGAGGTGTGCCAAGGGAGGGTAAGATTACTTGTTGAGAGGTGTGGCAAGGGAGAGTGAGAGTATTTGTTGAGAGGTGTGGCAAGGGAGAGTAAAATTATTTGTTGAGAGGTGTGCCAAGGGAGAGTAAGATTACTTGTTGAGAGGTGTGCAAAGAGAGGGTAAGATTATTTGTTGAGAGGTGTGCCAAGAGAGGGTAAAAATAATTATTTGTTGAGAGGTGTAATGGAAGGTAAGATTAATTCCCAGCAAACACAAAATGTTTTTAAAACGTTTTTAACAGGATATATTTTGGATTTTAGGTGTTGGTAAAAATGTATTAATAAATTAAATGTCGGGTTATATAAAGGTTAAGAAAACGTTTTGAAACGTTTTGTATGAAAACACACTATACATATATTTCTAAAATGTTTTCAAAATGTCATTGTAAAATATTTTTTGCAAACATTTTTTGCCAAATATTTTGTCAACACTTAAATAACATTATGTTAGAATATTTGCAGTAAGTTATCACAAAACGTTTTTGAATGTTATGAAAACGTTTTATACCCTTTATATATATAATCCGACATTTAAACGTTTTCTGGCAACATTTTCTACCTTTTAGCGAATGATGTCGAAAATGTTTTGTGTTTGAGAGATGTGCGAAGCAAAGGTAACATAACTTGTTGAGAGGCGTGTCAACGGAAGGTAAGACTACTTATTGGGAGGTATGCCAAAGGAAGGTAAGATTACTACTTGGGAGGTGTGCCAAGGGAAGATAAGCTTATCAGAAAAAAGAAGCTTACTTGCTACGAGTTTTGTTGAGGATGGTAAGATGGATAATACTGCTCCATTTTACTTTATAAAGCGTCCTCTTTGTCCGGCTCAAGTACAACGGATTTATCACTTGTCACACTTGTAACAGTACGTGTTCTAACACTTAAATGATCAGTGGATGGTTGGTAGGTAACCTTTCCTTTAGGTTTGTCACATGCCCAAGTTTCACGAAAAGCTTTTCTGTACCGGTCATGTACAATGCTATAAATGAGGGGGTTACATGCACTGTTGATGTGCATTGTAACCCTTCCAATCCATGCTATCACAGTGGATGCATCAAGTGACAATCGGGGCAAACCTACTGCTCCTAACAAACCTTCAATGTTTAAGATCTCAAATGGAGTCAAACACAAGAAGAAAATACTTGCGTTAATTAAAAGCATACGCGTTATTTTGTTTGTGTCTCGTGAAAACTGCTCTCTAGTTGCGTCATCCGTTAGAGTTGTCATTAATCGCTGTTTAAGTTGCAAAATCATGGATAAGGACGTAAATGTTACAACTGTAATAGCAAGAATAAATTGAATAATATCAGCGTAAAAGGTAACACGCAGACTCCATAAAACATGTCCACTACATATGTCAATAGTTTTGGGATAGTTTGCAAATTGTATCTCGTTATCCGGCCATGTAAGGCAATATGTTTCAGACCATTGTGGAAAGCGAAAAGAGGCAAGCATAACAGAAAATAACCATGCTATTGCACACAATTTCACAGCACGCTTGTTTCCCTGATTTTGATATTGTTTTAGAGGCTGACACACAGCCAAGTAGCGTTCAGCTGTAACTATTGTTATAAGAAATACTGATGCAAAGTATGAAAGGTACACGATGAAATCAGGAAGTGCACACCCAAACCATGACGAGAATGCGAATGACCATTTGTAGTATATTGGTGAAGAAAAATATGACCAAAGCCACTGAAGTGTTCCAGCCAACAAAAGAGCTGAATCAGCTACTGCTAAATTTCCAAGATAAATATTTGTTGTTGTCCTCATCGAATGATATCGGTAAAATGTATATAAAAGTGTCCAATTTCCAAGTAAACCAATGAATGTTACCACGGGAACGAGAAAAAATATTATGACTTTTTCAAACGTTGTGTAAAGATGGTCGACAGTGATATTTGCTGGAATCGTTTCATAACATTCTGTTGTTGAGTTGAATTCCTCCATTGTGCATTAAGCTCTCAAAATGCAGAGACAAGTACCACTATAATTGGTATTGTGTGTGAGTTGTGTGTGTAGTATTTCAAATCCATGCACCAAATGGTTTGAGACTGAGAATCGTTCAGGGCTCCCTCTGAGTTTTTACTCATACGATGTAGAATGACGTGTCATGCGCAATATGCAGCCAATTACTTTCGGTTCCATCCAAAGAGAATTGCGCATGCGTGAACTTCATCTGAAGAAATGTGCCCACACATACTGTCCGATTTGGTAATTAACTTTGCTTCTGTATTTCCTTCTCTATTTTCTTCCTGATTACGTGTTGATATAGTTTTCAGTCCCCTGGTTTGATGAAATATGATGAGATAAATTTAATCAATTTTATTTTCAATTATGATGTTCGCTGAATCTGACCAAGATACAGATTAAACCTTTCAGCTGCAGTCTCGTGAGTCAGCTTATCATGACTCCATAGCTTATCATGACTCCATGCTCTGGGTATCACGCAAATAGTACGACAATGTAATTGAATTAGCGGTTTACATTAAAAAGAAAATGAAAACCTTTTTTTCCTTTTGTTTGTTTTGTCTTTGCTCTTTTCTAGTGTTGCTTGTGATTTGTAAGAAAATTGGATGCGATGTGAGGCAAACATAATTCTTCAACAATTATTCATAATTAGTCCCTTTTGAAGAACAAAAACGGTTCCAAATAAATATTGAAAATGATCATTTTTTCATACTTAAACTGATGGAATACATATATCAAATTTCAAAAATATGATCATACGTTAGGAAGTCCTAAATATTGTATGCTCGTATGCAGGTTGTCCCAAAACCAAAAAATTCTTAAAGGTCCATTCAGTAATTTGCTCATCCGGACGAACGTAAAAATCATCAAAATTTAGATTCTGGTACTTTTGTCATTGTCATAGATGTGCTAACATAAGCTGCTAATGGTTGATCCGAAATCCGTGTATTTAAGACATTTGACATGAATCTGTAATGTATATACTGACAGCATATAAATTAGCTACATGTACTTGAATGGGGCTTCATCAATACTGCTGTTTTCTTCGTTTTTTGCCAATTTTGTCATTTCAAAAATACCAAATGACAATATGAATGACTTATCCTTCACTTTTAAGCAATTTATAATCAATTTTAAATTTTATACACTTGCACTGGGATTACTGAATGGGACTTTAACTCCCGGATGGCCAATAATTGTAGAAAAAGGGAATAGCTGTACCGTAAAGAGGAATAATCAAGATTTAAAGCCACATTATAACACTTCAGTAAAAATAGATTAGTATTTATTTTCCATAAAATGTTAGCTTTTACGGTCAGATATGTCCCCTTTTAATTTTGAGCCGAACAAGTGAGGTAAAGCATAGAAAATTGGAATTTACTACTAGCGCCCATGCATGTTACTCCCGCGGTTGTAATACGGTACGATCCTCTGGGTGTGTGTGTGTATGTGTATCCCGCACGCGTATTTACTTTCTGCAACTATAATGCATCCCGCACGCCGTGTACGTACTGTACATACGTGTTCGACTAATATTTCCATCGTAATAATAAAACGCCGGTTCCATCGTTTTATTCAAAATCTCGGATTTTGACAAAACTACAGCACCTAAAGTCTTGATTTTTGCAGAATGTCTTTACTGACTAAAGTACATTACAATCGTGTAAAAACCAGAATTTAAATTTTTTTAAGGGCGTTCTCATCAGCAAATGTTATAATATGGCTTTAATATACATTTTACTATATACCTCCACGACCCAGTATTCAAAATCGCGCAATGTGATATGTTGATATCATCATGGTTAAAGCGATTTTTTTTAAATAAGCAAAGTAATTTGAATAATTGGTCGTAATCACTGTCACTTTTAAAGAATGATCCTCAATATAAATACAAAATATACGGCGTGCGAGAAGGTCATAACATATCAAAAGGACCGACTTTGTCACGTTCGACAGAGTGACACACATCTACTTACATTTGGTGGAAACGAAATGCAATTTTAATCTTATGGAAATTGAATGTTACAATAAGGCTTTAAATGTTTACGTTACATAGAATTCCAACTAGTCCTTTGTCCAGGCAAGAAGTGGGATTTATTTTACAACGAGTACTGAATTGCTCTCAAAAAGTTTGTTATATTCTGCAGGTGGCATACATTACATTTGTATAGAAGGAAAGGTCAATGTCTGTATTAAAAATAACAAAATAAATATGAGTATGGATTGTTTCACCTTGTCTTTTGCCACAATATCCATTGCACGACCTATCTAATATCTATCAGTGGGCGTAAAATGTGCCCTCAGACATACTGACACCTTCTGTAAACAGCACATTCAGCAGCACTCGTTAGGAGCAGCTAGTGCCATATTTCATATTTAAGTGTTTTGCGTTGTTGCTGAAGGTATCATTTTTAGCTTGAAAATGCAAAACGAATCCGCCCTTGATACATTCAGCTACTCTAGGTGGTTCCTAGCATTGGTACATTGAGTTTGGACAGGATTAATATTACAAGACTTCTGTTTATATTGAAAGAATCTTGTTTCTCGAAACAGCTAAAATAGCTCACCTTTGGGTAGCTTGCTGTCTGCAGTAAGCTAAACTTTCTTCAGCCCCTAATAGACTTCTATTTCTTAGCACGCATTTTTGAGTTTCTGATTTCGCATCACCTACAGTTAAGTTCTAGATCTCATTGACGTGTTCTATTGACGAGCCTGCCAAAGGGTGTAAATTGATAATAACAGATTATTAATACTCTGATTTCTAGTCCAAGAAAACAGCACTTACTGTGTACGTTTCAAAGTCTTGCAGAAAACTTTTCTGCACTTATGTGGTTGTAACGATCTTCTGTTTACCGCCAAAGCTTAGTACAACAAGTCATACCTAGAAATCCTGATGTTATGACATATGCGCCACGTTTTGAACTACAACTGATAGCCAGCAAAATTTTCTGATACTAGAGAGCTTGCGATTTCCATACGTACGTATCATACACCCGTACATCTATTCAAAATCCCGTCGAGAGTAATTTTGAATAGATACGTATGATATGTACGTTTGGAAATCGCAAGCTCTGTAATTTTTTTGTGATCGCCGCATTGCATGCTCGGTCGGGGTGCACCGCTCAGTCCGATACGCCGCTAGTCCGACACGCCGCTAGTCCGACAACAAAAAATTCCTTATACTTAGAGTTGCGTCAGTCCGAAAATGAAAAGCACGGCGCTAGTTCGAAAAAAAGCATGCGCTAGTCCGAAAATGAAAACCACTGCAACAGTCCGACATGCCGCTAGTCCGAATCTGAAAACACAGTTTTCAGTCCGACACGCCGCTAGTCCGAATCCGAAATACACTGCGCTAGTCCGAATTTGGAAAACACTTCTTCAGTCCGACACTGCGCTAGTCCGAAACTGAAAACCATGGCGGACTAGCGCAATGGTTTTCAGCTTCGGACTAGCGCAGTGTTTTTTAGATTCGAACTAGCGCAGTGTTGGACTGAACGAGTTTTTTTCCAGATTCGGACTAGCGCCATGGTTTTCAGTTTCGGACTAACGCCCTGTACCCGCTCGGTCGAGTGAATATGCAAGTGAATATCTACTGATCGTGTAAAGATTACGAATAATGTAAAATTTCAAGTACCAAACCCTATGTACCAAACCCTAGGTAAGAAAGAAGATGTGTAATAAATATTCCGACAAATAGGCAATTATTAAAGGGCATATATATTGCTCGGACAACATCATATCATTGGCAAGCTAATATTATGAGGACAATGAAAATGACTCCTTTTTTCAGAAAATAAGTCGTTTAAAATTGATATTCCACAAAAACCAACTGTAAGTGGTGAGTTCCTTCGAACAAGACAGATTTGACCTATAATATAGCGTGATGTCATGAAATGAAGTGTACCAGCTTTGAGAGAATGGACTGTCAACACTCTCAATGCACAGAAGATATACTGTTTTTGTTATCAGAAAAAACTCTGAATCAAGTATTACAAATTTAATGGTTTTTACACATATGGATAAAATCAGGCCGCTGCTTTATTATATATTAGTAAATTGTGATATTACAATTCAGATGTATATCAACTTGATTAGAAATATTTGGACTAAAAACTAAAAAATATTTTAGAGCAATGTTACCGTGCGAGCTTAGAATTTGAGCGTGATGTATATCCATATTGTAGTCATTATACAAATAAACAATTTCAATGGCCTTTTGTTGAACCTTCCCGATTTCTCGTGGTACAAGGTCGCGCATTATGACTGACTATCAAAAGAGCTCATATCGAGGGCTCATGTGCATAACTGCTCGTGAATATTTACTCTTCATTTACTGTGACGTCATCAGTCTCCTGCATTGGAAATCAATTTCGCTTCGAAAAGGGGAAGGACCGTACGAGGCAGCATTTTTCCAACACAATTTCTCTTTCTTCAGGAGAAATACGAATAAAAATATTGCAACGCAACGAGTGTCAACTTGTAATGTAATAATTATTCTCTTTGAATGGAGTTAAACTTGTGTTTGCAATAGATATGTCCTTTAATGTGTTAAAACGTGGCTGACCTCTGGAGTTCAGCAACTCAACTGGCTGACCTTTATCGTCAACGTAACTTTGCTATAAGTTGCTACCACGCAAAATTTGAAACAATCGAATTCGGTATTGAAATCAGCAAATTATTTAGTTACACCTTTTCACTACGTAATTAATTTTCTCGGTCAAATGAAAAGCAATAATGTTCATTTCTTCGGTAAATGTCAGAAGAAAACTATAATGCTTGGTACTGTATTTTTTTTCAAACCCTGGTGAAATTTAGGCTTCTAGTGTAGATTTTCGATTTTCACATTATTCAACTTGACCCGTGAGCTTTTTTTTGGTGTCAATGTTTTTGCTTTTCAAAGCAACATAATTCGCTAACGAAAGATATTTCACAACTTTCTAAATCACATCATATGCGGCTGTATGTCATAGTTTTGTCAGAATTTCGATTTTGATTGCACCATTTTTCAATTTTGTCAAAATCAACTCGCGAATGTACCCATGGATGGATGATGTTGCAAGCCACAATAGAAATATGGATTATAAAAAGGTGAAATCAAAACGGATATTCTGACAAAACTATAATATATAGACCCACACGATGTGCCTTACAGAGGTGGGAAATATCTTTCTTTAGATTACATGAATTTGTAATACTGACGGTATATAAATCAGCTACAAGTAAGTATATGACTGGGGCTTCAACTTCGTCAATACGGCTGTTTTCTTCGTTTTTGGCCAAATTTTTCATTTCAAAAATACCAAGATGACAATTTGAATGACGTTAATATCCTGTCATTTCCAAAACCAAACAGAGTCTTCTCAGAGCCACACCAGGCCGAATCAGCAGAAAAAGTGGCTAGACCGTGGTCTCCGACTAAGCCGAAATCTTCGCTTCCACGTCTGTTCCCCATTGCCCAAGTTAGCGCTACCCATCCGACACCACGTGGAGGTTTGGGTTGAGTTGCCCGCGAACATTACTATGCCAGCTCTGCGGACCTTGCCGGACACGGTATGATACGTCATTATGCACAACCTCTATATAGGCCCTGCATGCTTTTATCGATTTGAACCGGTGTCCTTCACCGTAATCATGGCGCAGTACAGTCCATTCAATCAAATGTTGGCATCAACCTATTTGATCGTAGTGTATTTGTTATGTGTGTGAGACGAACTGTCGAGGTAGATTGCAATCATGCTTTTGTTGAATGCATTTGTGTAGTCCGACTTATTTACGGTATGATACGTCATATGCACAACCTCTATACTGGACAAAAGAGATCTGTATATGACGTAATTTGCCCGGTATGGTGACATGCTTATATTGTTCGTTCAACAGAACTTGATATTAATGTGTACCAAATACACATCACTTTGATATGTGGGGAGTAATGTTTATACGGTTTGATCACAAGATTAGCCAAAACAAATGTCATATACCTTAGTGGTTATGAAACAAAGGTGTGTCTCGCCGAAGAATGGTGTTCCACAATAGTCTGTTTTTATTGTTGTTTATTTTTTATTTTTGTCAAAAGGGGAGGGGAAAATAAGGGGGAAAGGCCCTATAGAAAAATAATAACGGCAATGTCGCCCCTGCCCTGGAAGTCAAAAATTGGACTGGCAAGAGCAACCACTGGCGGCGCATCGTATTGTATAGACTGGTTGTAGTTTGACTTTAAAAATATGTGCTTATTTAAGCATCTAGCGCAAGTTATTATTATTTTGGTTAAGGTTGGTCTGAACCCTGGAATTATGGAAACTTTCGGGCCTCATAACTGCTGAAGTGTTGGTGTAAAGTATATAAAAGTATACATATTTAGAATGGCAAAGACTTGATGAGTTCATCTGTGATGTCAAATTTGGGCCAAAATGCTCATTTTTGGCCCAAAATTCCCAAAAACGGTTTTTTGCCCACTTTTTTTTTCGTGCAACGTAAAAAAATATTCTTGGGCCAAATTCTTTTTTATTAATTTTTAAAAACTAGACAAAAATATCTAGGGACCGTTTTTTCATTTTGTTGGGTCGAAATTCCAAAAAATGAAAAAACGGTCCCTAGATATTTTTATCTAGTTTTTAAAAATTAATAAAAACAAAATTGGCCCAAGAATTTTTTTTTACGTTGCACCAAAAAAAAAGGGGGCCAAAAAATTGGGATTTTGACCTCACAGATGAACTTCCCAGCAAACACAAAAACGTTTTAAAAATGTTTTAAATAAGTTATATTTTGGCTTTTGGTTTAGGTAAAAACGTTTTAATAACATTAAAATGTCGGGTTATATAAAGGTCATGATAACGTTTTAAAACGTTTTGTATGAAAACACACCACAACAATATTTTTAAATGTTTTCAAAAAATGTTATTGTAAACTATTTTTGCAAACCTTTTTGCCAAATATTGTGCCAATACTTAAATAACATTATGTTAAAATATTTGAACCCAGCAAACACAGAAATGTTCTTAAAATGTTTTTTTCAAAACCTTTTAATAACATTTAAATGTCGGGTTATATAAAGGTCATAAAAACGTTTTTAAAACGTTATTGAAAATATTTTGGGCAAACATTTTTCGCAAAATATTTTTTCAACCTCAAAATAACATTCTGTTTAGAATGTTTTGTATCAAGTTTTCAAGAATGTTTTTGGAATGTTATTAAAAAGTTTTTATACCCTTTATATAACCCGTCATTTAAACGTTTTCGGTAAAACATTTTTGTTTGCTGAGCAGTAGATTATCAAAAAATGTTTCTTAAGGTTATGAAAACGTTTTATACTCTTAATATACCCTTTATATAACCCGACATTTAAACGTTTTCTGGCAACCTTTTATAACCTTTTGCGAATGATGTCGAAAACGTTTTGTGTTTGCTGGGTTATCAAGTCTTTGCCATTCTAAATATGTATACTTTTATATACTTTAGACCAACAATTTAGCAGTTATGAGGCCCGAAAGTTTCCATAATTCCAGGGTTCAGACCAACCTTAATTCGGGTATGCTGAATTCAAAATTTTTGTCTGCCAAGCTATATTGGAACCCCGTGACCCTCAAAAAAGACCCCCAAACAACTACATGCTCATAGGGGGCAAATTCCAAATTCACTTAAAAACAATTATTCGTCTGGGTCTAAGGATCACAAAAATGTAACATATTTATAATTACCAAGTTATGGGGCTCGGCAGGTCCAAGGTAAATTTGCATGCTATACAGGGGTGAAAAATTTAAGTTGCTCCAAGTTTCGTAAAAATAGATGCAAACTGTTCCTCAAGTTCAAGGGATTAAGGAAAAGAATAGTTTTTACTATCTGCGATGTTAATTTAGATGACAAATACAAATTCCATTGAATCCTATGGAATTCGACATATCTTTTGACTTTATGCTGTGTAACATGCTAACTAGACATCGCAGATAGTGCAAACTGTTCTTTTTTTGAAACCTCTAAGCTAGGCGAACAATTTACCTCAACTTTGACGAAAATTGGAGCAACTTTGACTTTTGACCCATATACAACAAGCAAATTGACCTGTGACCTTTTGTGCCCCATAACCTCTTAAAGATAGGTCGTACACGCACAAACATTACATTTCTGGGATCCGTGGGGGCAGACGCATAATTTAACATGTTTCAAAGTGTTATTGGAATAAAATTAATTTCTGCTCTATAAGATCCTATGGGGTGTTTTTTTTGGGGGAGGGGGTGTTTTTGTGGGTCACGGTCTCAAAATATTGCTTGGCAGACAACGGATTCGAGTTCAGCATACCCAAATTAACAAGCTGGTTACCAACTTATACGCAAACTTGCCGCTAGGAACGTGATTTTTCACAAATAGAATCAGTCTAGTATACGTATCGCAAGAATTGACAAGGAAACATTTATTGAAAAGAGTCGAGCCAAAAATAATTATTTTATTTATATGATAAAGAAACTATTCTTACATAAAAGTATTTTACATTTTATCAATACTTGTCAGCGCGATTATATTTAATTTCGACATATTTGAAGCTATGTACACGATACTTTTGAAAATAGATCGATCCCCGATAATACAATCCCGGGAATACAATTGCGCTAAAATGCTGGGCAAAATGAAAGTTATAGCCTATACCAGATACCGTACTTCAAAACTCGTGGAAACAGGGTTAATATTATAACGAGGCTTACAACAGGCCGAGTTACTGATCAACGGGCTATATGTAGGATTTATTTTATTGTTCTTAATGAAAAAACATAATAATAAAACAAAAAGGTAAACGACGTGTTTTGCCTAATATTACCCTGAAGGTGCATGACACGAACATGAACTCTAATTTAGTTAAGAAGATTACCTTGCAGAGAAAGACAGATTGTTGGATTTCGTACTGCGGAAATCGGTAATCACCGGCCATCGATCAACAAGTATACTGCGCCGATATAGTATCCTTACACTTAGAAAAATAATCACAATTTCAAAACTAAACAATATTGGGGTAAATTTGTTTTTTTAATAGATGCACTGTCTCATCCTGCACATTATGACACCCCATTGAATCCAATGTGACCTCAAGAAGTAAAGTTACAAACAATAGACAAAGGTCCAGTTTAAAAAGTGACAAACTGGCCTACAAGGCGCAACAAAGAGACAGTTTCTTCAATGAAGCGTTATTTAAAGCAGTTTTTACTCCTCTGTACTTTTCATAACTTTCATTTGAGTTGTCAGTTCTTTTGTTTCAGTTTTCTTTTGTTTCAAATTAAAGGCAAACGCATAAATCAGCCATTCACCACTCTCAAACCAGATGTCTAGTCTGTGGAGTTTTGAGGCCAGATTGTCACTTTTAAAACTGAACCTTCGTCTAATCAAATGCTTGTAACTTTGCTTCTTGAAGTCACATTGGATTCAATGTGGTGTCATAATGTGTAGGATTAGATAGTGCATCTATTAAAAAAAACAAATTTACCCCAATATTTTCCAGTTTGCAAATTGTGATTATTTTTCCAAGTGTAAGGAAAATTTATTGGCGCAATATAGTATAAAGTCAAGACAAACTTACGCATAATTATAAAAATGAAGTTTTAGTTCCCCGTATCAGTTCGTATCGACCGATATCTAAACATATTACAAGATGTCATAATCCCCTTCATTAAAAATTTATTGGCGCAATATAGTATAAAGTCAAGACAAACTTACGCATAATTATAAAAATGAAGTTTTAGTTCCCCGTATCAGTTCGTATCGACCGATATCTAAACATATTACAAGATGTCATAATCCCCTTCATTACGGTTCAATACCACTAATTCTCTAAAACACAGTTTTCAATGGAAGGTTGAATCCTTAATGACTAGAATTTCAATATACGATGACCTGAGTTTGTTTTAAGGTTGGTCTGAACCCTGGAATTATGAAAACTTTCGGGCCTCATAACTTCTAAATTGTTGGTCTAAAGTATATAAAACAAAGTATACATATTTAGAATGGCAAAGACTTGATAAGTTCATCTGTGAGGTCAAACTTGGGCCAAAATGGCACTTTTGGCCCAAAATCCCCAAAATAATGGTTTTTGGCCCACTTCTTTTTCGTGCATCGTAACAAAAAAATCTTGGGCCAATTTTTTTTTTCTTAATTTTTAAAAAACTAGATGAAAATATCTAGGACCCGTTTTTTCATTTTTTTGAATTTTGACCAATTTCACCAAAATATTTGAAATTTGGGCGAAAATCGGGCTTTTTTATGATTTTTTGAAAAATCAGCATTTTTGACCATTTTTGGCGCAAATTTCTCAAAGTTGGTCGAAATTCAAAAAATGAAAAAACGGGTCCTAGATATTTTGATCTAGTTTTTAAAAAAAAATAAAAAAAAATTTTGGCCCAAGAATTTTTTGTTACGATGCATGAAAAAGAAGTGGGCCAAAACTGTTATTTTAGATTTTGGGCCAAAAGTGCCATTTTGGCCCAAATTTGACCTCACAGATGAACTTATCAAGTCTTTGCCATTCTAAATATGTATACTTTTATATACTTTGGACCAACAATTTAGAAGTTATGAGGCCCGAAAGTTTTCATAATTCCAGGGTTCAGACCAACCTTAAACCAAAGAAGTGTAAAGACAACAATTTTACAGTGCGCCCTGCTGTTTTGGGACTAGACAGGAGCTAACCGGCTGGGTGGGAAAATCGAGATGCCGCGGATGAATTTGGGGGAGCTTGTCATCAAACAGTAGCATAATTGTAGAACCATGTCATTTCTATATGTCATTTGCATATTTTTGGCTATACAGCTTGGTATTTTAAGCACACTTTTCAGGTAACATGCTAAAAAGTCCCCTTTTTCAAGCACTGCCCAGCTCTATTAGTGGTATTTAACATTATGAGATAATAACGCAAAATATATTCACCAACTATTAAAACTAAAACAACAAAAAGTTTTGTTGTGATGACTCATTTGCATTGACTGCCCATAAGGTATTGCCATGCAATGCATGGTGACTCTTTGAATGAAAAGTTATGATAAAAACTTTTAAATTTTGACTTTAAAAACAAATTCGCATGAAACTGAAAAATTACAGTTATTAGGTTATTAATCTATGAAAGCGCACTAACAACAAATTAAATGCTCTAATATTTCGGTAGAAAATACCTGGGTAGAAATATAAGTAATTACAGTTTTTCAAGACCAGGAGGAAACAGAATTGCAAATGTACCGTCGCGACGGCCTAAAGATTTAAACATTTTTTGAAAAGGATGTCCTCCAAAATGTCCAAGACGTCTCGCTGTGACGCTCCGAGAATTACTTAACCGTGAAAACTGCATGACCATGAAAAATTTGCAATGTACGGACGAGCGATCGGTACTGGGGTAAGGTGGCCCCACCACTTCGACTCTGAGTCAAGAAGACAGAAAACATTTTGTCTCAGAGATGACCTGCTCCAACGAAGTGAGCGCAAAGTCTCAAGTTGGTAGAGGGTAAGTGCATGGTCGATTATCCCAATATTTTAATAATAAACTCTGTAAACAATTTCTTTTCCATATCTCTACCGATATATTATAGCATTCGAACTTCTGTAATGAATCCACCTACTACCTATTTTTACAATATTACACTTTTGCAAGTTACAAGACCGTGTAGCAATAGTACTTGCCTTTTGTGTTTAATGGGGTACTACACCCCTCGATAAATTTATGTATATTTTTGCATTTTTCTCAAAAACTAATAGTAATAACACAATGGTAACAAAGTTATATATATTATAGGGGCAAGGAATCCAATTACTACACTGGAATTTCAGCGACCCAAGACAAGCGGTACGTTATTTATGAAAAGAAAAGAGATACCGCTATAGAATGTACCTCATTTCTTAACATATATAACGAACAACTTGTCTTGAATCACTGAAATTTCAGTGAAGTAATTGGATTCCTTGCCCCTATAATGTACATAACTTTTGTTACCAGTGTGTAGTTATTTTTTGAGAAAAATGCAAAATTAGTCACAAAATTTGCCAGGGGGTGTAGTACCACCTTAGTATGAACGATAAACATTTTACACCATATTCAAAGTTTGCGTCAGAGGATGATAATATCACCAACACATCGAGGGTTGAGAGCCAGAAAGCCTCAACTCACAAAGGACTACTTTGTGAGTTACGGCTTTCTGGTTCTCAACCTTCGACATATATAATTGCTGATTGAATTGATCGTCGTTCCCATAATACATCATCATGATCATCAACGCCCGTTAAGTTTGAGCACAAAACAAGCTATCTCGACACAAATCATTGGAAACGTTGTTTTTACGTTAGCAGCTTCTGAAAGTTTATATACTTCCTAAAAATAAATGTAAACCCTGGGATATACATGTAATAAAAGATTGTACATACCATATATCTCCTTTTACATCAAAAAGTTAGATAGAGTAGATGTTATTTAATATCACAAACTACAAAAGCGAACGGATTAAATGTCATAAAAACCAGGTTTTCGGCTTATATAACGTTTGTATATACAGCAAATGCATGATATTCGAACGGCTGCACAATGGTATATAAAAACTGAGACGGATTCGTTTCAGATATCTTTTGACTACTTTTGCGAGAACTGTAACACGAATCTTGATCCAACATCTTCACTTAAGATTCGTATTGTATTTAAAAGGCAATAAGCATGACAGGAATGTCCTTCATCACTCTTCATTAACATGTTCTGATAGTGCTCAGCGATCTGTCTGAAAAAAAAAGCATAACGAGAAAATAGAAATTTTGTTCAAAAATGGCTGTAGAAAAGCGTGGAAAGCGTAGAAATCTTGAATTAAGTTAAAAGATTGGGGTATCTCACCTAGGTTTGATTATCATTGAGGTATAGGACTTTTTATTTTTTCGGAGGAGAGCAGGTAGGGCAACTACTTGATTATATTTCTACATGTTCATACTACATACTCTGAAAATTTCAGAAAATTCGCACGAGTCCGTTTTTTTTAAATCACATTTTGTTCCTAAAATGGGGTTATAGCGCCCTCAACGGGCACTCTCTCCATAGGGCTACATGTAAAGACCAGTTATAGACAAATGGCCCTAAAATAAAACGGACTCGTGCGAATTTCCTCAAATTTTGCATATGATGTAGATTTAACACCTGGAATGTAATGCAAGTGATGTCGTTGCTGCTCTTCTAAATTCATTTTTAAAATGTCCGCCCCAGACCAAGGTGATATATATATCTATCTATAACCGAGTAAATTCACATTAATGCGCTATTTCAGCAACTATTCCTATACCTGACGCATTAGTCATCATTAATCTGGGTTTAAGAGATGGGCATGAGGATGCTAAGTTACGTGATCCTCTGAGGTGTGCCAAAGCAGTGTAAATTTACTTGAGATGTGCTTTTTTAGAAGGTAAGTTTGCTTGTTGTGAGGTGTTTTAGGAGAAGGTAAATCTACCTATTGTGAGCTTTTAAATCTAGGGAAGCTGAGATTATTTGTTGAAGGTCTGCCAAGGGAAAGTTATGACAGGTGTGCAATGGAAAATACAGGATTACTTATTCTGATGTTTGCCAAAGGAAAAACAGTGGCATGTTCGACGGCAATTATATAAATAAACATGATTTTTTTACCAACTTCGCCGACGCAGATAATAAAGGAGACAAGTAGAAAGAGTGATCCCGCCTGGGAATCGAACCCAGGACTTCAGGTTTACGAGACCTGTGCCTTAAACACTCGGCCACGGGTGCTTCATGATTAGGCTGGTTCGGAGTTTCATGATTAATACTGGGAGCTTCATTCTACTTTATTATTTGCGACGGCGAACCTGGTAAAAAATCATGTTTATTTGTAAGATTAATTGTTGTGAGGTTTGCTAAAGGAAGGTAAGATTAATTGTTGTGAGGTGTGCTATTGTGAGCTATTAAATCCAGGTAAGGTGAGATTATTGAGAGGTGTGTCAAGGGAAAGTTATAAATGGTATGCTAAGGGAAGATACGTTAAGATACGGTAAGAGTGGTTTGTCAAGGGAAGGTAAGATAACTTGGTGTGCCAAGGGAAGGTAAGGTTACTTGTTGTAAAGTGTGCCAAGGGAGGGTAAGATTACTTGCTGCAAGGTTTGCTTAGGGGAGTAACTTCCTTGTGAGTGATGTTTAAGGACATTGAATTTTTACCCATGAAAGTTAAACGTAGTTCTTGCTTGAAGTGTCCAGAAAAAAAGAAGCTTACTTGCTACGACTTTTGGTTGAGGATGAGAAAATAGATAATACTTCCCCATTTTATTCTACAAAGCGTCCTCTTTGTCCGGCTCAAGTACAACGGATTTATCACTTTCATTAGGTGTCAAACTTGTTATAGTTGTACGTGTTCTAACACTTGAACGATCACTAGATGGTTGGTAGGTAACCTTTCCTTTAGGTTTCTGACAGCGCCAAGTTTCACGAAAAGCTTTTCTGTACCGGTCATGTACAATACTATAAATGAGGGGGTTACATGCACTGTTGATGTGCATTGTAACCCTTCCAATCCATGCTATCACATTGGATGCATCAAGTGACAATCGGGGCAAACCTACTGCTCCTAACAAACCTTCAATATTTAAGATCTCAAATGGAGTCAAACACAAGAAGAAAATACTTGCGTTAATTAAAAGCATAAGCGTTATTTTGTTTGTGTCTCGTGAAAACTGCTCTCTAGTTGCGTCGTCTGTTAAGGTTGTCATTAATCGCTGTTTAAGTTGCAAAATCATGGATAAGGAGGTAAATGCTACAACTGTAATAGCAAATATAAATTGAATAATATCAGCGTAAAAGGTAACACGCAGACTCCATAAAACATGTCCACTACATATGTCTATAGTTTTGGGATAGTTTGCAAATTGTATTTCGCTATCCGGCCATGTAAGACAGTACGTTTCAGACCATTGTGGAAAGCGAAAAGAGGCAAGCATAACAGAAAACAACCATGCTATTGCGCACAATTTCACAGCGCGCTTGTTTCCCTGGTTTTGATATTGTCTTAGAGGTTGACAAACAGCCAAGTAGCGTTCAGCTGTAACTATCGTTACAAGAAATACCGATGAAAAGTATGAAAGGTACACGATAAAATCAGGATATGCACACCCAAACCATGACGAGAATGCGAATGACCAATTGTAGTAAATTGGTGATGAAAAATATGACCAAAGCCACTGAAGTGTTCCAGCCAACAAAAGAGCTGAATCAGCTACTGCTAAATTTCAAGATAAATGTTTGTTGTTGTCCTCATCGAATGATATCGGTAAAATGTGTATAAAAGTGTCCCATTTCCAAGCAAACCAATAAGTGTTACCACGGGAACGAGAAAAAGTATTATGACTTTTTCAAACGTTGTATAAAGATGCTCGACAGTGATATTTGCTGGAATTGTTTCGTAACATTCTGTTGTTGAGTTGAATTCCTCCATTGTGCATTAAGCTCTCAAAATGCAGAGACAAGTACCACTATAATTGGTATTGTGTGTGAGTTGTGTGTGTAGTATTTCAAATCAATACACCAAATGGTTTGAGACTGAGAATCGTTCAGGGCTCCCTCCAATTTTTTACTCCTACGATGTAGAATAACGCGTCATGCGCAAATATGCACCCAATGCGGTTCCATCTGAAAGGAATTTTACGCATGCGTGAACTACATCTGGAGAAATGTACCCACACATACTGTATCTTTGCTTCTATGTTGCCTTCTCTATTTTTTTTTTTTTTTTGTTGATCTAGTTTTCAGTCGACTTGTTAGAAGAAATATGATGAGATAATTTAATCAATTTTCAGCTATTGTGTGCGTTGAATCTGACCAAGATGCAGTTTAAAACTTTTAGCTGTATTCTCGCGAGTTAGCTCATTATGACTCCATACACTGGGTATCAAGCAAAAGTACGATAATGTGACTGAATTATCGGTTTATTAAAAGAAAATAAACACTTTTTTTCTGTTAATTTGATTTGTGATTTGTCATTGCTCTTTTCTAGTGTTGCTTGTGATTTGTGAAATATTGGTGCGATGTAAGACAAATCTTTACATACCGAAATGAAAATCAGTCAATACAAAGGAACAATATATCACTCACTCCACTGGGCCTACATGATATACAAGTATAATGTTTCCTTTCACTCTAGAAAGCAGTTTGCATAAACATGGAGAAACATTAGACTACGTAACGCATTGTTCCTTTGACGTCGATTTGATTTGCCGACAGGCTATTCATAAGTGGTAGTATTATGTTGAACAAAAGGGTTTCGCCATTAAATTGGCAACTGACCCGGCAGCATATTAACGTTTTAAACAGCAGGTCATGTGTTAGCGCACAACTTGAGAAAGTGGTACCAAGGGTTTGCTGGAATTAGGCTCTTTGCCATAGGAGGGCAGTATAGGTGTTGACCGCACGACTTCATGAATATTGAATGGTAACATTTGCCATTATTCAATTTTACCATTAAAAGCCAACATTCGGAATGTACAGCAATTCTATAGAGATACTACAAGACACATCTATAAGACACATCTGTTTGACCCCGCAAGAAAACCTCATTTGAACACATCTTGCTCAGAAGAAGCATAAATTGACCTCCCAGCCCGCGCCAACGTCCTTGAGTTTTAAAATATTAGAGAGCTTGCGATTTCCAAACGTAGCTACCACACAGTGTCACCGCCCCGATATCTTCATGGCAGAAATCGCTATGATGGTAGGTCGAATCCACTAGTCATCAACAGCCACGTCATCTGCTTTAGGCTGCCTCCACCAGTGGTCTACACTGCGCTAGTACCGTGTTATTTTCCCTAACTCTGTAGGGTTGACGAATGAGCGCAGCAGTCATTTGTTTGGTTCTGCATAATATAAAATCCGAATTTTTGTCAGTTTTTGGTTTCAAAACGCACCGTTGTTTGTCAATACGCACACTTAAGAATATCATGTTCTTTCAACACATATATTCAAGTGCAAGCCTTACAATAATTTTTTACAAAAAGCAAAATTGACGGGAGATATTCATCATTTTCTACGTATCCAAAGATATATCGTCTGAATATCAAATAGTAGATACAACACTCTACGCTTTTACACAACTCGGCCGGCCCAATTCCCCAAGCCCACCTGAAAAGAGCGCGAGCGGTTACATCAAATTATATCATTGCCACCATGTGGTGTTGATATTGGGTGACTTGTGTTTGGCAAGTGTAAAATACATCTGACTGGGCGTTTTAATTACGCAATGCATAAGAGCTTTAGCATCATCGAATGGCCCGCACTTTATCACTCCCAAGCTGTCCTGCTCCCGCTCTTCTTTTCTTTTCTTTTCTTTTCTTTTCTTTTTGTCTTCCCCTCCCATATCGATCGACCACCCACTTCTCCTCTTTTCGCCCCTCTCTCCTTCACTTTCTTTCACTGGCTTTTGACTTTATTGATTAGGCCTATGATAACAAATTATACTGCGAAATATTTAATTGATAAAAAAATGACAAGATAGACATGGACCGTTCCTGGCAGACATGCCAATCTGTTACGGTTAAAGTTATTTAAATGATGCGCCTCAAATAAGGTGGGCGGTAAATAACTGTACATCGACGGCTATGTGTGCCTTTTTGTGCTTTTGGTTGCTCAGTCACACCCGTGTAATGGGAAAAAGGTCCCACTCGACAGTAGTCTGCCTGATAAAGCGTTTTAACGCTGTCAGGGGAGTTACCGATTTAATGGCGGAATCCTTTTGTCCTGAACAAAAAGTACCACTCGATGAATAGCTTGTCGGCAAATCAAACCGGCACAAAGGAACAATGTATTGTACCTCCATGTTATACAAGCTCCTTGGGGAAGACGATAACACATAAAGATAACCTACATTTATATGAAACGTGATAGGAATATTTGTACCACAAGTAATAAAGGTCTATATCTACTTGTCTGTAAATAATGGCAACAGTACCTCATTATCAACTTCGACATCGGCTAGACATATCTTCCGCTTTCTTTCTTAAATAATCGTTGAAATGTTACAACTACATTCCGCCGACATTAGCAAAACAGTTTCTTTTCAGATTCAATTGTTGTGTGCAAAACAACTTATGTCTGAAATGACAGTGTCTTGGAAGAACTTCAGTGCAACAAAAGGCAAGATTGTCCCATTCGCGACTGCTGTAACATGCAGACAAAATAAATTTCGCATGTTTCTGACGCAGCGTTTAGGGACGCACCATTAGATTCTCAGGGGGGGGGGGGTAGGAAGTTGGGGTCGGGGAAAATTTTTCGCGAAGTTTTTTTTTTCATTTCATGCATTTATACACAGTTAGGTGGGGAAGTTTTTTTTTTTAGTCTTGTTGGGGAAAGTTTTTTTTTGCTCATGCAGTAGGTCAAGTTTTTTTTCCAAAAACTTCCTACCCCCACCCTGAGAATCTAATGGTGCGTCCTTTAGCCCGGGGTGTGCAGCAGGTCAGAACTTTGTCGGATGGACATCAAATATGATCTTGCTTTCATCCATTGACCACAATGTGTCGTTTTAGATTTTCAGTGAGTCATTGAATCTTTTGTCTTGTCTGAGAATTGTAATACGTATATGTTTTTGTTGCAAGCTTAGTTCGGCGGTATTAGTTGTGTGATATCTACATGTAACCAATCAAAAGACATAATACCTTCAACAAACAAACGGAATATAGAATGACCCATTTCCCATCTCCACCAAATAGGGTTTCACAATTTCTGTTGTTGTTCAACCAAACTTTGAAAAAATGAGAAAAACAGAAAGAACTGAAACTATTGCTACGCATTACGAAACAAGACCACCATTTAGCTACATAAAGGAGCATGGTCGTGTCTCTTGTCTATCTCTGGGTATGGTAGAATTAGAGCAGCAAGGGCTCAGAGCAATTAACAATGCCACATTGTTACCACTCCTCTTGCATTCCAATAAAATTGCAACTTTAAAATATTGAAGTCACGAATAAACTCATGAAATTGTGTTTCTTGAAATGGAATCAAATTATGATTCTATTAACTTTATCAGAAAAATGTGGGCTAAGATATAAGAAAGGAAAATACCACCGAGTTCCCTAGGATCGTAGATCATTCCAGTTGTAACCAATCAAAAGACATAATACCTTCAACAAACAAACGGAAACATAGAATGACTGACCCATTTCTCATCTCCACCAAAGAGGGTTTCACAATTTCTCGAGTTATTCACCAAACCTTGGAAAAATGAGAAAAACAGAAGAACTGAAACTATTGCTACGCAATACGAAACAAGGCCATCCATTTAGTACACAAAGGAGCATGGTCGTGTCTCTTTTCTATCTCTGGGTAGGATGGAATTAGAGCAGCAAGGGCTCAGAGCAACAATGCCACACTTTGTTACCACTTCTCGTGCATTCCAATGAGATTCCAATTTCAACTCAACTATTGAAGTCAAGAATAAACTCATGAAAATGTGTTTCTTGAAATGGAATCAAAATATGACAATGATTGATGCGGATATTTCTATTAACTTTATCAGAATATTGTGCGCTAAGATATAATAAAGGAAAATACCACCGAGTTCCCTAGGATCGTAGATCATTTCAGTTGTATAAAAGTTTTCTGGCAGTATTCCTGATTTATTTTGGGTAAACGTGTGGGTTTTTTTCAATTCGTATAATATTGCTATATTTGGTTACTGCGCGGTTATTTTTTTCACGCAGTTTATATCATGTATACACGTAGCGTAACTAGTGTCTCCATTAAAAATATTCACTAATGATATATATATTTTTTCATAAAACATGAAAACATAACAAAGAAATATTACTATGAAATGCCAGAATGCAAACACCAAATACATATTTAGTGATCTTCTTCAAAGAATGAAAAGTAAAATCAAGACAAACCTTCATGAATTATCTTAGTAGTGATATTTATTTTAAGCATTCTAATTAGACCAGGTTAAAACTGAGCTAAGTACCACTTGGAGAACAAGAAATTCTCAGATGGTTTATCTGGACCAATTTTGAATGGGGAACAAGAATTTGCTGGGTAAAAAACCTGTAACCTGAGAACTTTTCCATGAGGGCGCTTTTTTCAAAATGGCCGCCAAAATCCAATATATATGGTTGGATTTTTATTGATAGCAATAATGTACTACTAAGTCAGGTTATTAATATGAAGGTAACAGGAGGTCACAGCCGAGGGGGCTTTTTTCAAAATGGCCGCCAAAATCAATGAAAAGCATACATATTGTTAAATTAGTCACTTTATACTTCATCAGATTTTGGATGTTGTTATTGATAGCGGTAAGGCATTACTAGGTCAGATTATTAATACGAAGGTAATAGGATGTCACAGGCGAAGGTGCTTTTTCAAAATGGCTAACAAAATTGAAGGAAAGTATGATCTCAACAAAAAAAGCGTCAGGAAATGTTAAAAAGTTGAAAAAAAAGTTATAGTTGTCTTTGACTTTTTGAACTTATAATGAAGTACTTCAGGGTGGTAAAAGTAGATTATGATTTAAAATGGCGGCAATGATGACTGCCAGAATTGCCTCTATGTATTAAAGAAGACCCTAAAAGCAACTTGTAAACCAGAATGATGCAAAAGTGTTGACCCGTTTGTGCATGGTTTCACAGATTCTGATTCTCGGGATCACTCAAATCGCTATTTTCTGAAACAGTCATTCTCTACCAATAGTTCTTGGACGTCCTCAGGCATTACTGTTTCAACCCATTTAGGTTCCATGTTTTCGTTCCACCCATTGTCAACAATGTTTCCACCATCGTATACAGTGACATCTGCTGCTCTCCACTCTCTTGCAATGAAATTTGCGCTAAGGATATGAAGCGCCAGTGCCTGCTTACATGGTGGTAGTAAGGATATATCTGCAATCTTTTTCTGTTTTAAAATTTTCGATCAAAGATATCTTCTTCTTCTTCTTTTCTACTTCCACGGTAAGTGTAAAATCAAATGCATGATGATCGACAGGCACACTTCAAGTTGCGCATGTACAAAGGATCAGGAATGCAACTTCAAAAACAGCAGTGCAAAATATGTACAGTGCGATGTGCGACAAAAAGCAGCCCTCGGTGGAGGAATATTAGTGCTGCGGAGCCCCCATGCAGACTTGACAGCATTGAGGGACGGCGAGATGGCTGGATCTGTCTGAAGAAGGTTCCAGTCCTTGGCTGTTATCTGGAAGAAAGAGTGCATGTAGACCTGAGTGTTGCAGTGCTGAAGCTGGAATCTGGAATCATGGCCTCTGGTGTTTGTCACAAATTTGGTAAGGTACTGGTTCCACTGGATAGCCACAAGGTTATATCATCATCATCAGTACCCGGCTCTGTTGACGTATGGCTTGTAGAGATTGCCCCTGGAGGTTTCGTAAAATAGAAGACACATTGCTCCTTCTGTTACCTTCATATTAATAACCTGACTTAGTAGTACATTATTGTTATCAATAAATATCCAAAATCTGATTAAATATGCCCTAAAGTGACTAATTTAACCATATATAGGCCTATATTGGATTTTGGCGTTTTAAGTTCTCAGGTTACGGGCTCTTTACCCCTTTACCCAACAAAGTCTTGTTCCCCATGCAAAACTGGTCCAGATAAACCATATAAACCATATGAGAATTTCTTGTTTTCCAAGTGGTACTTAGCTCAGTTTTAACCTGGTCTATTAAATCAATATGGCAAACACTTATTGAATAAAACAGGCGATATGAATAAACTACGCCTGAAAGAACCTGCTTCAAGAACCAGACATTTTCAATTTTTTCTTTCTTTCTTTTCCACCATTTCCGTTGCGTTTGTTTCAAGGCTATATTGGGTTAAATGTGCAATTTAATAGCTGTTAGTTATTGGATTTCCATAGTATTACACGTATATCAATACAGTATGTATTGGACTCGCTACACTGTGTTTCACGTTGCTAAACGATCATCAGGCGAACGGATTTCCAAAGTATACCATTTCGTGAATTTACGTGAATTCTTAGGGTCTATCTTTTTTTTTTTTTCGGTAGGTTGGGGGAAAATTTACAAAAAGTAAATTTTTGCTACCCCCCCCCTATTTCGGCAACAAAAACAGTCTTTTGAATAAAATAAACACACTATCTGTGGTCATCTTGTGACTCCCTACATTTTGGTCATTAAAAATTTTATGACAGCTATAAACGCTATAAACTAGAGGGACACTCTGTAATAAAAGAAATTAGTATTTCAGAATACTGTCGTAAAAGTTTTGCAAAGAGGGGCACTGGCCTTAAAAGGAAAAAAAATCGCCTTTCAGCCAGAAGCCGATGTAGATGTAGAGCGATGTAGATGTAGAGTTATGTAGATGATTAAAGGTGACAGTTCTAGAACTCCAGGTGCGTGTTCAACATGCTGAAAGTCTTTGTAAACGTTTGGCACATCAGTATACGCCATGATGACAAGTTTATGAAAGCTTTGTTAGAATAAAATAAAATAACGCTACTTTGAGGCACAAGCTAGTGAAGCTGATTATGTAAAAAAAATAGCCGAGTAGAAGGGATTCCAATCAAGAGTATTTATTTAATTTAAATTTAATTAATTTGTTTAAGGGATCTAAAATGAGCGTTTATTGCGTTTCGACAGTATTTTTTGTGGGACATGAGAGCACCTCAGACCTATCGAATTGCATTCTGAATACGAAGCATGTCTTTCTGATATCAAATAATTTTCATTTTTTGAAAATCACAATATAATACAAAATTCATTACAAATTATAAAAATTTGATATTTTCCAAATTTTTGATATAAAACAGTCCTCGAAGTAAATCAGATAAATCTAATGATATATTCTTAAAGTGTATGTAGCAGGGAGGAAAAGCCGACGGTCAATTGAAAATTTTGACCTTTCATATTGAAGATATGGATTTTTTCCCAAAAAGACCTAATTTTTTTTGGTGTTTTGGGAAAAAAATCCATATCTTCAATACGAAAGGTCAAAATTTTCAATTGATCGTCGGCTTTTCATCCCACCTACATGCACTTTAAGTATAAATTATCAGATTTATAAAGTTTACTTCAAGTACTGTTCAATATCAAAAATATCAATTTTAATGATTTGCCATAAAATGTGTATTAAATTGCGAATTTCAAAAATCAAAATTATTTGATATCAGAATGACATTCTTCGTATTCAGAATGCAATTCGATATGTCTGATGTGCTCTAATGTCCCAAAATAAATACTGTCCAAACGTTCATACCCCAGCCCTTAATGTAGTGAAAAAGACGACTGTAAAGATGATTAAATATCTTCCCAGCAAACACAAAAATATTCTTAAAACGTTTAACCAGATTTCAAATTTTGAAACAAAGTATCTCAAGAATGGTATATTGAATTAATCTGAAATTTTGCAAAAGTATTCCATAAATTTGAATTTATAAGTCTTATAAGTCATTTGCATACTAATTAACCATGCGAATTTGTGATTTTTTTGTAGTTGCAATAAAGGAAAATATTTGGACAAATGTAAAATTGGCGGCCATATTTCTTTCCTAATTTGCATAATTGATAAATAACATTATGTCTAATCAGTGCAGATTGATGTTTTTTGACATGAGAACATGAATACACACAAACGAATATGGCGCCATGATGCAGGGTCAGAAGGTGGTGTCTTGCCTTCAAATACGACTTGTATTTCATACATTACACTTGTCCCGCATTTCCTTTGTATTGTTGAAAACAAGTAATGATTTCGACATTGCTATTGTAAAAGGTCAATCCCTTCTCAAATTATTAGACTTTCTGCAAAAAAAAACCAAAAAAACAAAAAAAAACTAAAAAACAAAAAAAAAACTAAAAAAACCGAAACAACAACAACAAATCACTGGTGCCTGATAAGAAAGTTCGCAAAACTAAATGGTGGCTTTTTTGCTTTTTTTATCAACCCTAATTAACATACTCAAGAGATAGAATATGAATAATTCATAACCGATCGATAACTGGTCTCATTTTCTAGCTAGCAAACCAGCGGTGTTTGCGTTCTTTAATAATAGATAGAACCGTGAATTTAATGTCACCCCTTGACACAGTTCGCACTTAACTATATTAAGGGTACTTACTGTTTTTGCGAACGATTCACGTTATCATAATAAAAAAAAAGCATTTGATGTTTTGGAATAGAAATGGTAGTGTAATAAATGAATGACGTAATTAAAAAAACCTTTTATGTCAATTGTAAATTTAACCTAAGCACATTAAAAGCGTGTACCATGGTCTTAGTTTTACTGTGTTCCCCCTAAAAATCACACTGAGTGATTGCTTTCTCCTTGTTTGTGCTACACAAACCGATCATTTATCAAAACCAAATGCAGTACCCATTAAATATTATATTGGCGAATCTTGCATAACAATAAATGTTTTGTTATATTAACGAGATCTTGATTGTTGAACTTTATTTTGGAAATCTAACTACCTACATTATTTTTCAACTTTCTGCCACTTGCTATCTCACTTCAATTTAAATCCAAATTGAAGCTAATGTTGCAAAAACCAAGGTTTTTGACGTCCAAGTCGCCATCGATACGCCTTAAATTGAATACATGAATTCAAAACCCACCCAAGTCCATGGGAAGTGATTTTGAGCAAAAAACCTGTGTATCATTTTAATTCCTTCAGTTAGATTTACCTGGTCAATATGGTAAGTTTTACATGCAGATGAGTGGGTTACACTGTATTAGGTATGACGATTAGCATTTCAGGGACTTCGTGCGTGTTCGTTTTAAATGCTGGACTTTGGTGTTTTTTTGAATCATATACAAAGACAACAATGTTGGAATGAGATTACCACTAGTAAGATAATACAAAATAAAGCACACGGGTATGTATAACGTTGATAAGCATACTGCCATGTAATATAAACCACACGCTTTCCTTGATTAAGCCCATTTTCCCCCCAAAAGTCACTCTCCAGCAATGAATGTGTTACAAGTGGACTTTTATACATACTGGATTTCAATCAATGTGTTACAAGACTCAAATCCTGGACTTGGGTGGTTCTTTCATATGTGCTATTTTTCACATGCTCAATAGACACAGAGGATGAATTTGAGTTGTTCTTTCATACATATAACAGGCCTGTGTATAGACTACACCGTAGTCCACGTGTCCATTGTGCATACTCTGGTTATTGCATTTAAGCTTAAAACTGTGATTTAATTAATTTGTGCACAATTGATAGATTTTCACAACTGATCTTTTCAGTCACCGTACCCCCTCTGTTTGTTAGCTTCCCAACTGGACTACTGACTTTGGATTGCGATTTGCATGCTTAACACGGTTGTCTATGGATGAGATTGTCGGATTTCTGGCCTACTAAAATTGGCCATGATGTAATGCATCTTAATGCATCATAAATAGACCTGGCTCATATCTCGTTATGGTTTAAATCCTCCGGGCACCTGCCATTACCATTAATAACTACATGGTAATACACAACTATGCGGCCTTTATGTTGGCGGGAACATTAAACTCCCAGTAGGTGCATGAGCGCGTCTTGTACTTCCAAGCTTTGTGCGTGCGGTTAAATTCGATTGATAAACAAGTATGATTGACAGTGTGTGTGTTAGGGACTTTGCCCGATCAAAGTCACGTTTAAAATGCAATGTCCATAGTCGATTTTTAACCCGGACTTTCGCGATTAATAAACTGGTAGATTCTAAAATCAGAATTGTTCAGTATTGAAGTGCCAATATAATTATGACATTATGATATGTTGCATTCAATAATATAAGCCTACGTATACTCTACTTTTACTGTCACTAATATAATTATATATATAAATTTTTTCATAACAATTTTATACTAGTATTTTGATGTAATGAATATCAGTATAATTTCGAGTTCAACTGAATCCTTTCATCATGATTAATGACATGTTTTATTTATCACAAATCGACTATGGCATAGTCTAACCTATGTACAGCAACAATTTCCAATGCTTAACTCAATTTGGCCAAAGTATGGACTTGGGTGAGTTTTGTATTCATATATTCAATTCCAGTCCGACTAATAGCCTAATTGCGGACGTGGTTGATGTCACACCATAACATCATTTTCAGATTCAAACCTGTGGGTTTGAGTGTGTGGTTGATTTTCTTTTTCTCTTTCTTCCCTATTTCTTAATTAATCATGAAATTAATATTATAAAACAAAGCATAAGATATAGGCTTACCGTGCAAGATAATAACCTTTCTGGTCATTCTAGAAAGCTTACAAATTAATATCGCATTTGCCCATGAAATATAACACTTATGGAAATGTTTTAAGTTAATAATATGATAAGTTTAACCCAGTTCGCAGACCGTGATGTACCTAGAATAGCTATTGAACCAATGCAGTGCTAATGATTAAAAATAAGAACTTAATCAAATCCGGAAATCATACATTGTCATGAATCAAACTCACAACAAATTAAATAAATAAATAAACAGGCACTTGACTATATCGTGGTTTGGATAGACCCTCGATTGATTATCATACGAGTCCCAAATCAACAATACAGACAATATAAGGAAATTATGAATTGATTTTAGTTGGCTACATTATTGCTTCATGTTTTGATGGTATTCATCTAAGTTTGAAATATGTATAGAGCTATGAAGAACATTTCTACTCATCCGAGAGTTTTTTTTTAGGAATAAAACTTACCAAGTTGACCATGGTTGATAATCTTATATCAGACTGAGGCGAGTTGAGTCACATAGTCTGCATAGCTATAAGGACATTGATTTCTTTCCTTTTTTCCTGATTATTTTCACTACTTATGTTTCTGAGAATCCACTGAGAACTAAAAACTTAATTTGGTCCATTTTCTCCAATCCAAGATGCCCTCTAAATGCAAAATGGCCGCCTTTTATTCAAATATGGCATACTGCTTTAGGCAATTACTTTCATTGTTTTAAGTTGATAATATGATAAGTTTAAATCAGTACCTTTCACGAATGAGACCACGTTTCAAAAAGTGAGGCCAGGTTTTATTTACGTTGTCAACGTTTGTGGCGGATTTAGAATCAACTCAGTTCGCAGACCGTGATGTACCTAGAATAGCTATTGAACCAGTGCAGTGCTAATGATTAAAAATAAGAACTTAATTAAGGGGTACTACACCCATCACATTTTTTTGCAGGTTTTTTGCATTTTGCGAAGAAATGAGAAAAAAAATTGGTCAAAGTGGTATGCAAAATGAAGGGCAAATCTTCTCGTTCTATTGGTGGCATTGATAATAATGTAGCTTACATGCTTTTAATGGTACAAGCCAAAGAGAGGTACATGAGGACCTTGTCACAATTTTGATCATTTGAACAATTTCAGAACTGGTACCGTGAATCCACTTACACACACATATTATCACTTATGGCAGACTCTAAAAGTACCAAAATATTATTTTTTTGGAAATGCATTAATTATGCACAGCTTTGAAAACAAACATTATGCATCAATGTCATGTTATCAATGAAATTAAACTTATTTTCCCCCTTCCAGTTGACAATGATATGCAAAATTTGTGTTCGCAAGGCAGCACATTTGTTTCAGATTTCATAAGGTTGAAATTAAAGAACAGTCAATGCCTTGGTTTTCAGTATTAGGGTGAATTTTTGCTCAATTTTATGAGAAAATAGGAAAGCTTACGAAACGCGATTTATATGTGTGTGGCTATGTTCACAATGGTAAAAAAAAAAAAAAAAAAAAAGCGCAGTGATTTATAGTGCGCTACGCACAGGCACAACGCCTAGACGTTGATCCACAAGCCTCAGCACACTTTACAGGTTGTCGCTGACCACTACGGCCCCACATCATTCCATAAACCATTTAACAACAAATCAGGGACTTTGCTGCTACAAGAGCGCACACCCTAGACATTCCACATAACCATCGCAACCAGGATCAGCTCCCCGAGTTTCATACGGGTTACAACGAGACAATTAGCAGTAAGTTCCTTGTCCAGGGGAATTTCAAGCTAACTCAATTTTCCACGAGAGTATATTAGGCACCGCCAGGGTTCGAACCCGCAACCTCTCGCACCATAGTCGAACGCCTTAACGATTGAGCTAACGTAACAACTCGATATTAAACTGATGGAACACCCTTACTTCTTTATATTTCGTCACTTACCTGTTGCCGACGATTATTCCTTCCATTTGAGAAAATCCATGTGTAAATCACCGTTTAAAACGATAAAATCAGTGCACTCGCAGCTCGGAAGACAAGTGACACACGACGACGCCATATTTCATGTAACTAATTGGTTAAGGTTGGGCGGTATCTTCAGCTTCTTCTGCTTAATTACTCCTCAACGCTACAATCGTAACCAGGCGAGGAGGGACTCGACACTGTCAATTTTCCGATACGCGTATACGATACGGTATACTTTACAGAATAGGCCTTGGCCTATAGAGTTATTTTATGGAACGTATTGAAAAAAAATATTCGAAAATTGAAAACAAAAAATAAACGAATATTCTAATCTTTCATTCTCTATTAGCGTCTTCAGGTAGCGAATAAATTGTGTGGTAGGCCTAGACTATCTCCAACTCTAGTGTGATGCAGAATTCACTGCTTAATTGAAGTATAAACGATCCAGATCCAGATCTCGCAGCTAGGCCTACGTCGCATTGTACACTGTACAGTGTTTTGATTAATCAAATGAATTGTCTGTGGGATATGCACTCAGCGGTACATCATGGCGGACATTAGCGGCGCATGTACACGATAAAACATTTCAGGGTGTGCACTGTTTGTTATGTTATATTTAGGCCTATTACAATTAAAAATCTCGATTTTGAAAAATGTTACTTTAAATAACAATTGTTTTCTAATGTACTTGTAACGTCACAAAACAGCGCCCTATCATTCAAATTTAAAAGTGTATAGAAACTAGTTTACGCTTAGGGATTCTCATTTCATAAAAGTTTAACAATAGGATTTTTCACACACCCAAAGTTTTGGTGTCCTTGATCATTGTAAAGTGGCAATGTTCGATCCCAATAAAAGTAATTGCAAATCTTTTACAAACTATTTTACAAAAAACACGGTTTAATATAATGTTACGAAAGATTTGAAACTAGCCAATTGTATTGGTTTTGTTAAAAATTATTTTCAACACAAATATTGTGTTAATAATGTTTTAAACTTAAATTGTCAACAGAAAGAGTCAGCTGATCATCAAGTTTTATGTCATCTTTTAACAAGAGTTGAAACAAAGGAACGCAAAGAATGTGCAAAGTTATTGACTTCGGCTAGCATCTTAAAATTAAACTCTGAGTCAAAAATAAGCTTTGTTTCATTAATTTAAAAGAAAGTTGTTGCATCTTGTTGGTAAAGTGATCGATGTTTGCTACTTATTATCACCTGTGTTGTTTGTGTTTACGATTCGTAATCCCACGAAGAGTAAGTTTAGTTCGTTAATGTGGTACGGTAGGCCTACAGCCACACGTACCCCGCATCCCCTGAACAAACACATCAGGTGCGGATTCAGGGTGGAGAGCGCCGACTGGCCCGCTACCCCCCCCCCCCCAAAAAAAAAGAGGAAAGGAGAGAAGAGAAGAGAAAGGGGGGAAAAGGAGAAGAGAAAAGGGAGAAAAGGTGGAGAGAAAAGGTTAAATTTACGTAATTGAGTAGGCCCATGCTTAATAAAAACCCGCACAGTCGGGTCGATCGGAAGTACGGTAGGTCCTATAATAATGGCCTCACCGCCGTCACCAGGCGGCGGATGACATGATCGAGCCGGCAACCAATATAGTCGGTTAGTTTTGTGGGGTTCATTATCGAACCCCAACGGTTTTAGCTTGTATTTATATTATTTATCAACATAGGCCTATTTGTTTGTGACGGTTTTAAAATTTCAAAATAATCCCATTCAATTACACGGTTGACGATGAAAATTTACTGAATTTAGAGAATGCAATGCGGCCACCACCTGGCCATCACCGTGTTGCTTGAAGGCGGGTCCGCATCGTAAAAGCATGTGAAAATTACTATACGGGCCCGCCGATATGCAGGGTCCGTCACATTTTGCCACCGTGACCAAAGTCATTCATTATTAAGACGGACTCCATACCGGATACCGACTTCATCGATTTATGCATGTTTTTACCATGTTTACGACTGTCGAATTTTGCAAATTGACTTCGGGCCTTTTTTTTTTTGATTGATTGATTGATTTGATTGGTGTAAAAATGATGCACCAAATGGCTTGAATTGGACCTCACATTTTTCAAACTTCGCAGGAGGGAACATCTGTCCTCAGACAGGCCCCCTTGCGTAGTGGATAAACATATGACCATTTTCGCTCTTCTTTCGACTTTTGCAAATTTCCTATGTTGACAATTTATAGGGAAAACTTGTCCACGGAAGGTTTCATGGACCGTCATTTTACAAATGTGCGGCTTTTTCAAACTAAAATTTTACACACTGGTACCAAAATAGCTCAAAATGGTCCACCAGATCACTTCAATTTAGTCTTCATTTTACCCTCCCCTGCGTAATCGATATACAAGTGGCCATTTTCGCTTCTGCTTTCGCCGATTTATGTTTAAAACAATTTATAGGCCTACGATAATAGGGAAACTTGTTCATAAAAGGCTTTCACAAATTTTCGGCCGCCAAACTAAAATTTTACACTAGTAGGCCTAGGCATAATAGTGCCAAAATTGTCCACCAAATCGCTTCAATTAGATCTTCATTTTGCACACGTTTTTTATTTCTGAGGGGGGAACATCCTCCCTCAGACAACCCCCTGCGGCGCGCAAGCGCGCTCCGTGGCCATTTTTTTTTCATTTTATTTTATTTTTCTACAAATTCGACCCACACCCCCTGACTGCTCTATCTCGACAGTCGGTACCAAAAGCTGGTATCGCCCATCCCTATGGAGATTGACTACGTACTCTCGCTAAATAAAAATCCCTTAAAAGGGATGAATAAGCGTCCTTATCAACCAATCAACTTTAAGACAAATAGGTGAAAAAGGAAACTTTGGATGTTTTTTTTCATAATTTTTTTTATTTCACATGATCCGTGCATATATCGCCTAGCTATAAATGAAAAAATATTTTTTTTAGACCAATCAAACCAATATATGGGTGTAGTACGCCCTTAATCAAATCCGGAAATCATACATTGTCATGAATCAAACTCACAACAAATAAAATAAATAAAATAAACAGGCACTTGACTATATCGTGGTTTGGATAGACCCTCGATTGATTATCATACGAGTCCCAAATCAACAATACAGACAATATAAGGAAATTATGAATTGATTTTAGTTGGCTACATTATTGCTTCATGTTTTGATGGTATTCATCTAAGTTTGAAATATGTATAGAGCTATGAAGAACATTTCTACTCATCCGAGAGTTATACATTTTTAGGAATCAAACTTACCAAGTTGACCGTGGTTGGCATCCTTATCAGACTCAGGATCAGAGGATGTTTAAAGACATTCCCACAACCCAATGGGGTTTCTGACCTTGTATGTCTGGCTTTTGTACACATGTGGTACAGTTGATCATGCCTTGTATTGGAATTGTGTGCAAATATCTGGTGTTTTCATCCTATTATTTAACATTCATAACATCGAGACTTATGAATAAAATTAATGCAATGGGACAATATGAATGTTTCCGGTAAGAAAATCAAATATCAGTCCTAAGTCTCAACTATTAGCTTGTTGGCTGCAGTTTTAAAATTACCATTTTGTGTGTGTGGCAATGGGGACTTTGCCTTTAAAATTAGGTTATATTGATCAAATTTCCCAATCATAGTGCATTGTAGGAATGCCTCCTCTGACTCAGGATGTTTAAAGACATTCCCATAACCCAATGGGGTTTCTGACCTTGGTATGTCTGGCTTTTGTACACATGTGGCAAGTTGACCATACCTTGCCTTGGGATTGTGTGCAAATATCTGGTGTTTTCATCCTATTATTTAACATTCAAAACATTGAGACTTATGAATAAAATTAATGCAGTGAGACAATATGGATGTTTCCTGTAAGAAAATGAAATATCAGTCATAAGTCTCAACTATTAGCTCGTTGGCTGCAGTTTTAAAATTACCATTTTGTGTGTGTGGCAATGGGGACTTTGCCTTTAAAATTAGGTTATATTGGTCAAATTTCCCAATTATAGTGCATTGTAGGAATGCCTTTAAGCCTCCTCTGTACAGGGGCTATTTTAACGTGCCTCACTGTCACGTTCGTGCAATGAGATAAAAGTGTTGATGAAGTAGAGTGCGTTTCAAAAATAAAAAAGTTGACATTTTTACCTTAATGTGACCGTAAGAAAGGCTCTACCATTGTCTACTATTAAAGCATATCTACACGGATTGTTAAATGTCACTGTACGAATATTTTATCTCGACACGTACGTGACCGTGAGGCACGTTAAAATAGCCCCTGCCTCTGTATCAGACTGAGGCGAGTTGAGTCACATAGTCTGCATAGGTAATTTGTTTACTCGTTCTCTCAGTTTTATGTTGTAATATTTTTTTAGTAATCTATGCAGGATTATTTCAAATAACGAAGCCAACTATCGTTTTGGCACACACGGCCTAAAATTTGTGATTTTCTGATACACACATCAATGATAAACAGGCCGATTCCGATTTGGAGGAAACCCGGCCAAAGTTTCGGCCATTTACAAGTTACTTTGCATTATGTATGTTTATTTGTATCAATATTTTCTGTGATCAGGCTTGTATGAAATGTTGTCGAACTTATTCACTGTTAACATTCTGCAAACAATACATACATATAACATATGCATAATATTAATAGCAAAAATCACCGAAACTAGCACCACGTTTTGGGTAGTATTGATCTCTGATATCTTCAGTGGAGTGTGGCTCTATTAATAAATACATTTTCAGGTTTGAAATTAGAGCACAACATATAGGGGTAAGTAGGACGTTTTGCATCATATTGGCATTGTTTTTACTACACGAGGCGATAGTATTGTAGGTGTTCCACTTACCTTACTGTCACACTTACCCCAATTTACCCTACCATAAAGAAATTAAACCAGATGTGATACCTTTATTATTCAGGGAATCTGAACATCGGCTTCGCATGGTATCTCCTCTCCGCTAATGTGAACATGAGATGCGTATCGGGAGATACAATATAATAACGTCGAAATTATTTGTACGAGAAGACCCGTATCAAACAATGCAATTTTGTCAAAGTTATGTTCATAGTTGTGTACATGTACGGCCAATATGATGCGAAATGTATAGTAAGCCAACAGCACTGCGGTGCATTTTAGTGAGATAAAAGGGGAGGAGAGCAAGCAACTTTTACCCCTGGCTTTATTTAGCCTCACAATAGTATGGAACTTTTTGAAAGAAACTCAATAAATAAGGCGTCGAAAACCATATGATATGTTCAATAAAATTGATTGCCTACTCACCATAGGCATGAAATCACATCAAACATTGTAACCACCAAGGATTGACACCGGGAGAAAATGGTGTTATTTTATGTCAAGCCGAGAGGAACAACAAGTTATTTCACAGCCACCACTGGGATATCCCTGCAGCCACCAATACCGACAATTAAGTTGAAAGGTCCCAAGTATAACATTAAACTCAATTTGAATAATGCTTTTCACATAATCCTGATAATGTGTATGTCATCAAAGTATTTTCAATCAGCGTTTTTCGCCAGCCCATTCGGGGCTGGTATATATTTCTGGGATGGGGTCAGTTTGCTCAAGAGATTAACTTTTATTGGTATTGGAATGACTTTTTTTTTATTTCTTGTGGTGGAATGTTTTTAAATTATCGTAATTCGATTTGTAAGGAAAAGTAAGTATGTTTTGCCGTTTCAACGAATGAAAACGAGTGAGTATTAGCAAAGTTATGTTTGAATTAATTATGACTTTAAAAGTTCTAGGTATAGGCCTAAATGTAACAATAATAGTTAATATACAACATCATATGGTCAGCAGAAGAAAATTTACACCAATTCATGAATTATGTCATTTCAGTGTCCTTGATCCGGGGTCCTTGACCACTGAACAGTGTGATATCATGTTGATAACAGATCTAAGAATCAAAATCTTCATCATTTGGACGATATTGATGTCAAAGTAATTATCTATCCTATCCTGTGTCGTTTTATGGATAAAATGACTCAAAATGATATTGATGAAATAGTTATTATCATAAACATCAGTTTTGTCTTTTCAACAGGAAAAATCCGATGCAAAATAAAGATTTTAGGGCCTAGCTATAATATGGGCATAATTTATGCATGTAGGCCTATAGTAATTAGTATTGAACAATGTACCCATTTGACATGCACTTATAGATAAATAAATTGTCTTACTTTTTTAATTTAGGGGCTGTGCAATAATTATGAGCCCCGGGGAGGGTAACATTGGGGGGGGGCAAGAAATTTTGGCGAGCCGAAAGGGGGCAAGCAATTTTTGGTAAGCCGAGAGGGGGGCAAGCGATTTTTGGCACGCATTCACAGGGCGCCTTTTTAATAAAACGCTCTAAAATTAAAGGCTTAGGAAAACGGTATACGGAAACGCTTAAATATGCAAATTTTCCTGCTCGCTGCGCTCACAATATACATCTAGACCATTTAAAGTTTGGAATTTGGGATCCCAAAACAAGGGGGGGGGCAAAGAATTTTGGCGGGCCGAGAGGGGGGGCAAGCGATTTTGGCAGGCCGAGAGGGGAGGGAGCGATTTTGGCGAGCCGTTCGGAAATTTTTTTTGGGGGGGCTCATAATTATTGCACAGCCCCTTAATAACTTCTTTATTATAAATAAATGACTTATGCATGTAGGCCTATATAGTATTGAACAATGTACCCCATTTGACATGCACTGATAGATAAATAAATTGGTCTTATTTTATTAATTTAATAACTTCTTTATTATAAATAAAATGACACATAACGTAAGTGAAGCTACTTTCTATCTTTTTTATTTGATTCATAAACTTACATTCAACAAAATTATTGAAGAGAAAACACACAAGAGTGAAGATTGCAGTGAGTAATCAGTCCTTTATAAATGTGCTTGCCACCATCTATCATAGTAAACTATACATTGCGAATTAATATCAAATTATTTTAAAATAAAATGTACATGTAAGGTGAGTTTATATCGTGTTATATGGCGAATTAACTGAAACCTGCAGTCAGTGCAGTGTATTTGTGACGTGGTATATCGAAAGCAGACACTTTTGGGCAGGATCGTAAATGGAGAAATAGCCAAAAATCTGCCCGGGGTGAATTTTTCACGATTTGGGTTTATGATGTTATTAATCATGTTATTGTTTAAAATATTGTCTGATCGTTTCAGACCGGAATATTAACTGCATGGCATCTTGTATTTTTGAGACATTTTTCAAGGTAATTCCTACTCTCAACATTGTCAATAATATTTTTAAAGGCAGCTTATCTATTATTAATATTAAAGGCCCATTCAGTGATTTACTCATCCGGACAATCGTAAAAATCATCAAAATTTTGGTACCTTTGTTATTACATAGATGTGCTAACATAGCCTGCGAATGGTTCAGCCGAAAGCCGTGTAGGCCTATTTAAGACAAAATAAGACATTTTACACGAATCTGTATTTTTAGATTTAGGCTGACAGTGTCTAAATTAGCTACATGTATTTGAATGGTGGGGCTTCAACTTCACCAGTACTGCTGTTTTCTTCGTTTTTTGCCAAAGTTGGCATTTCAAAAATACCAAATGACAATTTGAATGACTTATCCTTCTCTTTTAAGCAATTTATAAACAATTTTAATTTTTTACTCTTGCTCTGGAATCACTGAATGGGTCTTTAAAAATGTCAAAAACAGACATCTTTTGGGCAGCTTATAAATTTTGAGGCTTTTACATAAAGAGCTATTTTGCTCCACAACGCAGTTTTCCCCAATAAAAATCGGGCATTCCTAAGCGAAGATATTGAGTTCGTAAGTTATGGTATTAAAAATTGGAAATTGAGATATCGTGGGTAAAAAGCTGAAAAGACAAAAAAAAAGACAAAAACAAAACAAAACACCAGAACAGAACAATTTGGAGAACAATAATGAATTAACAATAATGAACAATAATGAATTAAAGAGTTGACAGGAGATTAGGAATTAATGCTTTCTGCTGTTTCAGTGTACATGTTCTCATCGTTGATGGTTTGGTGGACTGTCATGTAACAGTAACATGGATGTAAGCGTGATCCTAAAAATACCTTTCACATTGACCAAAACTAATTACAAGACCTCTTCTACATTGAGGCTGGCTTTCCCTTTTAAAGGGAATTTTTATCTATTGAACGTACGGTATAATAAAGAATCATTCCGGTTAGAGATTCAACCGGAATATTCCTGCTCACCGTGATTTTCTACCGCGCTAAACATGCTAAATATCGGGTAAACACCCGATGCCGCTGATGTCATTTGCATATTTGCCGATTGTCATTCCCCCACATCACGATTAAACCTTTCAAAGCTTCGGTACTCTTCGGCAAACCGGAATACAGAGGCTGCGGTTTTCTATTGACGACAGCCGGCTCTTCTCTCCGGAAAAATCCTAGTTTTAGAAGGATAAATGCCGGCGAAATAGCGGAGAAAATTTAGCCGGCATTCGCGGCCAAATACCAGAGGGCTGCATTTTCTACTGGCAATTTTTAATCCCCAAACCGGATAAAAGCTGGCTTTTTACTCCAATAGAAAAACGCTGAATGTTTCTGAAGAAAACTCGTTTTCTATTTATTATATCATCAATTTATTTACTTAAATGTTGGCATTGATACAGCGCATTTCACGTGTATCAAAGCTCTTTCCATTTATTCCGCTGTCGTAAGAATATGTCAGCTGCCATACAATACCCAAGGCATGCTTTGTGGCGCTCAATGGACAGTATTCATAACAGCTCACCATTTCACCCCAAAGTAGAGACAGGCAAGTAAGCTAAAGCGCCTTTCCCAAGTGCACAACACGATGGCATCTCCGGGGCTCGAACTCGTAATCCTCCGATTACGTGAGGAGTTCTACAAGTCATGCAAGTGTTGAACATTACAGATTAAACCGAATTTTATTGAGCTGATAAAATAAGTTAATTAGGATGAGTGTTTGGAAACCTGTTGCTCGGTCTTGAATCCCTCATATCAGCAAATATGCTACCAAAGTGATGGATGTAGATCTGCGATACACAGCAACACAATCTTCAAATATCCTTTTACATCTGCATAGCTGAAAACATTGTGCAGAATTCCAAATTCCTATTGTCGTAAGAGGACGGATGCTTTTGTAATAAATCAATGATGCCTTAAAGAATCAGTCACCCACTTTTGCACAGTATTTTTGTGGGACCTGGGAGCATATCAGACGCACCAAATCGCATTCTGAATTCGAGGAATGTCCTTTTGATATCAAATAATTTAGATTTTTGAAATTCGCGATATACAAAATTCCTGGCAAATTATTAAAATTTGATATTATTGATATTTAACAGTTCTCGAAGTAAACTTTATAAATCTAATGATACGTACTAGTATAAAAATATTAGGTTTTTTTGGGAAAAAAGTGTATTTTCAATTCGAAAGGTCAAAATTTTCAAATGATGGTTCGGCTTTTCCTCCCAGCTAAAATACATTTTAGTCAAGAAAGCAAGGCGTAACCTTAAGCTATAGATTTTAATTTTATTTAATTTGTTTATTTTTACCCTCAATTTCCATCATTCTTCAGGTCCTGCTCTCTATCGGGGGCTAATATTATATCCAAAATATCGCAGCTATGCGTCGAAGCGCGGCGAAATGGATATCCGGACAGCCAGACACCCAGACACACCGACAGACTTCGCTTTTTTTTTTTTATTAGTATAGATTTTAAGAATTAAAACTATTTGATTCCAATCTTTGTAAGTAATGTTTCCAGAGATCTTTATTTGGTGTAAGATAGTTATTACAATCAAAAGCTTATTATTACAATCAATGTCAATTTCAAGGAAACCCATCAATAACTTGGGCCACTCCCAAGTCATCATTCATTTAGTATGTCAAGTAGTCCAAGAACGTGTTGATTCGCCATAAATAAATGTCCTGCAATAAGCAATTTAACGTCATTAATCCTAACACCCGAAAAAACCACAAAATACCACGAGGATAGCCACTGCGCATGCATGAATATGTTATATGCTCAGGCGACCGTTGGCCGGGCCAGCCAAACCCCTGTGGTTACCCGTGGGATCGAATCCCGGGGGTACCAAGTGACTTTGTTAATCTTCTCTCCTTTTTAGTTTCTTCTTGAACTTCCGATAGCAAAAAGCAGTGTCCGGTGTGCGGGTTAAACCGTAAACGCCGCAAACTTTAACAGTGCTTACACCAATTATGTAAACAAAAAGATGTTGTCATCTGAACCCTTTAAATGGAACAAGCTATACTAATTCAATTTTGTTATCCTCTTTACAAACACTTTCACGACACAAGGACTACGTTCAACAACAATTTTAAGCTTTCATTTTCTTTGATTCCCAGTTTATGAATCATCATTAATAGCTTACGATTCTATATAAACACCTCAAAATTCTAAAAACACGTATTCACGCACATCTAACATAAATAAGTGTATACCCCATTACGGCACTTATCTTTTATTTTCAATGATAATACCAAAGTGTTTCGCTACTTCAAAGTTGTAGAAACTTGACCAGTACCAGGGCTCCTTGTCAAACTTCAATGATTTCCATTACCAGATTCAATATAATGTCAATTTCAAGGTGACCCATCAATTAATACCTGGGCCACTCCCAAATCATCATTCATTTAGTATGTCAAGTAGTCCAAGAACGTGTTGATGGGCCATCGTGTAGTCGCCATAATGTCCTGCAATAAGCAATTTACACCATTAAACCGCCAACGCCGCAGTACTTACACCAATTGTGTAAACAAAAATATGTTGTCATCTCAACCCTTGAAATGAAATGTGACTATCAAAAACAGTACTAATTGTCTCAAGGCATTCCTGCTAACAAGTGGAGGACCATCCTAATATAACAACTGTAACAAGACTACACTGCAAAAACGTTGGAGTTCTTTTTGATTCAACCATGTCTATGTCATCTCAAATATCTGCTGTCTCTCGCTCTTTAAATTATCATCTTCGTATTATAGGACGCATTCGCTGTTATATTGATAAAGATACTTGCAACCATGCTGTCCGCTCACTTGTTATTTCTCGAATTGATTATTGTAACTCTTTATTATATGGAACAACTGTAAAAAAAACACAAAAACTACAAAAGATACAAAACAGAGCTGCCAGACTTGTTTTCAAGGCAAACCGTATGGAACACACCACTCCTCTGCTGAAAGAGCTTCACTGGCTTCCAGTAAATGAGCGTATTACCTACAAACAACTCACATTCGCTTATAAAAGTAGACATGAAACAACACCACTGTACATACAAAATCTCCTAAAATCTCACACATTTTCTGATGGTATGTTCCTACGATCACATGCTGATGGCAGTCTGCTTAAATGTAAAAGAACTCACACAACATATGGGAATAATGCCTTTTGTAATTCTGTGCCAGCTCTCTGGAACAAATTACCTGTAAAACTTCGTACTTCACATAGTCTGGCCACTTTTAAATCTAATCTGAAAACATATTTGTTTCCAAACTAAGTTTTTTATTTTTAATTAAGTTGTACATTAAGTGTAGCCTAAGATGTAGTGTAAGTTGTACTTTTTAAGATCATTGTAAAGCGCTTTGTTCATACTTATGCTAAGGCGCTATAGATGAGGTGACCTATGATGTCACATGTTTACATTCAGACCGCCCTCTGTTGTTTCAAAGCAGGCAAAATAACACAGAAGTGTCTATGACAGACCACATGAATCTCTTTAAAACTCAACTTTCAAAAACCTTAGAAGTTTTGTGTGATATTATGTATATAGCTTGATGCATTTATAAACAAGATTGATACCATTTTTTGTATTATTTGCTTTGAAACCAAAGTTAATGAATAAAAATCAACTTCTTCCATGTAAACTATAGTGTTTTTTGCCTGACAGTTTTGATCACAGACCAACAGAGGGCGTATCAAATGTAAACACATGTCACCTCATCTATATAAATTCCGTTTATTGTATTGTATTGTATTGTTAAAAGTAACACCGTGGGTGTTGATTTTAACACCGGGGTGGTGTTCTGAGAGGTCCACACTTTTCGGTGTTAATGAAACACTGCAAAGTGTTATTTTGACACTGTATCCTGGTGTTAATTTGATCCTTTTTCCGGTGTTAATTTCCTATCTTTGAAGCGCATCAAAGAGGCCAGTGAAGAAAAACACCTTCTCCTGAACACAAAGAAGACAAAAATAATGGTTGTAGACAGAGAGAGAAAAAGTGATGAGTTTGTGATAGATGGACAACAGATTGAGGAGGTGAAGCAATTTGAATATCTGGGTTCAATGATTAACAACAGTGGTGACAGCACAACTGAAATTAAGAGAAGACTGGCTATTGCAAGGACAACTGTGCAGGGCATGTCAAGCATATGGAAAAGCAGAGGCCTATCCATTGACCTCAAGGTACGCCTACTTCGTGCAACTGTGTTTTCCATTGCCACTTATGGATGCGAGTCTTGGGCTATGACCAAGAATGATAGGAAAAGAGTAGATGCTTTTGAGATGTGGTGTTACAGGAGGCTTCTACGAGTGACATGGAAAGACAGGAGAACAAATTCCTGGATCCTTGACAAGATTGGTACAAGTCTAACCATCAGAAGCGGCATAATGGAGAGAAAGCTGAAGTACTTTGGCCATATTGTCAGGAAACATGGAGGTGTAGAAAAACAGATTTTGCAAGGGGCCATGGAAGGCAAACGAGGAAGAGGACGTCCACCAACAGCTTGGACTAATGACGTGAAGCTGGTTTCTAACCAGGGAATGCAAGGTGCAACACACTTGGCATCGGATCGAGTGAGATGGCGTACTCTTGTGAAGACCACAGCAGCGCTACACAGCGCCACCTGACACAGAGAGAGAATTTCCTATTCAACACCGCTGGGTGTATCTTAAGGATAGTAAAAAGTATTTACAAAGCTGGATTTTGCAGAAAACCCAATTGAAAGTGAACAACCAGCTCCAACGATATCAGTTTTTAAGTATTCTCTGGCCAAATATGGTATTTGGTGTCTATTTATATGTTTTCGAGCATGGAAAATCTATTCTGATAGTTTTTAAAATACAAAATAGCTGCCTTATGCTCAAAAATCCAAAATGGCGCCCAAAATGCCTTTTTCCGGGAGTGCTCCCATTTTGGGGGTTAAAATTTGTTTTTAAGCATACTCTGGCCAAATATGGTATATTTGGTGTCTATTTATATGTTTTCGAGCATGGAAAATCTATTCTGATAGTTTTCCAAATCTATAGCTGCATTATGCTCAAAAATCCAAAATGGCGCCCAAAATGCCTTTTTCCGGGAGGCGCTCCCATTTTGGGGGTCAAAATTTGTTTTTAAGCATTCTCTGGCAAAATATGGTACATTTGGTGTCTCTTTATATGTTTTCGAGCATGACAAATCTATTCTGATAGTTTTTAAAATAAAAAATAGCTGCCTTATGCTCAAAAATTCAAAATTGCGCCTAAAATGCAATATTTGTCCAAATTGAAATATTTCCCCATGTAGGAACATTTTTAAAATGATTTTAGTACTTATTTACACTGTGTGGGGTACAAAGATCACAATCAATCTATTTTCAAAATTCAAAATGGCTGCTGCATACCCAAAACTCAAAATGGCCTCCAAAACGATGTAGTAATGTGGCCAAAAGAAAACAACGTTCCACAACTTTCGTGTCGAAAATTAAGTGTTAGTCTAAATATAATCATGTAGAAATGTGTTGGCAGCAGTTTATGAAAGCTCAAAATGGTTGCTATTGGCTTGAAATCATACTAGTAATGTCCGTCACATAGCTCATAATGACTGTTTGTACTAGTATATGATAATGTTCTTAGGTTCAATTTGCATTTTCTCCTCTTCCACCATCTGTCTCACCTCATCTTCAGTGCCGAACCACGGTACCAAACGGGCTTAAGAACATCAATATCATCAAGTTCCCAGCCGTAGTATAGAGGATTCTGTTGTTTGAACATACCAACCAGGCAATTAACCATACAGTTTACTACAAAGTTTGCGCGTTGGATGTGACATTTCATTGATTTACCGTCAGGGGGAAGCCTCTGAGACGGGGTTACCTTCCGCTTCTTTCCCTTTCCACACATTCTCATTGCATAGCGACTATCCCCTGCCGTCCTTTCCTTCCTTGGCCTGTTGTAAACTATGTGAAGTATGAAGTCTGTAACTTCATTAACATTGGCTGCCGTTCCTTCAAGGCTAGATAGAAGTTCTAGGCTTTCTGGATTCTGTTGTATCTTGGTAAAGGCTCTCATTTTAGACCGGCCATAGAAAGGTTGCGTGAAGTCGCTGCCTGTTACTACATGAAAAGCAGGTAGGCTCTTGCAAATATCTCTTCCAAGGTGATTTGCAAGAGACCTAATATCATGGTACGTTATGCCTGCCCTTGACAGCCTGGTCCCTTTTCTGAAATACAGGTTCTTAGTAGCATTTTCTGCTACAAATAGCAACAGAATAAATACATCTGTGTCATCAGCTGCCACACAAGTATTATGTGTTGCAGTAGAATACACTGCGTGGAAAGCCAGGCGAGGGTCAGCTTCTCTTTGATAGGAGAACAGCTCTGGGATTTCTCGTATTACTGACTCTGGTTCTGACGGAAGGCAAAAATACACATGACCCTTTGTGACAAAAACATCTCTTCCTAGAGTAAATTCATCAGATAAGATGAAATCAGCTAGAAGTTGCGTTAGCTGCAGTTTGTTGTATTCCTCTGTAAGGAAGTCATTCCATTCACCAAGCTCTGGTAACTGTTGGTGTAGATGAGGTAATCTTCTTTCTCTTCCTTTGTCTGGACGACCCTTAGGCAGATACAGTGTTAACTTACCGGGTCGACGATTGTCGTCGAACACTATATGAAGAATTCTACCTGGAAGCAGCTTGAGGTGGTCGATGACTCTTTTCACCCACGATCTAAAGGTAAATGGCTTGAGACCATTTATTGTCATCATAGGCTACTGACGATACGCATGGCATCGACGACACAACACTCGATGTCAATTGGTGCTGAGCAATTCGGCGCTGCAGGTGACAGGAGTTGTAAGCTATTTCTGAACAATGACTTTGGATTTGATTTACTTTTCACCTGTATTCACCTATATTCACCTGTATTCACCTGTATTCACCTGTCTTCACGGGCTCCTGGTAAGACTATAGTCTTATTTTTGCCTACCTACACTGATCACAAAAACCATACTGCATGGTCCTTAAAAATTTGCCGAGGCCCTATGGCCTTTTAAGATCACAAACACTCTTGGTGCCAAACTTCACTTCACTACAAAGTATCCCTTGCACTGTCAGATTGATGAAAGTATACTATTTTGCAACACAAACTTCATGGATGACCACCATTCTCATTACTGCGTACACAACTGTTTGTTGACTACCACCACACACATCACCGCTATGCCTGCATGTCGTCTACCCGATGATTCAACACTGTACCTGTCTAAGGGTCGTCCAGACAAAGGAAGAGAAAGAAGATTAAATCACCTTGACCAACAGTTACCACAGCTTGGTGAATGGAATAACTTCCTTACAAATGAATCCAACAAACTGCATCTAACGCAACTTCTAGCTGATTTCATCTTATCTGATGAATTTACTCTAGGAAGAGATGTTTTTGTCACAAAGGGTCATGTGTGTTTTTGCCTTCCGTCAGAACCAGAGTCAGTAATACGAGAAATCCCAGAGCTGTTTTCCTATCAAAGAGAAGCTGACCCTCGCCTGGCTTTCGACGTAGTGTATTATACTGCAACACATAATACTTGTGTAGTAGCTGATGACACAGATGTATTTATTCTGTTGTTATTTGCAGCAGAAAATGCTACTAAGAACAAGGGACCAGACTGCCAAGAGCAGGCATAACGTACCATGATATCAAGTCTCTTGCAAATCACCTTGGAAAAGATATTTGCAAGAGCCTACCTGCTTTTCATGTAGTAACAGGCAGCGACTTCACGCAACCTTTCTATGGCCGGTCTAAAATGAGAGCCTTTACCAAGATACAACAGAATCCAGAAAGCCTAGAACTTCTATCTAGCCTTGAAGGAACGGCAGCCAATGTCAATGAAGTTACAGTCTTCATACTTCACATAGTTTACAACAGGCCAAGGAGGGAAAAGACGGCAGGGGATAGTCGCTCTGCAATGAGAATGTGTGGAAAGGGAAAGAAGCGGAAGGTAACCCCGTCTCAGAGGCTTACCCCTGACGGTATATCAATGAAATGTCACATCCAACGTGCAAACTGTATGGTTAATTGCCTGGTTGGTATGTTCAAACTACAGAATCCTCTATACTACGGCTGGGAACTTGATGATGATGATGTTCTTAAGCCCGTTTGGTACCGTGGTTCGGCACTTCCAAATGAAAATGAGGTGATATGAGATAAATGGTGGAAGAGGAGGAAGCAGATGAACCTCCAGAAGCAGTCATGCCAACTCCAGAAATCCCAACAGAACTAAGGGGATATGATCTGATCAGCGACTCTGAAGATTCAGAGGACGAAGAAGTCCCGTTGAGTGAAGAGAGTTCAGAAGAGGACTCGTAAAATGACAATTAATAACTATATGAAATAGGAAAATACGGAATAAACTTTATCGGCCATCTTGAATGTAACGGTAATTAAGGTAATTGGTGTTCAAAATGACGATCAAAATGACCTGCGAACAGCAAATCATTATTAGGTGGTGTTTTAGTTCTTGCAGCTATTTTGGATTTGAAGGGAGCTGTATTTAAGTTTAAATCAAGAAAATGCAAATTGAACCTAAGATCATTATCATATACTAGTACAAACAGTCATTATGAGCTATGTGACGGACATTACTAGTATGATTTCAAGCCAATCGCAACCATTTTGAGCTTTCATAAACTGCTACCAACACATTTCTACATAATTATATTTAAACTAACACTTAATTTTCAACACTAAAGTTGTGGAACATTGTTTTCTTTTGGCCACATTACTGCATCGTTTTGGAGGCCATTTTGAGTTTTGGGTATGCAGCAGCCATTTTGAATTTTAAGAATAGATTGATTGTGATCTTTATACCCCACACAATGCAAATAGGTACTACAATCATTTTAAAAATGTTCATACATGGGGAAATATTTCAATTTGGACAAATATTGCATTTTAGGCGCCATTTTGTATTTTTGACCATAAGGCAGCTATTTTTGATTTTAAAAAACTATCAGAATAAATTTGTCATGCTCGAAAACATATAAAGAGACACCAAATATACCATATTTGGCCAGAGAATGCTTAAAACAAATTTTGACCCCCAAAACAGGAGCACCCCCGGAAAAAAAGGCATTTTGGGCGCCATTTTGGATTTTTGAGCATAAGGCAGCTATTTTAAAAACTATCAGAATAGATTTTTCATGCTCGAAAACATATAAAGAGACTCCAAATATACCATATTTGACCAGAGAACGCTTAAAACAAATTTTGACCCCCAAAATGGGAGCACTCCCGTAAAAATGCATTTTGGGCGCCATTTTGGATTTTTGAGCAGAAGGCAGCTATTCTTTATTTTAAAAACTATCAGAATAGATTTTTCATGCTCGAAAACATATAAATAGACACCAAATATACCATATTTGGCCAGAGAATATTTAAAAACAAATTTTGACCCCCAAAATGGGAGCACCCCCGGAAAAGGGCACTTTGGGCACATTTTTTCAAAAAAGGCCCACCGGGATCGTGTTCCTCGGAAAATTTTGGTCTAGAATCGACTTCAAACATAAAGTGAACACCATTTCCCAATTGCGCGTGGCTGAGAGGCTAACTATTGATCGCATCACATTTGGTTGTATAAAACATTGACTTTGTGTAACGCGTTTTACGAGACTCAATGGTTTAAAATATTTCATGTTGTGGTTTGGCTGATGGTACGTTAAAAAGCAGGTCAATTTGTAATAATTGATGGTGGCTTACTGTTACTTGGCTTGTAAGGGACGCGCCATTCGATATTAAGGGAGGAGGGGCTGGGTAGTTGTGGTTGGGGACCTGACATTTTTAGATCTTTTGGGGAATAAAATGTATATCTTCAATCAGGGAATTTCTAATACTATCCGGGAATTGCGCCTGAAAAAGGTCACGATTCACGGAAGTGGTATATCATCTCTATGACCTGACTTGACATAGGTCAAAATATTTTTTCCTGGCATGCTTAGTAGAACTATTCTATAGTAAATTGGTTATACCAAGTTAACTGATGAGGCATATTATGCAGGACATTAATCATCTTCCTGAACAGCCAGACAATGGTAATGGTCACAGACGTGGTTTTTTGCTACTGCTATACCATCTATTTTTTGGACTGTGACCTGAGTCCCGATATTTAACCTGTGCCGTTTTATCCTCCTGCTTCAATAAGAAAGGTCACAATTTTCAAATGATGTTTGGCTTTTTCGCCCAGCTACACACAATTTAATTACATATCATTAGATTTATCAAGTTTAGAGGACTGTTAAGGTGGTACTACACCCCCTGATAAATTTTGTGACTAATTTTGCATTTTTCTAACAAAATAACTACACGCTGGTAACAAAAGCATTTTTCTCAAAAAATAACTACACACTGGTAACAAAAGTTATTTCTGGTAACAAAACTTATTTCACTGAAATTTCAGTGGTTCAAGACAAGTGGTTCTTTATATATGTTAAGAAATGAGGTACATTCTAGCGGTACCTCTTTTCTTATCAAGAATAACGCCAAAAAAGTATTATATCGCAAATTAAAAAGAATAACAATTATTTTATATCTGAAGGACATTCCTCGGATTCAGAATGCAACTTGGTGTGTCTGATGTGCTCTCAGGTCCCACCAAAAAACTGTGCAAACGCTTAAGTACGTAATTTGGTGAACATCTGTGATGTAAAGTGAATCAAGTGTTCGTTCACATAATAACTTTTCACGCACAAATGCGCACAAAAACTTACCAGTTCGAAGATAAAATATGATGAGGAAATTTAACAGCTAAAAAGTCAAATATGGTCTAGTTTGAGGTGGAGCAATCTTTTTGGTCTGAGGTGGAGCAATTTGTTTTGCTCAGACGGCGAGACAAATTCTATTTTTAAAAACCACCTAGCCCCCCTTAATATCTAAGGCTGCGTATTTAAAGTATATTCAATTTACAGTTCAGGAAAAGTGGATCGCCATTGATACAGTCCAATATGGATGAAATGTCGTATGAACAAAAATATACGTTCCAGTATTTGGTTTAATGTGGTTCTTTGTTTTTTACTAGGATAAATAATATTCAACCGTTTATAAACACTAGCATTTTAACTCCCTCCACTAAATGTATTGCCATGAAACTCACGTAAAAGAAGTAGCAATGAGAGAGCACACCACTTAATCAATTCGCCTTTTTTTGCAACCCTAATGAGTCTCGGCTGTATTTTGGGCTGTTCTTTGGACTAATAATCAGAGAGAGTAGCGGGTTATAGCTTAAATAAAAGGGTAAAGCCTATGCATGAAATTGAATTGTGAAAAGTCGTATTTTTATAATTGTAAAGAAAATAGGTCCGCGAAAAAGTGGACAGAAACAGGTTTGCAGTCTACAGAATACAGAATAAAATATAACAAAAAATAAAGTATGTGAACTGGTTAGAGGAGGTGGGACTGAATGGCCAATTTGAAGGCCTGGAGGGAAGAAGCATTGACAATAGCCTCAGGGAGATACTTCCAGATGGTGGAGGCAAACGGATAAAATGATCTCTGGGACAATGAATGAATGAAAATGAATGAATGCAGTGGTAAGACACAATCTTCACAAAAAGATCCCCAAATAGCCTATTTGAGGATATTTGAGATAGGTCATTTCAGAAATGTAGCGCTTGCAACGTTTCTTGGTACATTTACGTCAGTATATTATCTTCGAAGAAGACATGCATGCAGTTACTAACCTGAAATAGGTCATTCAATGTTCATTCAAAAAAGGCCATTCAATGTTGAGTCAAATTTAGGAAACGATGAACAGAGCAGTTTTTGAATATCACTAGCAATCAAAAAGATGATCAGACAAAGTGTATATTGAACGAATAACTTTACACTACATCCATCACGTGTGATAACATCTGTCTCTATTTAACTTTATTGCTATACATCTTGTTTTATTATGAACGTGAAAAAACGTAATAATGACATTATTGTCAATGCTATCTATATTTTGATCATATAAACATTGACTTTGTGTTTATACGTATTTTACGAGACTCAATGGTTTCAATTATTCCATGTTAACTCATGTTGTGGTTAGACTGATGGTACGTTGAAAAGCAGGTCAATTTGCAATGATATTCACCTTTTATACAAAGCACTTGATTGATGGTGGCTTTACTATTACCTATCTGGTAAACAAAATTTAAAAATTCAGTTTGTAGTTCAGGAAAAGTGGGTGGCCATTGATATACGGTAGTCCAATATTGACTAAATGTCGTGTCAACAAAAATATACTTTACAGTATTTGGTTTAATATAGGTCGTTCTTTGTTTTTCACTAAACATCCTTAAACCGGAAATAATCAAAATTTGATTTTTCTATGCCCCTATGGTTCCCACAAGGGTCAAAGGTCACAAAAACGAATTTGCGATACAAAAAAAATAGAATATATAAAAATAAAATTAGAAATTTCAGCCTCTCTGAGCCTTACTCAGAAATAGCAAACTTTGGAGGTGCATAACATTGTGCGCCATCATTATCCCAACCTGCATTTTGCATTTTTTTGAAGTACCAAATGGTTACATTACAAAAACCAAGTAAAAAGTTGGGATCTTGATGGCGCACAAAATCAGCAAATCCAATGATTAGATGAAAAGCGCCCTCGTGCAAACTTCAGAGCATCATAACGGTCTGCGCCATATCAAGATCCCAAGTCCGAACAAGTTTGAAATTAAAGACCTCAATGGTAAGTTTCATTTTTCAGCAAAAAGTGTTTGGGATTTAGATGGCGCACGTAGTTAACAGAGGTCAAAGGTCAAAATTTCCTATTTTCGCACATTTTTACATGCTTGTATTAGTGCGCGCCAACGTCACCCGACTCTCCGAATAGCATTTCGGGATCTCTTGATCTTCATATTTTTCTGATTTTTGGAAAATGGACTTTGCCTCATTGTAAAGGTTAATTTGCCCTCTTTTCCCCTCAAATAATGACGCGTAGCACAATGTGGGCTTTTTACTGCATCACAAAAAGATGCGCCAACAAGATCCCAATTTTAGTTTTCATCGTCTAGCTTCTTTGGCAACTGGTAGACCAAAAAAAGTAACAGCTACACTGTTAAAAATGCATGTAATATTACTAAGTGAATTCGTAACTTTACAGTAAGTTTCGTGTCAAAAAACAGCCGACAGGATTAATTAAACAAACCGAACGTTTTTTGCAGTGATATATGCAGTACAATTACAATTTAAATGTAAAAGAAAGTAAAAAAACAAAATTTCGGTAAAAATACCATCGTATTTGAGAATAGATCGTGATTTTACGTTGACCGTAGTATATCTCTCGTAATAATAAGTGCTTCTATTAGTAATTTTATAGAGATTTTCATGTTAGGATAAAGAAGATACTATTTATACTATTTTGGGCGGTAATTTTACGAAGAATACCGTAACTGTTAAAAATGCATGTAATTTTACTAAGTGAAATCGTAACTTTATAATAAGTTTGGTGTCAAACAACAGCCGACAGGATTAATTAAACAAACCGAACGGTTTTTTTTGCAGTGATATACGCGGTATAATTACAATTTAAATGTAAAACAAAGTAAAAAAAATATGTCGGTAAAAATACCATCGTATTTGAAATAGATCGTGATTTTACGTTGACCGTAGTATATCTCTCGTAATAAGTGCTTCTATTTGTAATTTTACAGAGATTTTCATGTTAGGATAAAGAAGATACTATTTATACTATTTTGGGGCGGTAATTTTACGAAGAATACCGTAACTGTTAAAAATGCATGTAATTTTACTAAGTGAAATCGTAACTTTATAGTAAGTTTGGTGTCAAACAACAGCCGACAGGAAACAAACCGAACGGGTTTTTTTGCAGTGATATATGCGGTATAATTACAATTTAAATGTAAAATAAAGTAAAATAAAATTCTGTCGGTAAAAATACCATCGTGTTTGAGAATAGATCGTGATTTTACGTTGACCGTAGTATATATAATAATAATAATAATAATAATAATAATAATAATAATAATAATAATAATAATAATAATAATAATAATGATAATGATAATAATGATAACAATGACAATGCTTAGTAGCCCTAAAAATAATAATAATATAACCCTAATAAATAGAATTAATATTTATAGCAAAATAATGTTATCAATATTTACAGTAAATTTGATCAATATCCCTCAAAAGATGCACTTTAGCAGGTTTAGTTATACAAATATTGCTTATATTAACTTAAAATACTTCATCAAATATAGAAACCCCGTTAGCTCAGTCGGTAGAGCATCAGACTAATGACATAGAGGTCCCCGGTTCGATTCCCGGTAGGTACCCTAAGGTAAGTGACAAGTATTTAACAGTCCCAAAAACGCCTACCGTTATTTAACAGTCCCAAAAACGCCTACCGTTATTTAACAGTCCCAAAAACGCCTACCGTTATTTAACAGTCCCAAACACCGTCATTTAACAGTCCCAAACACCGTTATTTAACAGTCCCAATGCTGTGGTTATTTATTTTACGGTTCGGGACGTTTTTTTCTTACAGTTTTATTAGCCGCCTGTAAAAATACCGTTGTTCAGTAGTTTTATTTTTCACAGTTTTACTGTAAATTAACAGTTATTCAGTAGTTTTATATAATTTACACCCCATCGTGATTTAACAGCGAGACGTATTGTGAATCCCAGCTGCCAGCGATAAACGCTGTTTTTTTACGGTTTTATTAGCCGCCTGTAAAAATACAGTTTTTCGGTAGTTTTATTTTTCACAGGGTTCTACTGTATATTAACAGTTATTCGGTATTTTTGTATGTTTACACCCCATCGTGATTTAACAGCGGGACATATTTTGAATCCCAGCTGCCAGCGATAAACGCTGTTTTTTTACATTTTTTATTTTAACAGTGTACTTGGGATCAAGTGGGCGCACTAATATAAAAGAGGTCAAAGGTCAAGCTTTGTGCCAAAGTGACGCATATTTGCCTATGTGCAGCACAAAAGTGGAACTTTGACCCATAATAAAAATGTGCGCCATCATGAATTATTTTATTTTTTAGATGATTGGCTAAAGGGGCTTATGTATTACTGATTGTAAGTAAAAAAAAGTGGGATCATGTGGGCGCACTAATTCAATAGAGGTCAAAGTTCATTCAGAGAGGCTGAAATTTCAAGAATTTTTTAAAGCTGAACGAGGGCGCTGTGCACGCTCATATTGTACATGTGTGTTGTTGGTGTTAATATGTACCAAAATTATTTTTTAGAGAAACTTTTTTGTATCACAACCCCCCTTATTTATGTACATAATTAGGGAGACTGGCTCTTAACAACAATTTTATCTTGTATTTTTTATAGCATACTTTTTTCGGTACATCATTAGCATTATTTTTAAAAACAGATTAGGTCGCTTGCTACAAGGCTTCATTCCTGCAACAACAACAAATACTTTCAAGATAATGCACAACTAAGACACAACATTCACTAAAGGATCTCCTTTAGGGCATTTCAGAAATTTTGCGCTTACAACATTTCTTGATACACCAGAATTAGATGTGACTATTCGATGTTGTGTCAATGTTAAAGCCATATTATAACATTTGCTGAGGAGAACGCCCTCAAATTTATTTTTTAAATTCTGGTTTTTACACGATTGTAATGTACTTTAGTCAATAAAGATACTCTGCAAAAATCAAGACTTTAGGTGCTGTAGTTTTGTCAAAATCCGAGATTTTGAATAAAACGATGGAACCGGCGATTATTACGATGGAAATATTAGTCGAACACATATGCACAGTACGTACACGGCGTGCGGGATACACATACACACACACACCCCGAGATCGTACTGTATTACAACCGCGGGAGTAACATGCATGGGCGCTAGTAGTAAATTCCAATTTTCTATGCTTTACCTCACTTGCTCGGCTCAAAATTAAAAGGGGACATATCTGATAATAAAAGCTAACATTTTATGGAAAATAAATACTAATCTATTTTTACAGAAATGTTATAATATGGCTTTAAGAAGTGATGAACGCATAATCTGCAGAATAGTTTGAATACTTAATAGTTTTTGAATGCCATTAGCAATCAAAGACTCTGAAATGATCAGACAAAATATATTGAATGAACCACTTTAAAAATTCACAATACCACATCCATTACGACTCCATTTAACTTGATTGCCATATAATACAACTCGCCCTATTTTGAACGTGAAAGGAAGTATTAATATATCGCTATTTGGTTGTATAAACATTGACTTTGTGTTACGCGTTTTACGAGACTCAATGGTTTAAATTATTTCATGTTGTGGTTAGACTGATGGGACGTTAAAAGGCAGGTCAATATTTAATTTTTAGAAACTACCCAGCCCCCTTAATATCTAAGGCTGCGTCCCTAACAAAATTGAAAGTACATGTATATTCAGTTTCAGTTCAGGAAAAGTGGATCGCCATTGATACAGTCCAATATGGATGAAATGTCGTATGAACAAAAATATACGTTCCAGTATTTGGTTTAATGTAGTTTTTGTTTTTCACTAGAATAAATAATGTTCAATCGTTTATAAACACTAGTATTTTAACTCCAACCACTAAATGTATTGCCATGAAAATCATGTAAAAGAGGTGGCAATGAGAGAGCACACTACTTAATCAATTCGCCTGTTTTGCAACCCTAATGAGGACTAATAATCAGAGAGAGTAGCAGGTTATAGCTTAAATAAAAGTGTAAAGCCTATGCATGAATTTGAATTGCCATGAACGTTGTATTTTTATAATTGTCAAGAAAATAGGTCCGCGAATTAAAAAGTGGACAAAAAGAGGTTTGCAGTCTTGAGAGCATGTCAAAAACAGTGAGAGTCCAGATTAAGGCCTCGTACCGGGAAACGAGGGTGAAGACTACTAATACATTGGAACATATGAAAAACTTTCATCGATTTGCAATCGAAAAAATATCTCAAATAACGCCGAAAAGGCCTCAAAACGAGCAAAGAAAACTCCAATTTGTACGTATATTTCAACGGGCGATTATTTATGCATTGGTTCGCTTCATGTTGGGTAGTGCCGTCAATGCAAACGTGCCGACAAATTGCACGCGTGCGAGTACACTCTGCGCTATTAACTTGACACACGCAATTCGATATTGTGGCAATCACAAAACGCACATACATCACTACCAAACATGAGGTGAACCAAATTATAGCGGTGTGCTGGCATGACATAATCTTTGCTATAATGGAGTGTATGTAAAAAAGTTACAATCCAAAGAAAAATAGCAAAATTATAAGGGCTGTCTTTGTTGCTCTTTTTATCCAAGAAGGCAGATGAAATCTCTTCTGTTTTGATCACACTATACTGGCTGCCTATTCATGACATGACTGTGTTTCAAATTGCTCATATTTGTCGGACTTGTTGTCTACTTATAATCCTCCACGATCATTGCGTCACATGTCTTTCTCTTAGCTGTAAACCTAAGAAATGTATAGAAATGTTTTCTAGCCGAAAAATGATTAAACTTTGTAGTATTTATATACATCCTGTATTTGCTAGAATAAGAATTGTCTTTGTCATATGAAACTCATTGATTTCAATGATCAGAGGTGGTGGGACTGATTGTTAGAGAGGGTTGTTGTAAAATATGTCAATTTATAACTATAAGTTGGGACGAATATTTGCCCCAGTTATACAAGCAAGTGCTGTTATTGCTTTTATTGATGTACATGTAAATATAATATGGTACATCAATATTCAAAGGAACTGAGGTTTATAGACAAGACAAAATAGTTTACCATTGGAATAAATATATTTAGCCCAAGAACTGTCTAATAAATGTTGCTTTATTGAATAATGTTACAAATTTTGCTTAAAATCACCAAAAATCACATTATTACTATTTTTATTATTATTATTATTATTATTATTATTATTATTATTATTTTTAATTAGCGTTATTGTCCTTTTGAAGCATTTCTGAAACAGCAAATACTTTCAAGATAATGCAGTCAAGTCAACCTCTTTCATATCACTTGTGGTACAGTGTTATCATCAAGCGCAATGAACATGTCAGTAATGATAGGATCTATACAATCACCAACACTGAGCCTTTTGTCAAATCTGTCAAGTCACGACAACTACGATTCCTGGGACATATCCCGATAAAGATATGCTCTGTACACCCCATGGTAAAAGAAGACCTGGAAGGAAAAGAATATCCTACTTGTCTTATGTGCAAAACTGTTAGGGGACTTCGACAACTTTTTACTGACAGATGCCATTACCACCTTGGCTTTAAATCATAGTACATACATGGAGAAACTTTGCAGTCGACTGCTTCGCAGCCGAATGAAATGAATGAATGAAAATGAATGAATGCAGTGGTAAGACACAATCATCACAAAACGATCCCCAAATAGGGCATTCAGAAATGTAGCGCTTGCAACGTTTCTTGGTACATTTACATCAGTATATATTCGATGAAGACATGCCGTTTACTAACCTGAAATAGAAGTGGCCATTCAATGTTGAGTCGATTTTAGGAAAAACTTAATATGCAGACCATTTTTTGAATGTCACTAGCAATCAAAAAGTCACTAGCAATGATCAGACAAAGTGTATGAATAACTTTATAAATGCACAACACTACATCCATCACGTGTGTTAAAACATCTGTCTCTATATAACTCTATTGCCATACATCTCGTTTTATTATGAACGTGAAAGAAAGTTATTATTGTAAGTGCTATCTATTTGATCATATAAACATTGACTTTGTGTAACGCGTTTTACGAGACTCAATGGTTTCAATAATTCCATGTTGTGGTTAGACTAATGGTACGTTGAAAAGCAGGTCAATGTGTAATGATATCCACCTTTTATACACAGCACTTGATTGGTGGTGGCTTTACTATTACTGTAAGCAAAGTTTGTTATAAAATGAGTTTATCAAATGTTCAAAGCCCACGAGTCTATAGCGTATCCTGTAGCAGGTTATTCACGACTATGTTCGTGAATTGTAATGTCTTTCCATAATATAGCTCATGTCTCAATGTCATCATTTGTAATATTAGTTGTGTCATATTGGGTCTCTTGATGTAACACTTCATTCCTGCAACAACAACAAATATTTTAGATAAGGCGACGAAAAAAAACCCCATGTTCTACCGGCTACGGGCAAAAAGGTTGTTTTTAATGTTGTTCTGATACTCATACATCCAAAGTGATAGAAATGCTTTTATTGACAATTCTTAAGGGTGTTAAGAGGGCGGGAACGTGGTTTGGATTCCAGGGGGAGGGCGTCTGTAAGAGACACAGCTATCAAAAAATCACTTGCTCAGATCGCGCGCCAAATAAGTTAGCAATTCAGAAATTACAATATTTTTCCCAGATTAAAAAAAAATATGCAGAGCTGGGAATCCGTGAAACACAGTGTATAAAAATAGTAAGATAGGAAATTAAGTAGTTCATAGGTGCTGGCCTATAATATTTGTTCATTTGTGTATGGAGAGCTTCTTTTGATGGGGCATTTTCATTATCATTATCTAAATCAATATATTATTGAAAAATAACACTTTGATGTTCTGCAAAAGTTCATTCTACAAATCACATACTTTGAAAACTTGCTTGATTTACTGTTTTACAAAAGTGTTGTTGTTTCAGTCCTCTTTACAACACAATTCAAGAACCAGAGGACTTACAAAAGTATATCTATGATATTTGAATTCTTCCATACTCACTATGAAATGATCAATGAAATTTTGGCCAACGCTTACTATCATTCGCAAGATACTATGAACTACCAAATCGCAACAGTTTAAAATAGTTGCTAACCTTTGTTGTATAGGTTTGCGTTGTAAAAGTAACCCATAAATAAGAGTGGTGAGCGAAGAATAGAGAAGTGAGTGTTTATGAAAAGGAGAGCTCGCTCGTTTGAGTCTGTGAAAATTGTTACTTAATGTTCCCCTGGTTATTGCATAGGGCATGTAATGTGTCTTTTGTGCCGCACTGTTCAGCGAAGGCTGTAAAAAGGTGTTGGGGGATTATGCCTATGCGTAGTGCACTTCAAATCACTGTGCTTGTTTTTCTGTCACCATATACTTTTTGGTACATTATGCGAATGGCATCAATGCAATGGCGGATTTAGAACAAACCGAGGAGAGTGCGACTAGTTCGCCAAATGTGTAAATATTGCCACGAAGATGCCATCGCTATGGTTCGCTCGGTAGTCCTTTGCATGCAAGGCTTGCTCATTAACGATCTCACCAAACCAGATCAAGGCACATATTTGATAATGATCTACTTCTCAACCTTAATCTAGTACACAAAAGTGACTATATTTGAGAAAAACTGATCGCTCAACCTCTATTGTCGTTTTTGAATGACAGAGCAATCAAATACTCTCAAATGATCAGACAAGTATATTGATTAAACATTTTAAAAGTTCACTATGTATTTACATTTTATCTGCGATTATTAAGGGATCTGGAATGAGCGTTTTGAGCGTTCCGACAGTGTTTTTTGTGGGACATGAGAGCACATCAGACATATCGAATTGCATTCTGAATTCGAAGAATGTCTTTCTTATATCAAATAATTTTCATTTTTTGAAATTCACGATATAATACAAATTTTATGACAAGTTATTAAAATTTGATATTTTTCACATTTTTGATATATAACAGTCCTCGAAGTAAATTTTATAAATCTAATAATATATTCTTAAAGTGTATGAAGCTGGGAGGAAAAGCCGATCGTCAATTGATCGTCGGCTTTTCATCCCACCTACATACACTTTAAGTATAAATCATCAGATTTATAAAGTTTACTTCGAGTACTGTTAAATATCAAAAATATCAATTTTTAATCATTTGCCATAAAATGTGTATTACATTGCGATTTTCAAAAAATCAAAATTATTTGATATCAGAAGGACATTCTTCTTATTCAGAATGCAATTCGATATGTCTGATGTGCTCCAATGTCCCACAATAAATACTGTCCAAACGTTCAAACCCCATCCCTTAAGGTTAAAGACCACTAATAGGCCTGGGCGATACATTGAAATACGATGAGGAACTATTTGTTTTCAAGGCATTCAAAAATACTGCATTAAAATCGCTGAAATTCATCAAGTTATATAGACAAAAAAGTACTTTTTAGAGTTTGATGCTTCAAAATGGTACATTTTCTCTCATTATATGCCATTTTTGATGTAATAGTACCAAAATTCATACGCACGGCTTCGGTTTTTAGTAAATAGTCGCCCTATCATATTGTAACTTTCAGCTTCGAGGGCGCACTGTCATTTTAAGGTGTTTACGGTTCAGTGCGTTAAAACAAGAAAAGTCTCAGGTCAACCTATGTTGAATTTTTGATCATTTGGCATCTAAATCATATAGTTTCACCTGATATTGGTGGCATTGAACTGTGAGAGTTCTGAATATGAGAAAATTCCACCCGAAATTAGGCATTTTCCCATTGAAACCCGTGTAATACATAATTAGTGGTATTTAACCTTAAGGGCCATACAGACCCCCAGTATTCGATGTAACATGCATTCGTTATTTAATCCATTCCCATTCTATTTCTATATAGTATACTATAATGTTCAACTTCTAACGAATGTTCAACTTCTAACGAATGTTTGATGAAGTAACATCGATAATAATATTATATCGATAATAATAAAAAGCTGAGTTAGCTTGAAATTCCCCTGGACAAGGAACTTACTGCTAATTTGTCTCGTTGTAACCCGTACGAAACTCGGGGAGCTGATCCTGGTTGCGAAGGTTATTTGTGGAATGTCTAAGGTGTGCGCTCTTGAAGCAGCAAAGTCCCTGATTTGTTGTTTAATGGTTTATGGAATGATTTGGGGCCGTAGTGGTCAGCGACAACCTGTAAAGTGTGCTGAGGCTTGTGGATCAACGTCTAGGCGTTGTGCCAGTGCGTAGCGCACTATAAATCACTGCGCTTTTTTAAAAATTATTATGTTAAGTAGAGTGTCTGGTGGAAATGAGCTATTCCAGAAAATAAGTGCACACCCCCTATAGAGGAGTAACTTTTCGATGAAAGAAATGTCTGGATTTCCAGGTTTGCTTCTTGAAAATGACTAGAATTCAAGTTGCCAACGTTACTGAAAAAAAGCTTGGAAATACAACTAAATAAATGAAAAATCACGGAAATGTCCCAAATAAGCTCTCAAATTGAGGATTTCTGATTTTTAAGTATTTTTTGCTGGATTTGTCACCTTTGGACACTTTAAAAGTCTGGATTTCCAACAATCGTGACTGGGCAAAAGGTCTGGAAATCCGGGGGTGTGCATCTATTTCCGGGAATAGCCCAATATATTATTGAATACGGTACTCTACATGAAGTGTGTTGATTGCGGCACCATGCAACTCGTACATGTAGTATTATATAACTCTCATGCGATTTGAGCCGTGCATTTTATGTTGTTCCATTGCACGGCACTATTATACTGTGACTAAACTCTGTGTGAAATCGTTATATAAAACAAATATTGACTACCTTAATTCGTGCAAATATTGACTACCTTAAATCGTGCAAATATTGACTACCTTAAGGGAGGTCTAATGAGCGTGAACCTGGTTTGGATGCAGAGGGAGTGTGCCTGTAACAGACAGAGCCACCAGAAAAGGACCAGCTCAGATCGCGCGCCAAATAAGTTTGCAGTCCAGAAATTTCATTTTTTCTCAGCCTTGCAAAAAATAGGCAGAGGTGGGAATCGAACCCGGGACCTCGGTGTTGTAAAACCTACTGCGTTACCACTGAGCCAACTGACAATCAGCTATGAGAAGTTTGATAGTAATCCTTGATATTGCTGAATAGAATAAATCAATACTGATAGGTCTATTTATCTAATGTACGATGTTATTCAAATTGGCCTATAAACTAGGAATATAATGTGAAATGCCTATCAATCGATCAATCAATCAAGTTGTCAAGTTATCAACAATCAATAATAAACCGACGTAGGCCTATCATGGAATATTACTAACTAGGCCTACTAACTAATATACCAAATAAATAAAATAAATAAATAAGTCAGTAAATAAATAAATAGGCATAGGCCTAAATAAATAAATAAATACATAATGCAGAATGCAGTTAGTATTTTAGTTGCAACATTCCAAACATTCTATTCACACATTCTATTATAATTTTCTGCTATACACGCAAAGGACCTGTGCCTTTAATATGTCCGCGCTTAATCAATAATGAGTCTTTCACCATGCTCACACACCATGTTAAACTATTGTATCCCTGCAAGTATTATACTGACCAAGTCCTAACACCTCAATGAAATGGATGCTATAACGTACCCAATCAAGCGAACATATCAAGGTCATATCAGGGCGTTATACAAAGAATGGTCAAAGGTCAACGTTTCCAAAGAAGTATAGTAATAGATGTAGACACAAGCTTTCGTGCGGGAAACATAAACACATAGTCGTCAGTCGTGTGGTTTTTATGAGATTTGATACGGCGCTGAAGTCTATTGGCTGTCCCAAAATCAGTACCAGACCCGGTTTCCAGACGGCAATGTGTGTGTTGTTACAAGGAATGCAAACTCATTTTATCAATGAGTGAACCACATAGAGGAATGCGACATCTATCGTGAGCCAATCTGCATTCTGTTGCCTGCAAAAGCCGACGATCAGGTAAAAATTCTAAAAGCAGCGTGACTAGATATTTGCGTTAATTTCATGATACGTGTAAAACGCATTGAAAACGCCAAATTGCAGTCATAAAATATATAATATTAGTAAATCACCCAATCGAATGTTAACGTAGGTATGTGGAAAAGAACTGCAATAACAATAACAAACTATGTGCCCAAAGAGTTGTCTTTGGCATGTCGCTTTTTTGAAATATGACCAAAAATATCAAATTTTGGAAAAACGCCCCAAAATTTAAAACAAACACGAACCTTCCAAAATAAATATATATTAGCACTCGGCGGCCCAGTCACTACCTGCCGCTGTGATTTGAGGTAACTCATTGCTTCCCCTCTCTAGATACCGGAACTTCAAGGTCGCTCATACCCCAGCCCTTAATTCGTGCAATAGTAAAAATATATCATTCTTCCATTTCACGAGGCGAATGATATATTTTTCACTATCGCACTCTTAAGCATTCAATATTTGTATACTATTACCGACATGAAACAATGACACGCATCAGTGCAATCTATTTGCTCGAATAGCCTTAAGTTCCAAAAGTCTTTACTGTTGCAAGACTCATTTATATGAATTATTGCCATGATTACATGTAATAGTAAAACTGATAGCCCGGGACTGATAGGTTGTTAAAATGCAGCTCAATTTATAAAGCTAACTACCATTTTTACACACGTACAAAGAGCTACATTTATTTAAATACTTTTATTGATGGTATTGCAACAATATTCAAAGAATTTACGTTTTCAGTCGAGGAACAGTGTGTTGTCATATCCATTGACATGGAGCTTCACCATTCTGCACAAATAAGGCATTTTCGAAACTGTCCATAACTATAAGCCTATCAGCTATGCATCTCATAGTGCCGAAAATATTGATTGAAGACGATGGAATATTTTGTGAACAAAATGCCTTAAGGTTAGGCGAGAGTTTTTCATGCGCTTGATTTCAGAGGGGCGTAAGTTCATAACAGAAACAGCCATGCAGAAAATGAACAAGCGTACTGGGACGTAGGCCTACTTTACAATAGAATATTGATCCACGGTCAGGCCTACTTTACAATAGAATATTGATCCACGGTCAAGACATGAAACTTGGCTTAGCTCGTGCCCGGAGCTCGTGAGTCGGGGCGGGCGGGGGGGTGTCATGAGGGGCGGCATGCCGGGTCGGATGCCGAGGAGGGGCACAAGCCGTTTTCGGCAATTTTCATAAGGATTTTATAAATTTTAAATATAACATCAACAACAGTATCAAAAAGCAATTATTTGCAAATCGAATTTGGGAAGAATATTCAAAAAGACAGACTTAGCAGGCCTACAAATTTCTGAATTATATAAAGTGAAAAACAATCAATCACGATTCACTGCAGTCAGCGAATCAATCAAATAAAACTAAAAAGAAAGGAGCAAGAAAGAATAAAGAAATAGAGAAAAGAGAAAGAAAGAGAGAGAGAGAGAAAGAAAAAGAACGACAAAGAAAGGAAGAAAGAGAGAAAGAAATTTTTAAAAAATGAAAAAAGAAAAAGAGAAAGAAAAGAGGAAAGAAAGAAAGTAAAAATGAGAAAAAGAAAAAAAAAGGAAAGAAAATTCAGCCACACGCGGACTCGAACCCACAAAAATTGTTCATAACAGATTCCCAGTCCAACGCCCTATCCACTCGACCATACATCAGCTTACGAAATTTCTTGTTCTCGAAGCGGATATGGAACTATTGATGCAATTACTTAATGATTACAATCGCGTCCGCACAATGGCTCTTAGAATAAACACGCATGTCGGCGTTGAAATTTTGAACGAAGTGATGGAGGAAAAACCTCGTTTTTTGCAATACTAGCTTCAATTTGGAGTGAAAATCAAATGGGATAGCAATTGGCAGAATGTTGAGAAATAATGTAGGTATTCAGATGTCTAAATTAACGCCCCGTTATCAAGATATCGATAATTTCACAAAACAGTTTTTTCTCAGACAAGATTCTCGAAAATGTTCCCCAAAAACGGGCTTTTTAAATTTAATAGGTACTGTATTTGGTTCTTCCCCATGGCAACATTATTTCTTTAATCGATTTGTAGTACAATACAAAAAAGGAGAAAACAATCACTCGGCGTGGTTTTATACGGAGCGAACATTTGAAAAAAACTGCATGGAACGTGTTTTTGATCTTGTGAACATGGTGCGTAAAAATGATTTAAACGAAGGATTTTCAAACGGATTCTAAATTTTTTTATAAACACACAAAAACAATGTAAAGATACATCCATGCACCAACATTTGACTCACTGCGATATTTGATTGCTGAGAAAACGCGGTTTTAGAGAACAACTTTATACGTCTTTTATACGTTTTTTATACGTTTCTTCGTGTAACCTTAATAGGAGAAAGAAAAAACAAGTTCCAACAACTAGTGCCGATTTTAGAACAATGCAACACTAATTTTGGGTGATTCAAAAATATTATCTTGGTTTGCCAAATGTAATATAGCTCAATTGTAATACTTTAGTTGGCCCTAACTAGGAATAAAAGTAAAATTTAATATTTTGGATTTTTTTTGGGAAAGGGAGCAAAAACATTCAATTTTGCATGTTTTCTTACAGTTTCAGGACAAAATTCCAAGATTTGACACAAGTGTAAGCATTCAGAATATTGAGCAAATGTTATTACTCTTAATCTTTTAATAAGTGGTTACAAAATATAGAAAATGTGTTTGCTAAAATTTAGAGTGCATATTAGACTCAGAATAAGTTTTTAGGTTTGATTGCCAACATAATTTTATATTAACAAAAACCCACCTAAACATCTATATTTTCGGCCCTTAATGCCAACAAGTGGCCAAATTTCTGGTTAGGTTCAACCAATGGATCAGGATTGCGCTATATTTTGTTTGCCAAAATACAAAAAAAAATCAATGCTGTATTTTTCTGGAATCAGAAGTGGGCATAACGCCCTGCTTTTATATCAGTTTGTAATTATACGTACCGAAATAGTAAAAATATATCATTCGGTCAAACCTTTACTCATCCATTTCACTATCGCACTCTTAAGCATTCAATATTTGTATACTATTACCGACATGAAACAATGACACGCATCAGTGCAATCTATTTGCTCGAAAACTCTGTGTTACTGTTTACTGTTGCAAGACTCATTAATATGAATTATTGCCATGATTACATGTGATAGTTAAACTGATAGCCCGGGACTGGAAGGTTGTTAAAATGCAGGTCAAATTATAAAGCTAACTACCATTTTTACACACGTACAAAGGGCTACATGTAAACTCAACCCAGAAAGTATCGAAACGATTATAGATGATCAGATATATCGGGAACTGAAATATATAGCAAAAACGTATTTAATGTATATAAAGCGCAGCTTTCACCTGCGCATTTTGATACCTCTTTTATTGCTCTACGATATCATTTGGTTGAGTTATGGGCGCTTGAGTGGCTTCAAGTCAATTCAAATCCTATTCAAGCCAAATGCGTTCGTCGTGTACACATACACCCCTACACACAAAATCAAGACAAAGGACACCGACGTGCTCTGTTTACTTAACCATGAACTTTACTTTATTTTACTCCTTCGACTTCCAACTTCAATACTTGCTACCCTTTACTTATCTCTGCCTTATGTCATGAACTCTTTCTGCTGACATCTCAATACTTGGCATGCTTGGTGTGCCCACCATCATTGTCTATCACTGCCTGGATTCGTCGTCGCATGCTCTGAACAAGATGTCTTATCTTTCCTTGGTCAATGTCTCACCATTTCCTGAGCAGGATGCACCGAAGGCCTTCTAAGGTAGTGTCAGGCTTGATTGCCTTGTTAGCTTTCCTCTTAAGAGTGTCCCACAAGTGTTCTAGTGGATTAAGGTCAGGGCTCTTTGCAATCAATTTATCCAACACGCGACACACATACCCATTTGAATTTGGCGGACAAAAGCAATGGTCATTTATTGGTCACAGTACAAGGCATTTGGCTTGAATAGGAGCTAAGTGCAACTTTTAAAATCCGACTTGAAGCCACTCAAGCGCCCATAACTCGACCAAATGATATCGTAGAGCAACAAAAGAGGTATCAAAATGCGCAGGACAAAGCTGCGCTTTATATACATTAAATACGTTTTTGCTATATATTTCAGTTCCCGATATATCTGACCATCTATAATCGTTTCGATACTTTCTGGGTTGAGTTTATTTGAATAGTTTTATTGATGGCATTGCAACAATATTCAAAGAATTTACGTTTTCAGTCGAGGAACAGTGTATTGTTATATCCATTGACATGGAGCTTCGCCATTCCGCACAAATAAGGCACCCTGAAGCATTTTCGAAAGTATCCATATAACTATAAGCCTATATCAGCTATGCGTCGCATAGTGCCGAACATAGTTGGTTGAAGACGATGGAATATTTTGTGAACAAAATAATAGATGCTTTAAGGTTGGTCTTAACCCTGGAATTATGGAAACTATCTTAAAAACTAAATAAAAATATCTAGGAGCCATTTTTTTAATTTTTTTTAAAAAAAAAAAAGCCGCCTTTGGATTTTGGTCCAAAATCAGCATTTTGGCCTAAATTTGACCTCACAGATGAATTTATCAAGTCTTTGCCATTCCAAATATGTACACTTTTATATACTTTAGACCAACAATTTAGTTCCAACAACTAGTGCCGATTTTACTACAACACTGATTTTGGGCGATTCAAAAATATTATATTGTTTTGCCAAATGTAATATAGCTCAATTGTAATACTTTTGTTGGCCCTGGGAATAAAAAGTAAAATTTAATATTTTGGATTTTATTGCGAAAAGGGAGCAAAAATCATTCAATTTTGCATGTTTTCTTACAATTGCAAAAACCCACCTAAACATCTATATTTTCGGCCCTGAATGCCAACAAGTGGCCAAATGACTGGTTTCAACCAGAATTGCGCTATATTTTGTTTGCCAAAATACAAAAAAAATCAATGCTGTGTTTTTCTGGAATCAGAGGTAGGCATAACGCCCTGCTTTTCCAATAGTTTGTAATTATACTGCAGATACTATAGATCATATCTACACATCTGTACCGAAATGTGTCAATCACTGTATCACTAAATTAAACCATTATAATAAAATGGAAGCTGTCATGAGGACGACAGTTGTATGCATCAATACGTAATGCAATTTCAAAATCTGTTTAGCAATTATTTATAAGACATGAGTAGACAATAAGGCAACTTTCGACGATCGTAGCCTGAATTTCCTGATCTAAACTACATATCAATTACAATACTTGTCAATTTCTATACGTCAACGATGGGAAAAGCTTTTGTGAGAATGGCATAGGCAATTTTAGGCATTTGTTTGCTCACTACATGCAATTTCAAACTGTGTTAGCGTTAGATCTGTACCAATTACAAAACATTGGATTAGGACAACATTCTTGTCAATGAGTGGAATTTCCAAAAGATAAAGAAAAACGTAAGAAATGTTAACGAAACATTAAAATGTGTAAAGACATATCTTTAATTGCTTTTCTGCATGATATTTTACATGCATAACAACTACTATTGTGATGTGATAGTATTACTATTTTGCTGAATGTGTCTAATAGTATGTGTTCTAAGTGTGAGTTACTATAATCATTAATAGTTTGTCAAATGTAAACAAATTTGGGGAAAACTATGAAAGGTTAAAATTGTCAAATATTGGACGGCTTTTCCTCCCAGCTACATACACTTTAAGTACATATCAATAGATTTATAAGTTTACTTCGACATGTTCGAGAACTGTTAAATATCAAAAAGCAAAAAAATATATATAAAATAATTTTTATTATATCGCGAATCTAAAAAAAAAAATCAAAATTATTTGATATCAGAAGGACAATCCTCGTTTTCAGAATGCAATTCGATATGTCTGATGTACTCTCATGTTCCACAAAAATCCTGTGCAAACGTTGTTATCCGTTCAATTAAGTTGATGTATTATACCACACAAAATACACAACTCGTCCAATTTTTGACGTGAAAGTAATCATCAATGACATCGACAAACCTCAGTGCTAATTGCGTGTATTTGCTTGAATAAACATCGACGTTATGGTACTAGGGTCATTAGTGATACAGCTCAACTGATCATACTTTTCCTACATTCGACCTTGCATGATTTTTGAGTTGACACAGTCATGAAAATAACTATAGATACTTGACAGACCATTAGTAGCCCAGTTCTGAACCTTTTCATTGATCATTCATAACAATAGGTATCTGATGGATCAGTGAAGATAAGAAGGGATTATAATATATCCGTAACCTTGATATTATAGTACATCTCGAGGAAAAAGTGCAATGGACATGTTTTCATTTTATGTTTCAAATATCCCGCGCATGAAAATTGAGTATTTAACCCAAAATGGAAAATGGAACAATTTATTGGAAATCTGTTTTAACAGATTTTTTTGACATCTTTTTCTGCACTGTATTATACCTAAATTAAGAAAGTTGATAAATATTCAAAGAAAATATAGGTCATCCAAAAAATGTTGATTTTTACACATTTTGGGGCAAAAAAGGAAAAATAAGCAAAAATATCAAAATCTGTTTTAACAGCTTCATTCATCAAGTCATAACAAACGGCCTACATGCTTAATTTCTAATAAAATATTGAAATTGTGAAAAATATAGGTATTTATTGATTTTCATGTTTTTTCTTGCAAATATGCTAATAATATGCAAATTATGAAATTGCATAATAAAGTTTCTACATAGCATACATCTTTCAAGTGTGATGTTCAAAATGACAGACATCAAAAAGAGATTCGATGAAATGTAAAGGTGTAGTAACAATTTTGGCATGGACTGTCTGGTTAGGCAAAGTACGGTAAGTTAAGCTGTATAAACTAACATTTAAGGGATGTGCCTATAGGAATAAAGACCAAACAAACATATTCTTGTTTATGCCGTAATATTGTAGTCTTTCAACCCTTTCACAACTTCAGCTGTGCAACTGAAAAGTGGTTCTTTTAATTTTAGAAAATAAATGAAAAATCGCTCTGGACTTTTAGTACTGATTATACTGTAGACGATCACAGACTATTTTGTACTGATCATACTATAGACTATTGTTCCTTGTCTGGAAATATGTTCGGGCTTACACCACATTTCGCCATAATATATTCTAGAAACGCTTGCTGTTAGAATAAGAAAAATTTTAATTGTAATTATTGCACAGGTCACGGCGACCCTGTGACCTTTCCGGAAAAAAGCCGAGTGGCAGGTTTTTCAAATAAATATTTTCTGTGTAAAACTGTACCATCAGATAGGTAATGGATAATATGAATATTAACTGTACATCTATCACAACAATTTTTGATAACAACTTGCGTCACAATTGATCTAGTATAGAAGGTAGAGAATTTATTTCAATCTTATATACGCCATTTTTTTTTTTTTTGGAATTAAGTGAAAATTAATTCTGTAAAACTGCATTTTTTAATGTAATTTTCACATTAGACCCGACAAAAGATTACCGTTTTGTTGTTATGATAATCTAATCTTTTGATTTTGTAAATAAAATTAGGGGTCTAATGTGGATTTAGGATGCAAACTGGAACAATCCAATGCCTTGTCAAAATCATTTGCTTCAAAATGGAGTTCGGATGCACTTCGTAATACAACTTCCGCCACTGCGGGAAACCACATGCACAGCAGAGCACATGGCCGATATCAAAATCGATTTTATGTATTGTGTATGTAGGCCTATTCATAGGACCCTCGTATTAATTGTCTCTATGCGCTTGAGAATTCAACAATATAAATAATGGTAGCTTTATTATAATACACATTAATGTTTTAAGCAGATAAAATTCCAAAATATGATGCAGTAATGAAGTTGCGATGTATTAATATTATAGGTATAAATTTTCACGATGACACTATCAAGTTCTTCGTGGTCGAGCGGTCTAAGGCGCTGGACGTATGGTATACGTGATACTAGCCAAAGCGGTGAGCCGTGAGTTCGAACCCCGCCTCTGCCAAACTTTAAAAAGAATTAAAATTAAAATTTTACTTTTTAAAAATTTCATATTGGGGAAATGTGACTGGGAGAATGTATGTATGGCGTGGAGTGGTGTGGTTCGGGCTTTATGTTATGTTCAGGGGCCGTGTTTTTAAAACTCCCGCCTCATCACAATAAGGCATAGGACAGTGTACTGATCCCATTGAGTTCAGTCAAGCATATATTCCAGACCAATCCCTTTTCGCCTCATTAAATATGTGTCACATTAGGTCAGGGACGCTATTTATAATGGTTCGAATCCTTTTATTTGAGGTCAATAGATAAAAGAGAGGCATTGAATTGAATCAACACAGGTGTTGCTCTAGATATGATCATCAAATCTCCCATAGCAGATTTCACACAGGAGGCGGCTCTTGCTCATTCATAGCGCTCAAAATTCCATATTGTAATAATATTGGTGGTGATGTTACAATCTTAGCAGCGGATAGGTGTGCGCCGTGTTCGACTGCAACCGGCCTAGTTGATTCATAGCGCTATATAAATCTAACATGAATTTAATTTTGTATATATATTTTCAGGGCCGGATTTACCTTTTTTGGGGCCCTGGGCCAGGCCAAAATTCGGAGGCCCCCAAACTCACCGACTTAAGGCAACTTTCGACGATCGTTGCCTTAATTTCCTGATCTAAACTGCATATCAATTACAAAACTTGTCAATTGCTATGGGAAAAGCTTTTGTGAGAATGGCATAGGCAATTTTAGGCATTTGTTTGCTCACTACATGCAATTTCAAACTGTGTTAGCGTTAGATCTGAACCAATTACAAAACATTGGATTAGGACAACATTCTTGTCAATGAGTGGAATTTCCAAAAGATATAAAGAAAAACGTAAGAAATGTTAACGAAACATTAAAATGTGTAAAGACATATCTTTAATTGCTTTTCTGCATGATATTTTACATGCATAACAACTACTATTGTGATGTGATAGTATTACTATTTTGCTGAATGTGTCTAATAGTATGTGTTCTAAGTGTGAGTTACTACAATAATTAATAGTTTGTCAAATGTTTAAAATTTTGGGGAAAAATATGAAAGGTTACAATTTTCAAATGATGGACGGCTTTTCCTCCCAGCTACATACACTTTAAGTACATATCATTAGATTTATAAGTTTACTTCGACATGTTCGAGAACTGTTAAATATCAAAAAGCAAAACAATATAAAAAATAATTTTTATTATATCGCGTATTCAGAATCCTCGTATTCAGAATGCAATTCGATATGTCTGATGTGCTCTCATGTCCCACAAAAAGCCTGTGCAAACGTTGTTATCCGTTCAATTAAGTTGATGTATTATACCACACAAAATACACAACTCGTCCAATTTTGAATGTGAAAGCAATCATCAATGACATCGACAAACGTCAGTGCTAATTGCGTGTATTTGCTTGAATAAACATCGACGTTATGGTACTAGGCTCATTAGTGATATAAACTAACATTTAAGCTATACATTTAGGTTTTCACTGCAGAAAAATGTGTGCAGCATATGTCCAGTGACATAACGGGTCTAAAATAAAGATATAACATTAGTATGGTGCGATATATAAATGAAATTATTGTATTGTATTGAATTGTATTGCATTGCATTGCATTGCATTGTATTATATTGTATTGCATTGCATTGTATTGTATTGTATTGTATTGTATTGTATTGTATTGTATTGCATTGCATTGTATTGTATTGTATTGTATTGCATTGCATTGCATTGTATTGTATTGTATTGTATTGTATTGTATTGTAAGCTAACTTGAATGAAAATACACATCTGAGGATGTGAAGCGACAGTCGAGAATTGATGCCTCGCTCTTCTGACCTAAATTCGCTATCTATACAAAAGTTGTTGAAACAATATTATAACGGAGGATGACGCAATCAATATGTTTCAAAATTCTGTTTTTTACAGGATTGTTATGCACTTTAGTAAACTAACATACTCAGCAAAAAATTAAGACTTGAGGTGCTGTAGTTTTGTCAAAATCCAAGATCTAAAGTTCAAATTTCTAAATTGTAACAAGTATACTAACCCTCATATAGAGCATCTTGGCGTTTTAAGAAACCCAGAACGTTTTTGTGACTGTTGTACGTCTATAGACCTACTTTTCCATATATGCCTTGCCCTCTTTGTTATAAATCGGGCTATGAACCAAACCAGTTGATTACGCGCACCAGAAATAGCCTCTATTCAGCATCGCACTGTCTTCCGATTACATTTTATTCGCCAAGTAGGGTTGCCAAGTTTACTTGATAAATAGGTCTGTATAAATACTATACAGTGTGGTCCAAAAACAACTTTACCCAATTTCAAAGGTTGATTTCTCACATCTGAAGAATCTGTTTCAAATTGTTGTTGGACATCCTTAAAGAACATCTTTCTAAAAGTATTTGGTGAAAAATTGACTGGGAAAAAATGTAAATTACAAATTTCGAACTTGCGTGAATAACAAAATAATACTCACAAACGCATCATACTCATCTTGCAAGAATCAAGAGAATCAACTTAACTTACTGCGTTTGGAATAGGGATGAATTTAGTAGAATAAAATTCTCACAAACAAAATAATTTTAGAAGAGTCGTCGCGAGAATCGATTCTCAGTCTCAGATCGTTCTCGCAAGGACTCTTCTAAAACTATTTCGACTGTGCATGCCCTGTGTCATTGTTGAAATTACCAATAATTCAACTTATTATTTTAACTTTTTTTTAAAATAAATGAATTAAACCGTGTAGATTTATACGTATTTTACGTCTCGTTCCGGAATTTCATCTGAAAATTGCAACGTGCCTGCTTACCATCACGTCCGTGGGGAAAAACACCCGATGTATAATAAACTGTGTACTCGTATTTTATGGTCACTTAAATTTGGTGTACTTATGTCTGATTTGTAGACATATGTACAGATTTTCACCATTTCCGTGACTCCGAATCCTGATTTCATTTTTCCATTGGTATCACAAAAAGGACACATACATTCCCAGGTTGACGTTATAGTTGACGCAAATCTCGAAATTGCTGATTTTCAGTCGCAATTGGCCAAGAATTGGATTTCATTTCACCCAAAAATCATTCAAGATTGTATAACAAAAAAAAATTATCAGAAAAATATATTTTAACAATATCATGAATATATAGGAAGTTTAATGCCATAAAAACAAAAACGGACGAAACTGTGTACCTAGCCTAAACATTCCCCCCTTAAAGTAGACTATGCCATAGTCGATTTTTGATAAATAAAAGCATGTTATTAATGTTAATCATGATGAAAGCATTCAGTTGAACTCGAAATTATACATTATACTGATATTTATTACATCAAAATACTAGTATAAAATTGTTATGAAAAAGTTTATATAATTATATTAGTGACAGTAAAAGTAAAGTGTACGTAGGCTTATATTATTGAATGCAACATATCATAATGTCATAATTCTCGCTATTCGCAATAAGGGCGCCGCCAGCGGTTTGCGATGTAATCGTGATGTATCATGGGAAAAGGTCGACATCCAAGTCCGCGCAATACGAATATTACCATGCTATTACATAGGAACACGTGACAATATTTTTTAGTTTGTCAAAATAAAGGTGTTACACGCGAATCGATACTCAATAATAATGTGATTTGAAATGTGCACAATTAATTTTTTCTCTATCGATTTGCGTGTAATACCGTTATATTGACAAATTAAAAAATATTGTCACGTGTTCCTATGTAATGGCATGGTAATATTCGTATTGCGCGGCCTTGGATTAGACTCGATCCTCCAGTACTCGAATACTCACGCACGGCCGCTCCACTGTGCTGTATTGAGGACTGGAGCAAACAACGTTCTAAAACAGGAGCAGTGAAATTTGAGTATTTAGTAGATTTTGATTACGTCATTGCGCGCGGAGACGCGGAATCATAAATCTGATAAACACTTCAGAGCAAGAGTCAGAGCCCTGATCTGACGCTTAACCAGTACTCGGCAGTTTATTTTTAAGTTCCCTGTATGTAGCGTAACAACCAGCTACAAAATCAGCTAAAATCCACTCGTCGCGTACGCGTCTTCATTTTTTCATAAGCGGATCAAATCCCCCGTTTTAAACCTTCTTTGCCATCAATTTGGAGTTACCGTTGTTATCGCCATTACATATTTCTCAAATTTTCACTTTTTAATGAACTTTGCGATGATGTATATGTCTTTGAAAGTATTCATGGGAAACACTTTTATATTTGCAACACATTGAGACCATTTGCACCCGTCAAGTCATAATAGTTGCCTTGATTTTGAGGAGGAAAGATCATCGCCACTCACCACAGTGATGACATGCATTCACACGTGCACCGTACAAACTACAGTACCGACTGCCTCGGATTTTAATACGGTAAGCATCTAAAGCATGGTAATCAAGTGTCATTGAAACATACATAGGATGTGCATGATTACTTCATTTTGTACAGGCCATATCTTTTACGGGGTAAGAACAGTGTCAAGACTCATGATTGACTGAATTTCAAAGCAAAACGATCGCATGATTGATAGTATTCGGAGGCTAGGCATGCTAGGCTAGATATGGATGGCGGAAACCTTTAAAATACGCCTAAGAATACGCCTAAGAATACGCCTAACCTTAGACGTCTAAGATGCAATCTTAGACGTCTAAGATGCATTCTTAGGCGTCTAAGATGCAATCTTAGGCGCCTAAGAAATTCGCGGTAGACTTAAATCAACGAATCACAGGACCAGAAATCCCAAACAACCAATCATCTTAGGCGTATTCAATTATTGACCAATGAAATCTTAGACGCCTAAGATTTTACACGCCTAAGAATTCTTACACGCCTAAGATTGACCATTTGACCGTTACTAGTGATGGACGGTATCGCAAATTCGATCAAAACGCATAAACGGACGCTGTGCGTTAGAGAATATTTCAACAATGGCTGGGTGGCGTGTTTTAATAAACTCCTTTTCTCTCCATAGCCACCCGCGTCAATCCCAAAGAGAAAGGGGTGATGGGATGGGAGGGAGATAACACGTATGCTATGACTGAGCCAAAATACACAGTTAAGAGACCTCGATACCTCCATTCAACAAGAAAATTAACCTGACGGTGTAGGGTATGATGTGTTTATATCCAATACGTTCAGAGGTCAAGTTATTACTGCACACACATTATAAGGTCAACCAACTATGTCTTTGTAATTCGAACAGCGTGTGACATATTTTCGCCAAGGTCAAATCGTCTTTTATATTATTGAAGGATCAGATATGCATAATTTCAGTCCATAAAGTGCAAGAAGACAAGAGGTCAAATTTTCCATGTTAAAAATAGAATCATGGAGGTATATAAATATATGCTAGGCATGTTTGTTCCTCTTTGTTGTTTGTGTATTAATTTTCATCATCATCATCATCATCATCATCATCATCATCATCATCATCATCATCATCATCATCATCATCATCATCATCAATGCATAAATGCCGTCATCATGCTCATCAACATTAATACCTGACTACTACTAGCCACACCAAAACAGCACACCAAACCAACGAAAATAAAATCAAACCAATTAATCAATTTTGCTGCAAGTCCTCAGAGAAAATCACATTGGTGATACCGTCCATCACTAAAATATCAATCTTAGACGGTAAGAATTCTTAGGCGTGTAAAATCTTAGGCGTCTAAGATTTCATTGGTCAATAATTGAATACGCCTAAGATGATTGGTTGTTTGGGATTTCTGGTCCTGTGATTCGTTGATTTAAGTCTACCGCGAATTTCTTAGACGCCTAAGATTGCATCTTAGACGCCTAAGAATGCATCTTAGACGCCTAAGATTGCATCTTAGACGCCTAAGGTTAAGCGTATTCTTAGGCGTATTTTGAAGGTTTCCGCCATCCATAGCTAGACTCCTAACTACGCCTACCACGGTGCAATAAAATAAATATATTAATTAAAGTTTGTTCGGTTTATATAAGGCGAAAAAAATAACGCCGTGTAATGATATAGAATGGCTTGTACGCGGCTGGGCGCAAATGATGTTTACGCTAGTTGTGCATTACGTAATGATCGGTGCACGCCAGGGCTGTCAACTTTGGAATTGCTACAGTCTGTCCACTAGAAGTACAAAGTATTAAGTAAATAGACCTCGGAAACTGGAGGTAGGCCTATGAGAATAATTATTTCAGTGCAATGCTTCTGTGGCGCGCCAACTGCTGCACCATGCTCTTTTGCTGTCAAGCGTTCGCGTGTGACGCAAAGCATCGGCCCCCGATCCCACAAATTTGGTTTGTACTTTTATGTGGACAGACTGTCTGTAGCGTGAGACACTTCCATACTGGGGCGGAATTATTTTTTGCAAATACACTGCCGCTTGAAAATTGTGTGTGATTTGGGGGGGTAAGGACATCAAATTATTTTTACGATGCATGAGATTTTACTCATTTTACAGCTCTTTATGTGAGATTTAGTAAGGTGTGAGATTATACAACCTTGGCGTGAGACCGTGAGAAAATGACCAAATGCGTGAGACTCCCAGCCAGTGCGTGAGAGTTGATAGCCCTGGTGCACGCTTGAATTTACGCAATCGTGAGAAGGACTTTGATGCGCGCAGTAACAAAAGCCGAATAATTTCCGCCAAATAAAAACCGAACAGTGCGCGAATCAATATTGATTCTTACAGAATAAATTTGCGGGAATCATTTGATTCCAGCAAATCATCTTCTGTGTAAACTACAAACGCTTGCAAGAATCAACTTTGATTCACGCAAATCTTTGAAAAATTCTCTTATTAAAAGTTGCTCAATTTTAAAATCTAATTTTTTGAATTTTCACAACTAGGTTGTAATCAGTGATGTCAACTTGAAGTGAACTGGACAGTTACAGCAACTGCATTCTGGAGATGTTCATTGTGACTTCAAATCATGGTGTATGGAGAACTCAACTGTGAATCATCAAAAATCTGGTCCGTACAATGAGTTTAATAAATTTTTATTGTTTTTATATGAAGGATTATGCCGTAAGGTCTAAGGCAAATGAATCTATGTTCGGGCAGCCCTCAAAATACTTTTTTTTGAATAGCTATTTTTGACAGATTCCGATTCCAATCAAAATAGCCCTCATGTGTATTTTGCCATTGACAATTTTTTTTCCAAGGGGGCTAGCTATTTTGGGAGAATTGCCTTTTCCCCCATGAATTTTGACCCCTGGTATCGAAGGACCAGAATACTTAGTCATCATTTAGGCCAAGTCGCCCCTACTTGCAGCTGAATTGCACATACTCTCTGTAAAATTATATACCAAATTATTCTTATTATAATTCAATCAAATGTCATTCCTCGTCAAGTGTTGACAAAGGCAACAGTGTTTGCTGAAACGCTTACAAGTAAGTGCATTATGCATAATTGGATCACATAGAATGAACATTGGTTACTGAATTTCAACAATTCAGGTAATTTTGTGCCCGGATAGCGGCGGGTTCCCAGTGCATTTTTCGGGCGGGTAACCGGGTACCCGAAATTGCAACAAAGAAAAAAATCAAATTTTTTTTTTTTTTGTTATTTAATTTTTTTTTCGGTTTTGTAGTGTCCCTGGACCTAGGCCTAGGATCATTCATAGTTGACCTAAAATAAAATTGCATGATGTTTATTGAATTTGAATGCATTTTGATATCATTAATCGAGTATGACATGAATACAAATTATCAATTTTTATATTAAAAACAAACAATCATGCAATTGTTTTTTAGGTCAACCATGAATGATCCTAGCATTTAGGTCTAGGTCCTGGGACACTACAAAACCGAAAGATTTTTTTTTTTTTTTTTATTTTGGGCACCCGGGCAGGGTATTTCCTGCCCGGTAACGTAATTTCGGTGGGTACCATGAGCCCGCCTAAAATCCCTGGCTTAATATGTACCGTATGCATAATTCAAAATCAAAATCAAATGAGAGCATTTAAATTTCATGGAATCATTTTAGCATTGCAATATTCCAGGTTGTTATGGAGCTCCAGAAGTGGCAAGGAAAGAAAAAAATAATCTCAGGAGATTCAGGGGCCCTAACTTAGTAGCTTTAGGCCCAGCTTAGTAACACAGGGCCCTGACTTAGTAATTTGGGGCCTGAAGATAGAAACTTAGGGCCCTGAAATAGTAATTTAGGGCCCAACTTAGTAATTTGTGCCCTGACGTAGTAACTCTCAAGGCCCCAACTTAGTAAGTCGGGTCCGAGCTACTAAAGCCAGGGCCCAAGTTACTATCTTGTGCCCAAGTTAATAAGTTGGGGCCTGAACTACTAAGTCTGGGGCCCAAGCTACTAAATCGGGCCCAAGATATGTTTTCTTTCCATGCCACTTTGTGGGCTCGGTAGATTAATTGTTCAATTTAATCTTGGTAAGAAAAATGTATTAAATTAAAAATATTTTTAATTGATTTTTTTTTACAGATGAAATTTGAACTTGTACTGCTGGAACTGAAAGGAACCACCTGCAGCAACAAGCTAAAGCAAGAGAAGAGAATGAGATATGTACCAAATTCAGCTGAAAAGGTACCCGTCGGCCATTGCAAATCCACATACACCTTCAACAAAGAAGAACCCCACCACCAGACTTTACCACAGTGGAACTCATATAATTTTGAAATACATGTACTGACCACAATCGCACCCTGGGCCACACGCCCACACCCTTACCCTGATCAAGTTTACAAATTAATACTCCACACCCATACCTTGATAAACTATATGTAGGCCTATGTGCCTATTCAGACTATAACTCTGTTACAGCTCTAGCAGAGATGGAAGTGTTGTTGGTCATGCATGTACTATGTGTATGTACCTGTGGACTGGACAATCATATTGGTAAATCAGCAGTGTTCATTAATAGTGTTCATATTAGGCAAAAAAAGTTGTTTGCTTGTCCTCGTCCGATCAACTGTCTCATCAGACCGACTGTAGAACTTTTTCTTTCTTTTTTTGAAAATTTAATTTTAATTTTTACAAAATAAAAATAAAATTAGAGCCAAATGCTAGAATCATTCATGGTTGACTTTAAAAAATAACGTTTTGTGTCTTAAATATGTAAAGAAGTAAAGTTATAATTAATTTTGTATTCATGTCAATGATGTCATGGTCTATTAATGGTTTCAAAATGGATACAAATCCAATGCATTTTGAAATCATGTTATTATTATTATTATTGTTTTTTACAAAGTCAACCATGAATGATCCTAGCATTCAGCTCTAGGTCCAGGGACACTACAAATCCAAAGTAAAATCCCAATTGGGGGTTTACTCAAACATGGTACTGATACTCGGACGAATACGGTACATGTACTTTTTTTAAAAACTTCCGAGTCCCACTGACCCAACTTCTGAAAGTGATCTATGGACAAGCTAACAATTTTTTTGGCGTAATTGTAGATAGTGAAATTAAAATCAAAATTTTGAAATTAAGAATGCACTTTTCAATAATATAGGGTTTTAACTAAATAAAATTGGGGATCAATGCCAGTCAATATTATGTTTTGATGAATCCAAGTGTGTGAAAATATTTGATCTAAAACATAATAATGATAAAATTGATGCTTTACGCCCAATATTTATTGGTCTCGCTATGAGTTTTCAAATATTGGACTCGACTACGCCTCTCGTCCCAATATTTGAAAACTCAGTAGCTCGACTCAATAAATATGGGCTCAATTGATCCAATTTTATATCAAAGTAGGCCTTATAGGGTGTTCAAACCAATGCTTTTCATCTTTGTAAAATTAAAATGGTTTAAATTGTTTTAAAATTCTCATCTGCTCATCTAGTCCTGAGAAATAAAGGAGAATGGTAAACTCAACAGCCTCATCTCCACTTTTCTTCATCAAAATGGAGATTTTGGTATCAGTGTACATGTAAGGGGCTGTGCAATAATTATGAGCCCCCCGGGTAAAATTTCCAAACGGCTCGCCAAAAATCGCTTGCCCCCCCCTCTCGGCCTGCTTTTTGGGATCCCAATTTGAAAACTTTAAATGGTTTTAAAATTTGCATATTTAAGCGTTTTCAGTACTGTTTTCCTAAGCCTTTTTAGAGCATTTTATTAAAAAGGCGCCATGAATGTGTGCCAAAATCGCTTGGCCCCCCCTCTTGGCTTGCCAAAAAGTGCTTGCCCCCGCTTTTCGCTCACCAAAAATTCTTGCCCCCCTCCCCAATTTTACCCTCCCCCCGGGCTCATAATTACTGCACAGCCCCTAAGTTCATATTTTTCTCATTGTCCCTGTGAAATATTGGGGCTGAAAGATCATATATTTTTATTTCTTAAAAATTTTATGAATAGGCTATTCTACCTCCGCCGAATGTGAAGTGTAGCCTACATTGTACAATGCTTTGAATGTTGCTATTTCCTGTTTGACTACCTACATTGTACCACAATGTAATTTATAAGCTGGCTGCTTTATTATGATTCTTGTAAGGACAAACTATTCTTTGAGACAAACTATTAAATGGCATGGCCTATTATTCAATGTTGATATTCCTTTAAAAATTATGTTTAATGTTAAGTATGCCTATTCAAAATAATACAGTTTCGACACTGCCAGTAAAATGTTCTAATTTTAAATAATGTTTTTATTATAAAAATGTAAGACTTGTTTAATCATGTATTTTTGTTTGAATTATACACTGACTGCATGTTGGACTACTCGATGTGTTTTTGCACTATGTTAGTTATGTCTTAGAAAAATAAAATGACAATGAATAATAATACAAATTTACATGTATCTATGTGTTTGTTTTCTGGTGTAAGGACTGATCAATAAATTAATGGTTGAGGTTTTTTTTTTTTTTATGAAAAAACCTACAAATTTGTAAAATTGCTAGGTGAAAAATGTTTTGTTCTGATGAGGGAAAATGGCCATTTGTGGGGGTGCTGCAGAGAATTTGACCAATCAAAACCATTTTTTAAAAAGAAATTTGGATATAGGCCTACCAAATATTTTGGCCAAATTTAACGCAACTGAATTGTCTTAATTTGTTTTCTTGAACAAAAATTTGGAGACTGAATTTCAAACATTTTGGCTACTGACTATACTGAGAAAATTTTAGGCAAATGTTTTTCATCTTTGATTCCCCCCCTCATTTTTATGCCCCTCCCCAAAAAATCCTGGCCCCACTGGACATATCAAAATGGTTAGTGCAGTCATTCAGGGGCTATCAATTTCTTCGGACGTGGGGGTCCCAAATATAGGGGGGGTCATAATTTTTTTTTGGGAGAAAAATAGGGAGGGGGGGTCATAAAATTGTTGATGCCCAAAATGTAGGGAGTCACAAGTTGACCACAGATAGTGTGTTTATTTTAAAAGACTGATTTTAATACAATTTTGAGCCTGTTTATGGGGGTCATAAAATCTTTGTTGCCGAAATAGGGAAGGGTCGCAATTTTATTGACGCCGACTTTTGGAAAATGTGGGACCCTCCCACTTCCGAAGAAAATGAGAGCTATTCAGCCCAGGGGCATATTTTAATTTCTCATGATGATTGCCTAATATTTAGAAAATCATGCCATATTTATTTCAAGAGCATATTTATTATATAATAATTTATATAATCATAAACACTATATCCCCACGATACGGGCATTTTGGGTTCTTTTTTATTTTATGCATAGGCCTATGAAAATTACTTGTAATTATCGGCTATCTACGGTAGACAGCAAATTCGTCATGATAGTCTCCTCTGCTGCCGGTTTGATCCTACTCACTCAATTATTACTGGCGGAGGAGGAGACTAAAGCCTGTGTTGACCTACTGCGCATGATCAGAACAGCCTAATTAATTATTAATGACATCGTAATTCCATTGTCAAAGTGCTCTTCTTTTTTACACCAAAAGAATTCAGGCCTCGAATAAGGCAATGTGAAGGATTGTGGGTAAAAAAGGCGCCGCCATTAGAGGCCAGAAGGATTCAGGCTAGCCTTGGATGTCGACCTTTTCCCATGATACATCACGATTTTCCCATGATACATCACGATTACATCGCAAACCGCTGGCGGCGCCCTTATTGCGAATAGCGAGAATTGTTTTTTGGCACTTGGGAAGCTAACAAACAGAGGGAGTAGGGTGACTGAAAAGATCTGATGTGAAAATCTATCAATTGTGCACACATTAATTAAATCAGAGTTTTAAGCTTAAATACAATATCCAGAGTATGCACAATGGGCAAGTGGACTACGGGGTAGTTGTTCGAGATTTGTTCTGCTAATAATCAGTTCAAAGGATGGTTGGACAATTGCTTCAAGCGGTTTGGCAGTTTGTGTAAGCGTGTATACTCTGTAAATAAATAAGTGTTATTTGGCAAAAATGTTTGCACTGTTTTTGCCATAATTTTTTTCGGTACATACCAATGTCATTTACCATATTTATACTAGGGTATCAGATTTGGTCTCTTGCTACAACGCTTCATTCCTGCAACAACAACAAATACTTAAAGATACTGCCCAAAACATCATGCTCCCATATTTATCACTGTTTTGGCTACGTATAATTGTTTTATACGTCATTTTTTCGGTACATATATGTGACCCGGCAGCACAAATGAGCCGTAAATTCCCTAAATTGTATTCTGTGTTACGGTGTAAAATGTGTACGAAGGTCGTATTCATCGGTAACTTAAGCTGGCCCGACATCCGACTCATTTTGATAGTCAAAAACTAATCAATAATCCTATTGTTGAAGTGGATAATAAGCTTCTACCTTAGATGGCTATAGAACTTTTAATAGCTCTGGTCTTTGTTTGCTTTTGTTAAATCATGTTCAAGTGGTGGGTTACCAGGCATTGTATTTTGTACAGGTATGCATAACCAACAATTAACAATGAGAGAACTTTCTTAAACCTCGTTGACTTGGGGATGATTTGAAATGACCGCCAATTATGACTGTTTGATATTTATTGCCAGCAATGTGGAAAAAGAGACACATGTAAAAACGTAAAAAGCTATAATTTTGTTGAAGGAGCAAAGTTTAACAAACCATAACCCTGCTTCTGGATATCGTTTGAAGTCAAATGATATACCATTTTTAAGTTTATGATGTTTATTTTTAAACACGAAATAAAACAAAATTGACTGGGGAGGAATTTACGGCTCATTCGCCGTGGACGGTCACATATCTTTTTGCAATATTACTATTGTATTATATCGGGTCTGCTGCTACAACGTTTCATTCCTGTAACAACAACAAATACTCTAAAGTCATAATGTACGATCTTTTTTCAGAATTTACCTTTATTTTTTTCAAAACCGATTTTTTGGCATATTTGTAATACTTACACATGTTCTAACTTAAATCTATGAGCAAACTGTCAAATTCGTCCTATTTGTAGTAAAACGGGACGATTTTCTGTTGGTCCGACATAAAGTCATAATTTTAGATTATGACTTTATGTCGGCCACGATCGCAAACCGTAGTCTCGTACAAAACTAGCTTGGTTACGCTCCCTCCACATGTGGAGGGAGCGTAACCAAACTGGCCGCGTAGGAGACTAACTCTGAAGCCGCACTCGCTGTCCTTATCCAAATAGTGCGAGATGTTTCGAGTGATAGAGGTGAAGTTTATGATGTTGTTTCTTTGCAAATTCCCAATGTTTTTCGCGTCCAAATGTATTGGGAACTTTCATAATGATTGCATATTATCATTTTAGAAGAAAAAAAGAAAAATCTAAAAATTTAAAAAGATCGTACATTAAGGCTTTAAGTATGACACGTAACCCAATAAAAGAGCCCACACATATAGGGCATTTCAGAAATTTGACGCTTGCAACGTTTCTTCTTACGGTTTCGAACTTTTACTGTGAAGACATGCAGTAACTTGACTGAAGTGACTATTCAATGTTAAGTAAATTTGTGGGAACAATGAACACTCAATCTGCAGTGTGTTTGAATGCCACTAGCAATCAATTCAGTGGCGTAGCGTGGGTCATCCGATTGGGGGGCACCGGGTCTAATTGGGGGGCACCGGGTCTGATTGGGGGCACAAGCCGTTTTTCGGCCATTTTCCCCGTGCCCCTATGACGCTACGCCACTGAATCAATTCGTCCGACGGGTGTATCGCATACTGAACTTACGAAATACGCTTTTAGAGAAAATCGCGATTGAAAAATCTTATCCGCTCACCCCGTGGCTCATCTGGTAAAGGCGGGGCAGATGACCCATGATAAAAGACCTCGTTACAGTCGGTTCCGATCAGGGTAACAAGCCCGATTGTTGGCTACACTTGACTGTCATGTAAAAAATGCCTCGACCAGCTATCTACGGCAACCCCCTTCGTTCACTAGGTAACTGGTGCCTGGCCGAAGATTCGCCAGCGTCATCTCCTAGATTTCAGCTGCACTGAGAAAACAGTTTACACAACCTGTGTAAAATATTACACAATATCGATGTAAAAATAGAACACCATAACTATTAGGTAAAAGTTTACATAACACTTGTTATGTAAAATTATACCAATTATTTATGTAACATTTTACATAATTAATAAGTATTCAATTTACATAGTTTTTGTGTAAATTATTTACACAATTCCGATGTAAAAATAGAACACCATAACTATTATGTAAAAGTTTACATAACACGTGTTATGTAAAATTGTACCAATTATTTATGTAAATTTTACATAATGAATAAGTATTCAATTTACATAGCTTTTAAGTAAATTATTTACACAATTTGATGTAAAAATAGAACACCATAACTATTGTGTAAAATTATTTACAAAGAAATTATGTAAAATAATTTTGATTAAATTCTTTGTAAATGAGGCTTTAAAGAAGAACATTGACACAACATATAAACACACTTGCCAGAACCAATGTGTAAACAAGAACTCATTAAAGGTTTTATTTCACTTCTCACTACTCCTTTGAACTCGTAGACAGCATTCACCAGGCACCAGAGCGGTCATTAAAAAAATAATGTTCACAGAGATCCTGTGTGTTTTGATTTAGTATTAGATAATAACTGTCTTTACAATCTAGGCTAATTTTATCAGTTGTTCAATGTTGGTGCACAGTGAATCAAAGGTCAGCAAGAATTGTCAGGCACCAGAGCATTTAGGCTGGTAATGTATGTCAAAGACATGAACTAGTTTCAAGCAGATGTCAACAGCCTTTAAGAGTGAATCTTGAGGCAAAATTGTCTTTTCCACAATTGTGAAATCCTGCTGGGGGTTTGCTATGGAACCACCGAGAACAAGAACGTACGGTTGAGATCCACCCTGGGTGTTGGCAACACAATGCTCCAAATCCGTGCTTTCCTGTAAAATGAAAAAAAGAAAAGAAAAACAAGTTATTATTTTTGTGGAAGCAATATTTATAACCATTGTCATTATTAGCATATAGTGATTCAATATTGGAGCAGTGGAAATTGGGTGCCTCACACTACAGACCATAGCTTCAAGGAACTGCCAGTTAGGATGGTGATTTTTGTCAAATGCATGCAGTATCAACCAGATAGGAAAACAATATTTTACGAGCCTCACATAAACCACATTTTGAAGGAACTTTTCGCCAGCCCATAATTCTGAGATGGGATTTGTGTACACTAAAGATTAGCTAAGATTATAGTCTTCTTCTATTGGTATGAATTTTTTTTTTTACTTCTTGTGGTGGAGCTAGGACCACTTTCTGTGCACCCCACAGGACCAAACCAAACCAACTTTTTTAGGTTCCTGATATGACCCCAAAACATAATCAGGATGTTCCCAAAAATATAAACTGGCCCCAAGAAGGGTAAAAGGTCATCGAACTTTGCATAGGGTCAAAATTTCAAACTTGCTCAAATTGTCTTGAAATCCATTTCAATGTATTCCCCTAGTCACACAGATTCAGAAAATGTATAGTTTGACCTATCTAGGATGTACCATTCTTGAGTTATAACCAAAAAGATCAAAGGTCACGTTTTTGCCTCTATGGGGGTCGAAAACAACAAAGTGCTCCGATTGGGCTATTCCGGAAAATAGATGCACACCCCCTATAGAGGAGTTCGGATATCCGGACTTTTTGTCCAGTCATGACTGTTGGAAATCCAGACTTTTAAAGTGTCAAAGGCGAAAAAATCCAGCAGAAAAATAGTTCAAAATCAATTTGAGAGCCCATTTTGGACATTCCTGTATTTTTTCCTTCATTTTATTGGATTTCCAGGCTTTTTCAAGTGACATTTGCAGTCGTTTTTAGAAAGCAGACTTGGAAATCCAGACATTTCTTTGATTGAAAAGTTACTCCTCTATAGGGGGTGTGCATTTATTTTCTGGAATAGCCCATTTTGCCAAAAGAGGTGTCAAAATGTTCGTTTTGGTTAAACAAATCAAATTAGGATAGGATTGTAATATCTTGGATGCTTCGTTACCTACAATCTTGTGCGAAAATCGTTGGGACAGATGATGTTTGAAAGATCAAATTCCTGTGAATTGAACATGACGCTGAAAATACATGATAGGTTTCATAGGTCATGTTATGTATTTGTTTACTCCTCTCCCCCTCTCCCCCCGAAACAATGTTGGAGCACAGATTGAGCTCAACCACTTTCCACTATTTTTCAAAATTCAACATTGAATAAGGGCAGCGGGGATGCATTGAATAAGGGGAGCGGGGATGCGTGAAATAAACAAACTGTCATAATATTAATAACGTGAATTTGCATATATCTTTATATTAAAAATAAAAGCATTGACAAGTTTATAAAACTGTGTATATAAAAAGATGGCAAAATTATTAATCTATTCATAGCTGAAAGAATGATCAAAATCGAACAACGCGTTTAGGAGAAATGGTCATATTTATGATATTAATGTTGTACTTCAACATTGAATAAGGGGAGTGGGGATGCGTGAAATCAACAAACTGTCCCAAGCTTTTCGCGCGGGATTGTAGGTAACACAGTAAAATAGTTCAAGTAGGCCCTATCATTGAGGCCTATTGACCTTGACCTATTTTGCTGTGTTACCTAGGTAACGAAACATCCACGATGGTGCAATTTAAGCACCCACGGCTAAACACCATACCATGCTCCCATAAGAGGCATACTATTCTCTCTCAAATTGGCTACACAGCAGTGACAACGAAATGCAACGATAATAATTTACTTTCCCCATGTATCACAAAAAAATTTCAATTCAACCTACCAGTATTCCAATTACTGATACTGAGGATCTCTTCTCTCTCCACACCGTACACAGTCAAAATTCAGAAAATTTGTATGTTAGTTAGCTTTAAAGGTCCGTAACCCGATCGACAGCATCATCCCCCGATTTTTTCATTGTTGATGAGGTTTTGGTATCACATAATAGATACTATTTTTCTCATTACTATCCTGAAATTTGACGCTCCAAGTCGATGTATTTCCGGAGAAATCATGAAACACAGCGGTTTTTACAGGTTACCAGTTGTTCGCATTTTACACGACACGGGAGTCTTGGGTAGTCATAGAATGAAATCGGAATAGATTCGGAAGACTTCACCCCAGTACCAATTCGCCCGCAAAAATACATCAAATAGGCCCCCTAATGTCAAACTATAGATGGCGCTATAATGATATAAAACAAAAAACAAAAATAAAGAAATACATAAGAGGCGAAATAAATAAGGAAACATGACCTATATTGTCAAGCATGATACGAGGAATATGAAAAAAATTATGAGAGCACCTCCCCCATTAAAAAATTAGTTAAAAAATAAAACAAAGAAAAATCATATATATGTGAAAATGTGCATCATATAGCTAAAAATAAAGAAATAATTAAGCGAAGTAAATACAGCATGGGCTATCTTGTCAAGAATGATAATGAGCGCAGTGATATGTAATGTTTTTAAGATTAATCAGTATGAATAGAGGGTATAAAAGTGTACAGGGCGAGCCGGTTTTCAGTGCCAAGGCGAACACTTCCTGTTTCCACCGGGACATGCGCTCGGCCGTTGTTTCGGGATGCCTGACCAGAATGCAATTCACGCGTACCAGTGTATTGGCTTGCTAATATGCTAATTATTCACATTTATGCTGAAATTGTTCCCGTTTTCTCACATAGATTGATAAAGGGGACAATATTTGACATTGTATGTAAGTTTGAAGAGAATCCATATCCTAAACCGATAGGGTTACCCCCCTTTAAATAAGACACCTCAAGAAAGAAGCTGAAAACACAAAATGTATGGCCATTTGAGAATGCAAGTTTATTTCCGATGACCATGCTCAAGCTCATGGCACACGGTTTGGTCATCATAAGACAATGTGTGAAAATCAATAAAAATTCATGCGTGTGCACTTGACGATTGTTTTACTATTCTTTAAGATTAACATTGTGAAATTACAGTATTTGTGCTTGTGCACTTGATGATTCCTTTCTTCTTCTTTAATTGTTGCATTATTGCAATTGCAAACTTATGTAATTTTTGATAGTGACTTGAGGATTGTCTCTTTTTGATTGAATTGTGAAATTCCAACATTTCAAATTGGAATTTAAGTATCCCGTTTACTGGATACAATGTGCTTGTGGAGAGCCTGAACATTGCTTAACCTTATTACTTTATTTGCTGAATAATGAACTTGTTATAAACAAACTGAAACCCACCGCAACCCTCCAATATTGACTCGACATCCTATTGAGCACCATACACAACCGTAACTCGCTGCTCCTGAAGCTCTCAATCTGGAATAAAGCAAACAATCATAGTTAGAATATGTACATATCAACGTAGATAGTCATTCATAACGGAATACACCTTACATAGGTAAACTTCCCATGCATCTTGTTATACCAGTAAATGATCATGCCCATTGCCAATGATCAAGGCGATTTTTTCCAGAGAAGACCGGGAATGCTTCCCCCATAGGCACAGGCTTGCATATACTTAGCCCCTCATGGACATTCTTTAAGGCATGCTACCATGCTGTATACATGTATCTTGCTTTGCTAAGTACATCTACAGACACAAGGCTTAATTGCATATAACGAACACATCATGGACTACACTTAAAGTGTGTCACAAAGCCATATATATTGCTTTGCCATATACAAATTTCAAGCTCAAGGCATGCATAACATTAGCCCATCATGGGTCGACATTCTTGATGGCATGTTACAATGCCAAATACACCAAGCTTGCTTAGCCAAGTACATCTGCAGGCTCAAGGCTTAAATTGCATATCATTAGCCCATCATGGACTACATTTAAGGCATGTCAGAAAGCCATATATCTTGCTTTGCCAAGTACAACTTTCAGGCGCATGGCTTGCATATCATTAGCCCATCATGGACATTCTTGATGTCATGTTACAATGCCATATACATGTATCTTGCTAATCAGTCCTGTATTCACTATTTATAAATAGCAATATATAAATTCTTGATAGAGAGAAATGGAGGTTGCCATTATGGCTGGGCGCCAGTATGTCTGGAGAGTTGACCTCTAGCACAGTGGGTGGTCTTCCTGTACTTTTCAATGGTAAGGCAGATGACTTCAGCAACTAGTCGCTCAAAATTTGGTGTGTTTTACCGAATAAAATCTATTATAAAATGAATGGCGCTCGGTAAATTTTAAAACGCTTTCGGTAACTTTTCTCTAAAATCAGTTTCTCATAACATATGTAAGTTACAGGATCCCCAATCTTCAGATTTTTGGCACATATCATTTTTGTGAAAATTCATGAATACCGACATCTTGTTTTCCTATTCATTTGTATGGAGTGAATGCTTATCTAGATAATCTTTGGTGATACGATGTTGTGTAATGGCTGCGCCCATGCACCTCATAGTGATATATAAATAGCTATTTATAAATAGTGAATACAGGACTGCTAATTGCCAAGTACATCTACAGGCTCAAGGCATAATTGCATATAATTAGCCCATCATGGACTATATTTAAGGCATTTCACAAAGCCATATCTTGCTTTGCCAAGTACATCTACAGGCTCAAGGCATAATTGCATATAATTAGCCCATCCTGGACTACATTTAAGGCATTTCACAAAGCCATATCTTGCTTTGCCAAGTAAAAAGGTTCACGGCTTGCATATAAATCGACCATCACGGACCTTTCAGGCCTGTCTCAATGACATCCTTTTGCTTTGCAAAGTGCGTAGGCTCAAGACATGTGACTAATTAGATCCTCCAGGACCTTATTAAAGCATAACCTGTAAAAAGGAACAGTATGATTTAAGGCAGTCACATTTCCATAACATTGCTTTACCCAGTATGTAGACACAAGGGTTGCATATAACTCGTCCATACTGAACATTATTCCTCCCGAAATATTACTTGAAATAAGTATATATATTCCCTGAGTATAGCTCAGCCTTTAAAAGGCCAACCACCCAAATCCATGGCTCCATCTTTACCTGACCTCCTCCAACCCACACAGATTTGATTAACCACTACCTCAAAACTGCCGGCAAGATAGCTGCCTCCCAGAGAAAATATATGGGAGGGTGGGAGTATGGGAGGGAAAATTACAAACTGATTCTTGTCTTTCTTAACTCAAATAATATGACTCTGCATGAATAGGAAAAAATGTGCTGCAGCAGGATTCAAACATGTGATTCCCATGTGGGAGCCCTCTCACCACTGCCCCATCTGCCCAATAGCTCAAGCGTAAAAATACAAAAAAAATTAAGCACCCACGGCTAAACACCATACCATGCTCCCATAAGAGGCATACTATTCTCTCTCAAATTGGCTACACAGCAGTGATAACGAAATGCAACGATAATAATTTACTTTCCCCATGTATCACAAAAAAAAATCAATTCAACCTGCCAGTATTCCAATTACTGATCTCTTCTCTCTCCACACCGTACTCGATGTCCGACCAAAATCTTCTATCTCCACACAGTCACCGATGAAAAATTAAGAAAATCTTCTATCTCCATGCAGTAACCGATGAGAAAATTACAAACTGCTTCTTGTCAGCAGTAAACTTGTCCAAGGTGTTGATACTCCAACAGCATTCACAAAAGTGATTCTATTTCCAAGCAGCCTGCCCAATGAAGATGCCACATGTGTACATGTGGCACTTTAAAATTTTCCGCCAGGCAATATGCAAATTAGCTCATCACCTGATGAAGACTGCTGAGGATCAATAATATCCCCCTCTAGAGATGAAAACCCATCCAACCAGAAAGTCTGAAAATAATCCCTGAGGGCTCTCTTTAACTCTATGTAAGCAAATATGCATGTGCCTAAATATAATTAGTTAGTTATGTTCTACTCTATATATTCACCAAAAATCATGCCTCAAAGTGGCTTAATTAGTAAAATTTTACTTTTATTACTGAAATTTAATTATGTCTTATTTACAAAACCATTGAAATGTCTGCATCACATAACGACGTATTTGCCGATCACCTATACTGCGCAAGCCCAGTATATCGTATCTGCAATTTGAAGAATTTGCCGTTTCACATACTGACGTATTTGCGCAACTGTTTCACATACTGACGTATTTGCGCAACGTATTTGTCATTTGAACGGCGAAATTGACATGAGTCCTTGTCACATAGTGACGTATTTTATTTAATATTAATTTTTTGCAGAATAAGTTATGCTCTGATAGTGATAAGTGAATTATATTTGAAATATGGTATATTTGCATTACTGTTAAACTGGTTTTAATCGACAATAATATTTTAATCAAGATTATGCAGCAAATGAAAATCTAAGTTCGATTTTCTCGAAATTCGTATTTTGCAAATACGTCAGTATGTGATACGGCCGACGAAATGATAAGAATAACAGGGCTAATTGTACTCTTCTGTTTTCAACGATTTTTATTTAACGATACGTTTTAAACGCTTTTAAGCATCCTTGTTATGCAATTTCAAAACTTTATATTCAACATTTGCTGAGGAGGACGCCCTCACTGAATTCTTCAAATTATTTTTTTAACGATTAAATTGTACTTTATTAAACCAATATACCCTGCAAAAATCAAGACTCTAGGTGCTGTAGTTTTGTCAAAATCTGAGATTTTGAATAAAAAACGGAACCGGCGCTTTATTATTACGATGGAATTATTAGTCGAACGGATACATGATGTTCATACACACAGTACGTACACGGCGTGCGGGACGGGGATATACACAACAAAGGGTCGTACCATAACATGACCGAATGAGTGGTACGTATTGGCGACATGTGCGCTGGTAGTAAATTACAATTTTCTTTGCTTTGCCGTAATTGTTCGGCTCAAAAATAAAAGGGGATATATCTCAGTAAAAGCTAACATTTTATGGCAAAGAAATGCTAATCTATTTTGTTTAAAAATGTTATAACATGGCTTTAAGGCTATGCTTTCAGACTGTGCAAGACAATATACGATTTTTGGTTAAGGCTATGCTTTCAGACTGTACAAGACAATATACGATCTTTGGTTAAGGCTATGCTTTCAGACTGTGTAAGACAATAATATTACGATCTTTGGTTAAGGCTATGCTTTCAGACTGTGCAAGACAATGTACGATCTTTGGTTAAGGCTATGCTTTCAGACTGTGCAAGACAATATACGATCTTTGTTTAAGGCTATGCTTTCTATTCTATTCTATTCTATTCTATTCTATTCTATTCTATTCTATTCTATTCTATACAAGCATTTATAAGCGCTCTACAAAGAACACAGCCCTTCGGCGGGGATATATTTATTTTTCAATTTTAATGTATACCTTTATACAAAGTTGGGTGGGGGAAATTTTTTTTTACTCATCAGTGAGGCAACATGTTTTTGTTGCGCCCCTTACATCAGTACTTCTATGGTGAAGACATGCAGTTACTAACCTGAAATAGAAGTCACTATTCAATGTTAAGTTAATCTTAATGAATAATCAATCTGCGCTGCAGAGTAGTTTTGAAAGCCACTAGCAAAGTGGGGCATATTGAGAGAACTACTTTTGAAAGTTCACAACACCATATCCACCACGAGTATTAACATTTAATGTCTCCATTTAACTTGATTGCCATACATCTCGCTCTAATTTGAATGTGAAAGTATTAAAAGTGCATGGCGTAAAGTCAGCATGCTTCTCATAATGCTAAACAAATTGATCGAAGATGGCAGACTGTTTTGTAGTCTTTTGTGAAACAATAATAGACACATAGGAGGTGAAAATCGTCTTCAAATCACTTCACTTTCAAAAGGACGACGGGGAAAATTTTACGCATCTAATGCATAATAAAAACATTTTCATGCAATTGTAAAAAAACACCTGAATAGAATCTCTGAGCAAGTGAAGCAACTATCAGCAATTGACGACTCTTTTTCTGACCTAAATTTAATCTCTATATACTTTTAAGGTATCTTTCATGAGAATGACAGGGCCATCTGTACGCATCCTTTTCATGCAATTTTAAATTGTGTTATTGTCCGACTTACCCTCAGGCCTTGAAATAAGAAAAAAAATCCAAGGGTCCTTCGGACCCTTGCCTTTGAAATTCCAAGGGTCCTCAACAATTTTCAAGGGTCCGACCCTTGAAATTTAAAGGGTCTTCACTAATTTTCAAGAACATTGAAAACCTGGGTTGAAAACTTGATGGGAAACTAAAATGAAAGTGTATTCAGGGAGCTGGACATATTATGTGAACCAGATTTTCTAGTGGAACAACAAAACTAGGATTTTCTTCTCTTTGCTTGGTTCAATTTTTACGGGTCATGCGGACCCGTACCGTAGGAAATTTGCGGGTTCGCGCCTACTTTCACGGGTATTTGACGCAAGGACGCGCCTTATTTCAAACGCTGCTTACCCTACCCGTCCTACCCTGTGATCATTCACTTTAATTAGGGTGTTTGGATATTGAGGAGGTGTGTAGTTGTACAATGTTTTTCTGTATCAATTGATCAGTTACCCTTCCATTTTATGGTTATTTTAGATATGCGTATAATGGGTCGATAGTACCAAATGTCCTCCGACCAGTACGCATCGATATCTTTTTGAATCATCATAATGTGACGTGTCATGTCAAAAGGAAACACTTTTGGGCAGGTTAACAATTTAAAGGTTTTTACATATCTTAAATATTGAATTATTTTGCTCCACAACGCCGTTTTCCCCAATGAAATCGGACATTCCTAACCGAAGATATTGAGTTTGTAGGTTACGGTATTATAAAATTTGAAATTGAGATATCAGCCTTTAAAGATATTATTGAAAATGTGGACAGTAGGAATTACCTTGAAAAATGTCTCAAAAAATACAAGATGCTAGTTATATTCCGGTCTGAAACTATCAGACAATATTTAAACATTAATAACATCACAAATTCGAAACAAACCCAAATTGTGAAAAAGTCACCCCGGGCAGATTTTGGGCTATTTCTCCATTTACGATCCTGCCCAAAAGTGTCTCCTTTTGACATGACACATGATTTTGGCATCTGAAAAGATACGCAAAGGCCATTTATAATCAATCCGGATGATCAGCAGCCGACGGGAGAGATATCAAAAATCTTTATCATATTATCTGATGCAGTTTTATAGACCTAAATAACTTTAAAAAAAAACACTATCGGTAACCCTATAATAGTGGTAGACGCAAGTCTAAACATGCAGTATAAAACTGTCTATTTAGATAATAAAATTATCCATTTTATTGGTTAAATTGCAAATGGTCGTCGCTTTCGACTTCATCATTACGCAGTTAAGTTTTACAGTAAACGCTCTCTGAGATGGTGTAATCGGCGAATGTTCCAATCAAAAACATCCCTTTCAATCTTCAATTTTATATACTGCGCCAGAGTGTATCAGAACACCTGGCAAAAAATCCTATTTTAAACTTAGACCATAATGGTAAATAATTTTTTTCCACTTTCCTATCATGTGCATTTTGAAGCCTTTATGCTGTGACCTCTGCAAACAAAGTTACATTAAGTTTTTATTGCAGTGTTTTCTTCTCTGTACGTACTTCATCACAACTTTTATCCTCAATCTCATCATTGTTTTCAATCCATTGATCCAATTAACCTTCCACCACGAACTCATTAAACCTGTTAAAATATTTTGTTCCAACCCTGATGGCCGCCTATTGTCTAGACCTAGGATATCTCATCCGATTCGTCACGTGATTTCAGTCACTTATCCCACTATATAGATCCCTGAGTGTGTTACCATGCAATCAATTGACCTTTTCGTAAATCCCATAACCCTTTGCGAGTACACCTGAGAACTCGTCATTTGACGTAACGCCGACTTGCAATGCGCAGTAACGATGTTCGATAAACGATGTGCGCATCGGCGCGGAGCGGCGTGACGCAGAATGACGAGTTCTTTGGTGTACTCGCAAAGGTTTATGGGATTTACCGAAAAGGTCAATTGATTAGACAATAACCTGGGGGAGGTCACTCCCATTGTGGCCTGTACACATCCGCGATAATAAAAACGCGTAAAAAGGGTAGTTTTTCGTTTAGGGTGTCAAAAACATGAAAAAAAAGGGTAGCAAAACTGCAATTGCTAATACGCGGAAATTAAATTTAGGGTATGAAATTTTATGCAAGGAATAAAATCCCTGTTTAGGGTGTGAAAACACCTGTTTAGGGTATTATTTTAGCCAAGGGTTAAATCCTTGTTTAGGGTGATTTTCAAAAGTTGATTATCGCGGATGGTGTACAGGCCACAATGGCAGTGACCCTCCGGGACAATAATAACTACGAACTATCTATTTTGGAGGTCACAGTGTGAAATCGGAGGGGTATCCGGGGTATTTTACCGCGGTAGCTCCCGAGGAGTTAATATTGAGGTCCAAAAGAATACCCGACAATTTCATACAATGAACTCAAAATAGATGGAGCAAAGTTTTTACTGTCATTCATTACTGTCGTGTATTTTATTTTGAACAAATCAATGACTTTTAAGTTATTTCATTCCATAAAACGAGTTAAAACATAAACAGTTCTAATTACCTACCTTACACCGACCAGGCAAATTTGACTAGCGCACAGCAGAGAGCGCACAGTGTCATCGCCCCGATATCTTCATGGTAGAAATCGCCATGGTAGGTTGAATCCACAGCCACGCATGGCCATTTTATTCCGACCTTATGAGACGCATAATTAGCCAAATGACCTGACTAAGGCTACTGACAATAGCCGGGATAATTGATTTCTCGCTGTGTGTGTAAGCTTGTATACGACATTGCGGTCAATGATCATACTGCCTCCACTGGAGTAGTGAGTGCAGCTATAGCCTGCGCGCTGTAGTCCATACAGGACCAACGCAATATAAAATTAGAATTTTGGTCAGATTTTGAGTTCAAGACGCACGGCCTTTTCTCAAGACGCAAGCTAACGACTATCGTATCTGTTCAACACGTATTTTCAAGTGTATGAGACCAGATCTGGTTTCTTGAGACGAAATCATTTACGCGAGATATTCATCATTTTCTACCCCGGTATCCGAAGATTTTCGTCTGATATCAAAATCGTGCATAGCAATTCTAGACCCTCCCTCGGGTCCGTGGAGAACGACTGGTAATGTAGATTACATAGCATTAAAAATCAACCCAATACACGGACCCTCCCAGTCTGTAGGCAATTTGACTTCCAGCTCCCACAAACTGCTGGAAGTTCACTTTTACGGATTTGGAGTCACGCAATCTTTCTATATACCACGTCCGTGTTCTCACTGCCTCACCGTTTGTGTAAGCAGTGGTGTAAGCGACTACAATTACCGACCAATCAATGCAGCTTGGCGGCGCGGCGATATTGGAAGAAGCTTCCCTTGATAAATAATGAGCAAACATTTGCAAACCGCACGCGCACATGTACGCATATGGACAATAGGACTAAATCAAGTCGAGTGGTTTATTTACATAACGCGTAATGTTGATCGAGTTTGACAGTGATACAGTGTCTTTACCATTTATTAGTGATTTGAAACTTTTAAGAATTGAGTAATTTTTTCCGAGTAATTGAAATGCAAGATATTTTATTTTAGGCTGGGTTTTAGGTATGTTTTTTTACTGGTGAGAATTTTGTGCTGAATGTAATATGGGATCAGTTCCCGAAGGATTTGAAGGAAGTGGGATTGGAATAATACATTTGACAAACAATATTCAAAAACATTGAAAGAAAGTATATTCAAAATATCATGAATATTGATTTGTTTGTTTTTGTTTGTTTTAATTCTTTTTGGACGGTGAAGTTATAGTGTGTCTTCGGTGAAGGAAAATTATATCCCCACCCCACCCCCAAAAGGGTACCCAACTATAAATCTAAAAATCATTTTTGAATAAAATTTCAAGCAAATTATGCCCATAAATCAGAATATTCTTTTACTTCATTTATAACAAAGTGAATCTTGCTATACTTTTGGCTTTTCATGGGGACGTAGAAGAAGGAAATTTGCACCCAAAAAAGGAGTCAAGATTCTTCATTTTGTGGAGTTTCCTAAAATTCTATCTATGAATAAAAATTGTAAAAAAAAATCAATTATGTTTTTATTCTATATAGTAACTGCAGAAGTATCGTGATAAAATAAAGCAGGGGTGGCAGAAGAAGGGACGGCAAAAGAATTATTAAAAATAGACATGATAGAAAAAAAAATACAAAAACATTTGTGCCCGCTGAGAGAAAAAAGTTAACATTGCACGTATAGTAGGCCTATGCCTAAAAAATACAGTCGGGTCGATCGGAAGTAGGTCTTATAATAGGCCTGCAATTACTTTAGGCATTGCTTGAAGGCGGGTCCTCGTCCTAAAAGCATGTGAAAATTACTGCCGGCCCGCCAGCGTTATTTCTTTCTGCAACCATAATGGGCCGCAATGCGATAACACATAGTACATACATGTAATTATAGGCCTATGAGGCTAGATATAACACGAGTTTATTACCATTATTATTTCCTCTTACTTAATAAAATCAAAAGCAATCGATAGAATTAAAATTCTACAACGGTTTACCTGGGGGTTCGAACCCACAATCTATGTATCCATAGTCTAATGCCTACACGACTGTGCTATGATTCGTTGTGCCAGAAAGGTGTTTGTTTATGATACTTATTGATTACGGAATAAAGTGCATACACACAATATACTATTACTAGTATATTAGTACTAATAAATACGTATATAATCCTAACCCTAACCCTAACCCTAACCCTAATCCCTAACCCTAACCCTTACCCTAACCCTAACCCTAACCCTAAACCCTAACCCTAAACCCTAACCCTAACCCTAACCCTAACCCTAAACCCTAACCCTAACCCTAAACCCTAACCCTAACCCTAACCCCTAACCCGTACCCTAACCCTATGCATAAGACCCTAACCCTGACAATAATGAACCTTGCCTCGGACTATGCGGTTAGTGATATATTGCGGCCCATTATGGTTGCAGAAAGAAATTAAGCGGCCCGCCAATATTCAGGGCCCGTCGCGCGTCGTCACATTTTGTGACCAAGTCAGTATTATTAAGACGGACTCCGTGCTGACTTTAACACCAATACATGCATGCTTTAATATTGTGAGTCTCAACTCTCAAGTCTTGTAAAGCAATGATTTAAATAGTGTAAAAATGATGCACCAAATGGCTTCAATTGGGCCTTCATTTTGAACAATTTCGCAACTTCTGAGGGGGGAACATCCCCCTCAAACACCCCCCTGCGTAGTGGATAAACAAGTAGCCATTTTCGCTTCTGCTTTCAATATTTGCCAGACTTCAAACTAAAATTTTACACAAAATAGTGCCAAAATGGTCCACCAAATCGCTTCAATTAGGTCTTCATTTTGCCAAAGTTTCTTACATCCCCCTCAGACACCCCCCTTTAGTGCACAAACAAGTAGCCATTTTTTGCTTTCGACACTTTCCAATTTATGTTAAACACAATTTATATAAGCTAATATGTAGGGAAAACTTGTCCATTAAATTAGCACGAAAGGCTTCATGGACCACCCATTTCACAATTTTTTTCGGCTTTTCAAACTAAAATTGTACACTCTAGGCCTTTAGTGTCAAAATGGTCCACCAAATCGCTTCAATTAGGTCTTCATTATGCAAAAGTTTCTTACTCCTAAGGGGGCACATCCGCCCTCAGACACCCCTCTGCATTGTGGCCAAACATATTACCATTTCCGCTTCTGTTTGCAACAGTTCCCAATTTTGTTTAACACAATTCATAGGCCTACAATAATAGGGAAAACTTGTCCACAAAATTCGCGCAAAAGGTTTCATGGACCGCTCATTTCACAATTGTTTGGACTTTTTCGAACTAAAATTTTACACTCTAGTGTCAAAATGGTCCATCAAATCGCTTCAATTAGGTCTTCATTTTGCACAAGTTTCTTACTCCTCAGGAGGAACATCCCCCCTCAGACATCCCCCTGCGTTGTGGTCAAACAAATTACCATTTTTCGTTTCTGCTTTCGACATTTACCAATTTTTGTTAAACATGTTTAACACAATAAATTTATAGGAAAAACTTGTCCAAGAAATAAAAAAAAAAAACCTGCGCGAAATGCCAAGAAGGTATGCCTACGATCCCCAAGGTGTCAAATGAAAACAAAGTCCCCCCGGCTGATGCAACATGGTTCAGCTATATAGTGACAACCGCTCTAGTAGGCCTATTTGGTATGTCGGCACACAGACGGCTAGCGGCTCGTCGGCAATCATTGACTCTTATACACCCCCTAATGAAAAAGGTCTGGCGATGCCCTGTATCTATGAATAAAAATTGTAAGAAATTATTAAATTTGGAGCTGGGGCAAACATTTTTTACTCAGTCGTCTCGAAGGGTGGGGCAAGCAATGTTACTTTTTCCAGCCGAGAAGGGGGGGAAGCAAGCGATTTTTGTCACATATTCATGGGACGTCTTCAGTGCCGCCGAGAGCCATTACGGGCCCGGGGGCAATGTGAACACACGGGACCCTTTGATCAGTGATGTGCAGGACTTCATAAACAGTGATAAGTGTGTGTGTGTGTGGGAGGGGGCAACAGTGGCGTGAGTGGTGAGGGACGGAGGTTGGTGTAAAATCCTTAAACACAATGTTGCAGCGGAGCAAAAGTAGCATGTTTAGCTGCCAATAAATCAAATATGAACATTGAAGGAGACAAATGGCAAAGCGCGCACAAATTTGCAATTCTAAAGTGGCATTTTGCTCCCAAATAAAGTTTCTCTTAACAACTTACACACGAAGTGCAAAAAAAAATTGCCAATTTAAGCTAAAATGATCCAAGTATGAATCGTTAAGTTGGTCAAAATTTGCAATTTGAATTAGCGAGTTTTGCTCCCAGATTGGACTTATTGAAACCATAGGTATTGAAACAAACTGTTGATTCCAAGTATGGTCATGAAAATTTACATTTCTGAAATTTTTGAATTAAAAAAATAATTGAAACTTGTCGTCTGTAGTCGACACCCGCGTGAAGAGAGTTAAGGGATCTAAAATGAACGTTTATTGCGTTTCGACAGTATTTTCTGTGGGACATGAGAGCACCTCAGACCTATCGAATTGCATTCTGAATACGAAGCATGTCTTTCTGATATCAAATAATTTTCATTTTTGAAAATCACAATATAATACAAATTTTATGACAAATTATAAAAATTTGATATTTTTCAAATTTTGATATATAACAGTCCTCGAACATGTCGAAGTAAATTATATAAATCTAATGATTTATTCTTAAAGTGTATGTAGCAGGGAGGAAAAGCCGACGGTCAATTGAAAATTTTGACCTTTCATATTGAAGATATGGATTTTTTTCCCAAAAAGACCTTATTTTTTTTGGTGTTTTGGGAAAAAAAATCCATATCTTCGATACGAAAGGTCAAAATTTTCAATTGATCGTCGGCTTTTTATCCCACCTATACACTTTAAGTATAAATCATCAGATTTATAAAGTTTACTTCAAGTACTGTTAAATATCAAAATATCAATTTTAATGATTTGCCATAAAATGTGTATTAAATTGCGAATTTCAAAAATCAAAATTATTTGATATCAGAATGACATTTTTCGTATTCAGAATGCAATTCGATATGTCTGATGTGCTCTAATGTCCCAAAATAAATACTGTCCAAACATTCATACTCCAGCCCTTAAGGGACCCATAAAAAGAAAAAAAGAGACCTCAGAGGGCACGTAAAAAGCAAAGAAGAGATACCTTGGGCCTAATGGACAAGAAAAGAGACCTTTGGTGGCCCGTATAATTATAGTAAAGCAAAGAAAATATGCCTTAATTACAAGGTATCTTTTCTTTACCATTTACGGGCCCCTGAGGTCCCTTATCTTTTCTTTTACTTCCACATAGTAAAAGTATGTTTTCTTCACTTTTTCCGGCCCCCGGGGTAACGCCCCCCCCCACCCCTTGTCTGCGGCACTGGGCGTCTTTGAAACAAAATGCTATAAGACTTAGGAAAACAGCACGGAAATCCCCGCTTGCTGCACTCGCAATATAGGTAGGTCCTATCTAGACCTTTTAAAATTTGCAAATTGGGATCCCACAAATTTGACATATGCAAACTGGAGGGGGGGGCAAGTGATTTGTGGCAGGCCGGGAGGGCAAGAGATTGTTGGTACGCTATTTGGAAATCCCCCATAGCCCAGCTCATAATTATTGCACAGCCCCTGAAGTGAGGAGATTGTCCAAAAAAAGGCCATAATACGGCTGCATAAATCGTTTTAGTACTTTGAGTATCCTGATATATTGGCTAAAATAAGAAATAAGAAATGCTGATCGACACATAGATAGGCCTAAAAACTTTATCTTTTACCATACTTAGTGTATAAATTTATGCATAATGTTCATTAAACTTAGAGTAATTTTCTCGCATTTTTTAACACTAGCTTACGGCCTTTTCATGACAGATAAAACACGTTAATAGCCCTGAGAAACTGTAGAACTATGAGAAGAGAAAACGTGCAAACAAGACCTTCATGTTAACACTTTCTTTGCATAGTCTTTTTTAAAAATACATCCTTAAACATCATATTTTCAACTTGCTAAATAAAATCATCATGAATAGGATTTATTTATGCAGTGAACAGTGAACTTAATATTGTTGCCTTGCGCATACCATGTCCCCAGACCGCGTACGCGTGCCAGATGAGCTCAATACCGTTCAGTTGTTTACAAGTGTCCCAAACTCGATCTCCAGCGCAGCGCATCACATCATTTGAATTGAAACTGGGGCGGGGCTATCATATAATTGACACCAGAATCACGGGCTTAGTTGAACGATTTTTGGAAGTGAAATCTCTAACACTTCGGAACAGTCTCGGCGTGGGGAGCGGTCACTGAAATTTAGCGTTCAATATAGGAGGTGTGATTAGTGTAGTGGCATCAATTTGTGTAGAAAGAGGAATTGGTTTTGGGCGCTGTGAATTTGGGCGCTGTGTATTTAGAATCGGGGGGGTGAAGGACTATGGCATATTTTGATAGGCTATTATGTTATTATATAGGCCTATCGTTCCATTATCCAGGCCGGACCGAACCGAGACTGTGGGACAGTCTAAGCAATTCACGTGTATCGATCCCGGGTATTTATTTTAGTATCTCTGCTGCACCAAATAATTATTAGCCAGGCGATGTCGGTGTGTAGCGTCGACAATAAGAGCTACAAATCACATAAATGCGACGGCATCGCGTAGGATGTGCGTTGCCATAACCCTTAAATTAACGTATACACATACGTAGGAAGTGCGATCCAATCAAAAGAAATCGATTACATGATCGCTTATTTATTGCACGGTCGTGTTAATTAATTCATTAATATACGACTATTGGCTTCATGCAGTTATTCCAATTTTATTGGGCTAGTAGAATAAGTTACCTGTTGCTAAATCGCTGAATCTCTCATATCAGTAAATACCAATCCAATATTTCAGATGTAGATCTACACAACAACACAATCAGCAACTATCTCTCATATTCACCCACGTTCACACGCCATGCATGGATTGAAATTGTTTCCGGAATTGAAACTTACGATTAAGAGGACGGGTGCCTTTTAAAAATAAATGAGTGGTGTCTAAATTTGGAACAAATGATTAGCTTAAGTCTGCGAGTGTAGAATAACTTGACGCGGGAAACTTTGCTTCTGGGCAAACGTTCAAAAATACCGACTACTTGCGTTATGACACTATAATATGAGACCAAGCAGTTCCACTCCGCACAGCAGAATATGAAATATTTATTTATCTTTTAATCTGTTTCAAGTGGAAAAAGAGAATCATTGAATCAGAGAAAGTCTTGATAAATTTGATGCTATCATTGATTTACATGTACAGCCTCCCTCCCTAGTAAAAGTGGCACAATGGTGATTTTATCCTTTCGTTGTGAACTAAATATATCTCGAGATTAAAACAAGCAAATTGAACAGAACAAACGGCACTTAAAAGCTAAGAGACTGCGCCTTTGACGTAGATGTAAGCATCATGTCACAACAGTATTTCCTAATTGCTAAAGAGTGCGCTTGTCACTTGCATAATTATTTTTGAGACAGGCTGTATAATAATTCTATGATCAGTACCGACAAGGGGAAATTTGAATTTTAATAAGCAGCAGAGAATACCTGATATCGGATTTGATAGCGCATAACATGGATCGAACAAAGGAGAGGAGAGATAGCAACAATGCAGGAGGAAGAACTTGAGACAACTAAAATAACGAAATTAAGCTGGGTATTAACTTTGAAGGCTTGGCCGTCTACCTGCCAATTCCTTCCAAATTCAAATCAAACACTTACTGTATCTTTAGACTGATTTTAAAACTGTTTTTAGATGTAATTGATTGTTATTACTTTCATTTAGCCTGTTGAAATTTTTATAACATATAGATTGCATTGTGATTGTATAAATTTAAAAAAAAAAAAAAAAAAAAAAAAAAAAAATAAATAAATAAATAAATAAATAAATAAATAAATAAATAAATAAATAAATAAATAAATAAATAAATAAATAAATAAATAAATAAATAAATAAATAAATAAATAAATAAATAAATAAATAAATAAATAAATAAATAAATAAATAACCGGTGTCGTACATCTAGCATCTTATTTAGCACGGGCGACATCATTATTTTAAGTAAAACAATGAGGCAAAGCAGAGTTGTTTTACGCCAAAAATAATGATACAGTTATACGACAGCGGCTAAAACAATACCTTAATCTCAGATAGGTTCGCGTACTAGCATGCGCTGAACCCTGGTCAGATATATCGGCAACTGAAATATATCAAAAACTTATTTAATGTAAATAAAGCGCAGCTTTCTCCTGCGCATTTGATACCTCTTTTGTTGCTCTACGATATCATTTGGTCGAGTTATGGGCGCTTGAGTGGCTTGAAGCATAGACCGTGAAGACATGGACGGTCATCTGCAGATATCCTTTGAAGCTATGATCGTCTCGCCTGAACACAAAGACAAGATAGTCTTCAAACCTGCCATGGAATCGATTTACCGTACAAAAGGTCAAAAACTCAAATCTCGTCCACTCAATTGCAGTATCAGTCGCAAACCAATGGAATGTTGTGGTCTGAACATCGTGCAAGCATGACGTTGAGACCAAGGCTTATATAACGCAAATTGAAACTTATTCAATGCCAGAGTAACAGGTAGTGTTACATAAATCGAAACGGTGAAAATATGTATTTATTTAATTAACTTGAAACTGCAGCAAATAAGCGTTTTTTACCGTTTCATTTTTGTAACTATAATTGTTTTGTGACAACAGAGTTTACATTACAGTCGTAACTGTGACAGAGACAATGTATATACTTCGATTGAATGCCGCTTCTTTCAAACACGCTAATCCAACAGGTGCGAGCGAGACGTACATGGTCTCGGCATAATGTGAAACTTCGATAGAATTACGATCCAGACCACCGTCCATCTCTTCACGGTCTATGCTTTAAGTCGGATTTTGAAAGTTGCACTTAGCTCCTATTCAAGCCAGGAGGGTGAAAATGCATAGGAACAATGACGGAAACTACGTCACGCTATTGTTCGACCTAGGCTACATATTTTTTAACGCATGCGTGTTCGTCAATTAATACAGCTTTAGTCTCCCCCACCTACGCAACACGGTACGTGGAGTGTCTGGAATCACACTGACGGCGGAGGAGAATACCGAGCTAGTCGAGTCAGACAGTTTAATTTTATCAAGCATGTAATACCTGAACAATCACCGTCATTTGATCGATTTACTACAGAATATATTGTATATTCAAAATATAATTTTAATATTGTGAACCTGTTAACTTATATATTTGTGTACTAAAGTATAAGGACACGTGAATAAAATCATGCCGAAGACAAAATGGCCGCTAATCCTCCTATTGTCTAGACCTAGGATACATATTCCGAATGAGGGCAGCAGTCTAGGATGCTTATCCCTTCGTGTAGATCCCTGTTCAAGCATGCGACGACGAATCCAGGCAGTGATAGACAGTGATGGTGGCCACACCAAGTATTGGGATGTCAGCAGAAAGAGTTCTTGAGATAAGTCAGTGATAAGTAAAGGGGAGCAAGTATTGAAGTTGGAAGTCGAAGAAGTAAAATAAAGTAAAGTTCATGGTTAAGTAAACAGAGCACATCGGTGTCCTTTGTCTTGATTTTGTGTGTAGGGCACAAGTGTTTCATAGCATAGGTCCTACAGCGATAATCTTTCTGGGTTTGGAATGTCTCCCTCTATATATAATATCCCAGGAACAACCCATGGCGCTGAGTTTATACTTACTGGTCGCTTAAGATCATTGCGATTTCAACTGCGAGACAGGACTAGAAGCTTTTGTTATTGTAGGAAAGTGCTTTTACTTGATTGATTGCTAATCAATAACTCACAGCTTGGCGACTGATTGTAGATCACTATAAATCGGATGTACTGTTGACCCCGCAGTTACGGTTAAGAATAATAGACATACACCGGTTAGTCCATGCTAAGCCAAATAAAAAAAATCATTTGTTGTACGCCCACCTCCTTCCTCACTTTCTGGGATCAGTTATATTTTTCATTTTTCATTTTTCAATTTTCATATTACATTAAAAGGTTTCAATACATGAGTGAAATGTTAATGCGTATATAAACAAGATTATTAGTCAGCATGAATCACTTGCTAGTGTTTTTGTGGAACTCTAAGGGATCTTACCCTCATTAATGATGGTTTCGTCGTTTTCATGGCATATGCTGAAATGCCCGAAAACTGCTAGCAATGTCAATTTTACATGAAAACTGCTTTATTTGGTCAATTCAGAAAAAAAACAAAAACAAAAATCAACAGCCCCTCCCTCCTCACTTTTCCAACTGGGATGCGAAACGAATTAAAAATTTATGTGGCCATATAGCCGGGTGCTATGTTGGTATGTTATCAGACCAAAAGGATGTATGCTACGTGTCGGATGTATGTACTGTACTTCTTTTGTCGTGTTACAATAATCGTGATAAAAAGTCCCGAACATTTCTTTTAAAATTAGAGATAACACGCATTCTGCTGTTTTGCAGTTTTTTCTTTCGGGTGGTAGAATTGGTTGTAAATTGACAGATTTACCGAGGTTTTTTGTAATTTTTGTTTCCATAAAAATGTTACTAGAAAAATGCCAAAAATATCACATTTTTGGCCAGTAAATTTTAATTTTTTTCTGCCTATAAATTAGTTTCGACTTTAAAGTAAACATATATATGGGACATATCATATTTCATTGAGGTGTTCTATGAATGCAACCTTCGCAAAGATCATGGTGCGTCACAACAAATTCCCAAAAATATGGCCACTTGCATGATTTATTTAGGTATTTACGTTTAAAACGATCCCTGCAGCATAGTCTTTACCCAAGACGAAAAGTGTGCGCTGAATTTATGCGTGACCCTATCATAATTATAGGGTGCTTGCACGGAAGGTCATTCGTTCAAATCATCCTCCAGACACGCTCCAGAAGACATGCAAATGCATGGAGTACAATACCAATTGCCTGTTTAACTGGTATTGATCAAAGTAATTCTTTTGTACTCCATGCATTTGCATATATATCTTCTGGAGCGTGTCTGGATGATGATTTGAACTACTGTCTGTTCAATTAGCTTAGATTCTCGTATTTTTAAGATATTTGAGAAAATAAAGAATTTTGGTCAAAGTCATCAAAGAAAAGTGTTAGCACAGCCTTAGACCCAATGTGATTTTAACTTTTCAAATTCCAAAGTTCAATTTAAAACCCCATCTCTTTTCAATTTTGCCTCATTTTAGGCAGTTACTTGGGTCCACCAAAAGGGTTCGCGACCTTTTCACAAATCGAGTGGGACGGTCCATTCTCAACTTGGGGCATAGACCCTATCCAATTTAGCAAAACAATCTGTCTACCAATCTGTCCTGTCATTTCAATTGTAATACCGTTCCGGTTATTGGGTATAGGATCTATAGGTGACAATGGTTCACCAGTTTTTGTTGCACGAAATTATATGCGCGATTACGTTTTATGCATAACATTATGCTGAGCATTATTTTTTTCCTAAATAATGACATTAAAATTATGGATTTTGTTCTTATTTCAACTGGTTTACAATGTAAATTGAGTTTTGTTTAACATATGTAATACCATCATTCCTTTCCAAGAATATCAGCATTCGCTTGACATTTTCATATACAGTGACTTTACAAGAATTGTTTTCTGTAACCTCATTGTTTTAAATAATATTTTCTTGTACAACAGTTCTTTTGTTTCCAAATGTCCTTCACATAGTTTGTATTCAACGAACAAAACGAAATAAAAATAAATAAATTGTAGTTTTATAATAGGCCTAGGCCTACACCTTCACAGACCCATTCACACAATAAATAAATAAATAAATAAATAAATAAATAAATAAATAAATAAATAAATAAATAAATAAATAAATAAATAAATAAATAAATAAATAAATAAATAAATAAATAAATAAATAAATAAATAAATAAACAAACAAACAAACAGTAAGGAATGTATTTATATAAGCTGGGCCTATTCCGGAAACCCTTAGTTCATCTTCACATTTTTAGTATAACGTAATGTTTCAACAGTGGGGTTTCAACACAAATTAGGCCTACTGACATATATAGCTATTTAGCTGGACAATACTTCCTGATGCGGATGGTCGAATAAATACTATCTCAGCGCATCTAATTATTATGACTTTCGTCCCTATTGCACTAAATGGATTGATTCAAAAAAGTTTATGGTACCCGATGTTCTACGGCTTTTTATAAAAATATCGCGGGAAAAGACCAAAATTGAAAAGAAATGGGGTTTCAAATTGAACTTTAGAATTTGAAAAGTATAAATCACGTTGGGTCTAAGGCTGTGCTAACACTTTTCTTTGATGACTTTGACCACAATGTTTTATTTTTTCAAATATCTTAAAAATACAAGAATCTAAGCTAATTGAACAGACAGTAATGACTTTTCGTGCAAGCACTCTATATTCGGGATCACAGCGGCCTTCGCCGTCCAGCCAAAGTGTTTTTAAAATGCATAAAAACAACTTGGTTTTAATGCTAATTATTGCATGTTCCAAGGAAGTCTGATTATCATTATAAAATAGCCGAGTGGGCGGGTTTTCGCTGAAATATTTTTTGTGTAAAAACTGCAGCATTTTATGTATAAAGGAATATATGAATATTAACTGCACAACATGTAGGACGATTCGTGATACCCAATTGTGGTACAGTTGTTGTTGTTTAGCAGGGGAGAATTTTATTTCAATTTTATATACGTCAAAATATTTTTTTTATTTCCTGAAAATAAACGCTCAAAAAATGATGAAAAATCTAATGTAATTTTTACATAGAACCCCGATAAAGATTACTGTGTCGTTTTTATGGTAATCTAATCTTCTATTTTCTAAAAAACATCTTGGGGTTCTATGTGAAAATCTTGAATAAACTGGGGAAAACCCAACGTCTATACTCCGGGGACTATAGGCCTACAAGAAAATGGCAGATTCCCTATAGGCCTACATTGTACGGACCGATATATCATTATACCATGATGCACGATGCAGTCATTAAAGTTGATATTGTTGTATTTCTATTCTATACCCAGAAATGTTGGAGTTGCCTATAAGCTATATGTTTAAAATTCAATATGGCTACCAGTAACTCATGTGGTCCAATGGATTAGCGCGCTGGACTTGGAGATACTGTATGCAGCTGCGGCGTATGTTCGAGTCCCACCTCTGCCAAACTGAAATTCACTTTTTTTTTAAATTTCATATTTGGGAAATGGGACTGTGGCGAATTTATGTGTGATTCGGGATCATATTCTTTAGGATAGGTGCTTTTAAATCGGAAAGATAATATGACAAGTTTTGAGTTGAAATGCCAATAGGCCATTTTTTCCCGGGAATTTTCTAAATCCGGGTGGTGTCGCGTAAGCCGGAAATTAATCTTTTCTAAAACAAGAGAGACTTGTGCCAGAGACTTGTGCCAGTTTAGGGAGTGTTCATAAATACTTTGGTGGGGAGGGATGGTTGGAAAAGTTGGAACCTCGGACGTCAAATTTTTGATCCCCCTAAAAAAGGTGGATTTTTTTTTTTCCCCCCTTTTTATGGTCTAAAATTTTTTTTATCCCCCTTCATGTCCTAAAAAAGAAACCAAAAATATACATCACTAACAGTAGCATAGATTTCTTTTTGGGGTTGGAGAAAATTTCTTAAAGTCTAGTGAATGCAGCACATTTTGCCGAAAAAATAAGTTTATGGTACAAATGCGCGCGAAACGCGCAAAAATTGCTATATTGAAGCTAAACCGGTGAAATATAGTACAAAACCGGAATTAATTTGCGCGAAGCGCAAAAAATTGGCACTTTTTAGTTTAAAATTACCAAATATGGGGTTAATTTTGGTTAGAAACCCATATACAGGCCACAACATTGGGGGATGATTAAAATATTATATGAGGATTTATCCCCCATCCCCCCGGGATCTACCCCTATGGTCATTAACTCATTAGCTACAAAAATAACACTAATAATAATAACAATAATAATAATATTAAATAAATATTAAAACTTTAAAACTTAATGTTATAAAGTTAAAATATTCCCACTTTTATGTTAAATCATTGGCCATTTATTTATATAGCCTATAGTATAAAGATACCACATAATCTACATTTTAATGTGAAAGTCTGAAAGACCATAGTTGAACCAGAGAAGGTGAGATTTTGAACATATATAGTTCAAAATTTAATAAAACAATATAAAATAATAACAATACTATTCAATGTTGCTACACTAAATATATGAAAATAAATAAAACGTATTACTAAAATGAAGCAACCTTCTCAGCAAACACAAAACATTTTCGAGATCATTCGCAAACGGTTAGAAAAGGTTGTCAGAAAATGTTTAAATGTCGGGTTATAAAGGGTATACAGACGATATATAAAACGTTTTTCATAACATTCAAAAATATTCTAACATGTTATTTAAGTGTTGACAAAATATTTCACAAAAGAAATGTTTGGAATTTTTATTAAAAATAACATTTTGAAAACATTTTAAAAATATTGTTGTTGTGTGTTTTCATAACAAAACATTTTAAAACGTTTTAATGACTTTTATATAATCCGACATTTAAAGGGGCATTTCGTGATCCACAGCATCATCTCCCCCACTATTTTCAAAAAAAAGTTGAGACTTTTACATAATGTTTATGTACAAAAAAATTCTTGCAGATTAATTCGTTTAGCAAAGATATGAATATTTCATTCTGGTATACCAGAACGAAATTACAACACAGTCTATGGAGCAGTATAATCATGCATAACTCGCAAACGCAAAATTGGAATCAACTGAAATGTTGGGAATAAGCTTAATAAGAATATCTATACTGAAAATTGTCATGAAAAGAGGATCATCAGTGCTATGATCACGAAATACTCCTTTAATGTTATTAAAAGGTTTTTACCAAAACCAAAACCCAAAATACAACCTGCTTCCAACGTTTTAAAAATTAATGTTTTGTGTTCGCTGGGTTAGGGCCTACTACAAAAATGTATTTGTATAAATTGGAAAACACTTCAGATTTATTGTCCTGTTTTTTTTAACCAAAAAAAAATAATAATAATAATAATTTCATTGTAGGCTGAAAAGTTTCTCTCTCAGCCTATACCAACCGCGTGCAGTTAGACCTATATGGCGTTTTAATTGAATTTAGGGCCTACAAATATCGCAAAGCGCATTTTAATATAACATTTTTCTGCTAAATTGGATTGGTAGGCTATTGTTTTGTTAAAATAATTACACAAAAACAAATGATACGAGAAGCAATAGGCCTATTGTATAAATAAAGACAAAATGACAATCGTTTTCAACTGAGTGTTTTTAAGTTATTTGACAAGTTTATAATATTCATCATGTTCATGCTGTTTGTGTGGCCTATAAGATGTTGCGAAATGATATATAGGCCTAGGCCTATATTTAACATGTTAAATTAGGCCTATGATAAAAATTTTTTTATAATTTCTTTAATTTAAAACAAAATCCTATACATTATAGTATATAATATTATCATCGTTTAATTATAATTATTATTTCGTTGTTATTTTTTAAATCGTAATCATAAAGAATAAATTAAGTCATGACATCCTGCTGCTGAATCATACTATCAGATATCTGACTTTTGCAGTTCTGAGTTTGATCATGCTAATTATCGATTATCATGTCATCATTTTTGAGAGCTATTCAGCTATGATAGGCCTACATGTATGTTTCCAGTGCGTAAATTCTTATCCATGACAATCGTCGAACGATTTTACTTTGTATGAACTTTGAACTTTATTAAATCCTATGGTACCGGTATCTGATTTGTTGAGCCAGTCCCATAATCGTTGCTATGCATTGTTATAATGCAGGCAGACGCAAAACTGCTGATAGCCTATAATGTTGGCAACGTCGAATTTGCGACGGCGTTTTACAATATACTTTAATACAATCACCACCATGCGTACACATTCTCAGAATCACGTATTGACTTTATCCCTTTTTACATCAAGCGCACGTCCTTTTTCAGGTTGGATAGTAGCTGGATTTTGATTGGTTCACATGCCATGAGGTCATCGCGAGATGGCGTGTTTCTCACAAGAAGCCTAAAAGTTTATTACGGGACGCTAAAGACGTGAGGGGTGTGTGTGTGTGGGGATGTATGTACACTACGAACGCATTTGGCTTGAATAGGAGCTAAGTGCAACTTTCACAATCCGATTTGAAGCCACTCAAGCGCCCATAACTCGACCAAATGATATCGTAGAGCAACAAAAGAGTTATCAAAATGCGCAGCAGAAAGCTGCGCTTTATATACATTAAATAAGTTTTTGCTATATATTTCAGATATATCTGACCATCTATAATCGTTTTGATACTTTCTGGGTTGAGTTTATTTCATTGCAGATGCAAGCAAATTTAACGGTGTAGATAAAGATTAACAGCGTATTATGATACATGAAAAATCTACTTTCAAAATATCGTGACCATTTGAGAAACAAAAAAAAGTATCTAAAGTTATACAACAGTCAGGTTATACAACAGTCACTGACGACTGTTGTATAACGGCAGAAGGAGAGCTTTCAACAGACCTACTTTTCAATATGTGACTCCTCGCCACAACTGAGCCCGGATGTCGCCAATCATCATTTTTGAGATATTCAACCAAAATATTCTGCTTGAAATTAGCTTTAAAATGATGTATATCATGTCTATAGTACTTGACATTTAAGTAGTGAAAAATCAATAAAACAGTCAATAAATCCTTCCTTTCCTATTGTTTATTGTTAAGTTCGATAGAGCATATCTCAATAGTGGCACTAGCGACATCCGGGCTCAGTTGTGGCGAGGAGTCACATATGTGCCTTGGCCTCATTGTTATTAAACCGGGCTATGAACCAACCCAGATCATCTTTTTACGTATCAAGTACAATATGCCCGGATATTTCACACAATGAGTGTGACCACATTTTACTAGTCAAGTAGGATTGCAGGTCCGTATAAATAATATTGTAAGGTAGTTACTGATGTTATCAATAACAAAAGTCCTGGAACGCCAGACAGGTGGTTGTTTAAAGGGCATATCTATTGCAAAAGCAAGTTTAACTCCATTTGAAGAGAATAATTATTACATTACAAGTTGACACTCGTTGCAATTTTTTTATTCTTATTTCTCCTGAAAAAAGACAAATTGTGTTGGTAAAATACTGCCTCATACGGCCCTTTTCAGCGTTCGAAGCGAAATTGATTCCCAATGCAACAGACTGATGACGTACTTTTATGAACAGTTCACGAGCAGTACATACACATGAACTCTCGGAGAGCTCTTTTGATATTCATTGATGTATGTAATGCGCGACCTTATACACGAGAAAACGGGAAGACACAACAAAAGGTTCCCAGCAAACACAAAAACGTTTTTAAAACGTTTTTAATAAGTTATATTTTGGCTTTTGGTTTAGATAAAAACGTTTTAATTACATTAAAAAGTCGGGTTATGTAAAGGTCTTGAAAACATTTTAAAACGTTTTGTATGAAAACACACTTCAACAATATTTTTAAAATGTTTTTAAAAATGTTATTGTAAACTATTTTTGCAAACATTTTTTGCCAAATATTTTGTCAACACTTAAATAACATTATGTTAAAATATTTGCACCCTGCCAGCACAGAAATGTTCTTAAAATATTTTTTTCAAAACGTTTTAATAACATTTAAATGTCGGGTTATATAAATATGAAAACGTTTTTAATACGTCATTGCAAATATTTTGGGCAAACATTTTTCGCAAAATATTTTTTCAACTCCCAAAATAACATTCTGTTTAGAATGTTTTTATACCCTTTATATAACCCGACATTTAAACGTTTTCTGTAAACATTTTTTGTTTGCTGAGCAGTAGATTATCAAAAAATGATTTTTAATGTTATGAAAACGTTTTATAACCCGACATTTAAACGTATTCTGACAACCTTTTGTAACCTTTTGCGAATGATGTCGAAAACGTTTTGTGTTTGCTGGGTTAGTTCCCGGGCCATGGAAATTGGTTATTTGCATAATAAATACAATATTGATATGTCATGCTCAAATTCTGGTCGTACGGTGAAATTGATTTAAAATATTTTTTTAAATATTTTTTAGTCCAAGTATTTCTCATCAAGATGATATACATATAAATAATTGTAATATCACAATTTACTAATAAATAATAAAGAAGTGGTCTGATTTTATCCATATGTGTAAAAACCATTAAATTGGCAATACTTCAGTATTTTTTCTGATAACAAAAAACAGTAGGCCTATACGTTCTGTGCATTGAGAGTGTTGATGTTTAGTACATTCTCTCAAAGCTGGCCATGTTCAAAGCTGGCCATGTTCATGTTACGTCACTGTATCTTCTAGGTCAAATCTGTCTCGTTCAAAAGAACTCAGTGCTTACAATTGGTTTATGCGAAAAATCAATTTTAAACGACTTATTTTCTCAAAAAAAAAGAGTCATTTTCATTGTCCTCATAATATTAGCTTGCCAATGATATGATGTTGTCTGAGCAATATATGTGCCGTTTAAGAAAACTAAGAGCTATTGATGTTGAGCCCAGCAAAGATAGATGAAAATGAAACGAAAACACATTATCATGAAAGATAAAGAGGGCCACTCTGCTATCATAATAAAGTCTTTCAAAAAGTAATTGATGAAAAATATTCGCGTTAATGTGTCTAGCCATTTTCTATTCACAGATTATCCATTGTATTTGTTTTGTAGTTCGTTGCCTAGAATATAGTAAGAGTAATATAGGTGGTGAGAACATTATAAAAACAATAGGTCAATCACCAAGAAATCAGTAGGTGATTGAATGACCAGTTTCAAGCAACAGTTTCCATTGAGTGTTGATAGAGATAACATAATGGTTATCGAAACAAACACAGAAAGTGCAATTTATTGGCTCAGAAATAAGAACCCGTTTTTCCAAGAACCTTTTGATTGACCTAGTTGGTCCACTTTTCCCTAATACGTGCTGTGATCAATGCGATCGAAATGCCAATGGCTCAATGTATATAGATATTTTTCTAGTCAAAATATATTTAGAATTCGGTCGATTCATAATACAATGCGCCTCCAGCATTTGCTGGAAGAGAGGTCAAATAATATAGATATTGCTAAAGAGACAATTCAAATATTAGTTTATTAACCATTCCCGAAACTATATGAAAACCAATGCACCTTCACTCTTGGCTAGAAATACTTTTCACACAGCAAAGAAAAACACGAAATGTTTTCATGAAAATCTTAAACCAACCGCGTACAACTTTTCCAGTCTTTACCTTACGCTATGACTTGATCCATTTACAGTATATAGAACATAATCATTAGTTTGTCCTACAAAAGTTTTGAATGTCAAAGTCTAGCGTATCCTGTAACAGGTTATGTTGCGACAATGTTCTTATGTTTTGTATTGTCTTTACTATAACATTTAGTTCATGTCTCAATGCCATTTGTAATATAAGTTGTATCAGATTGGGTCTCTTGATCCAACACTCCAATCCTGCAGTAACAACAAGTACTTTATATAAGGCAACATTTTTTGAAAACGTGTTTTTTTTTTCTTGATTCTCTTGGTTCTGTATTGACCGGTGGTGATGTTGATGATGAGATGTATTGCTGGTAATGATTATTTTGCAAAATAATCTTATGCTAAGGATAGTCGAGCATCGACTCGAGTTTCTTTCGTTCTTTCTTTCTTTCTTTCTTTCTTTCTTTTCTTTCTTTCTTTCTTTCTTTCTTTCTTTCTTTCTTTCTTTCTTTCTTTCTTTCTTTCTTTCTTTCTTTCTTTCTTTCTTTCTTTCTTTCTTTCTTTCTTTCTTTCTTTCTCTCTCTCTCTCTCTTTCTTTCTTTCTTTCTTTCTTTCTTTCTTTCTTTCTTTCTTTCTCTCTCTTTCTTTCTTTCTTTCTTTCTTTCTTTCTTTCTTTCTTTCTTTCTTTCTTTTTTTCTTTTTTTCTTTTTTTTTTTCTTTTTTTCTTTCTTTCTTTCTTTCTTTCTTTCTTTCTTTCTTTCTTTCTTTCTTTCTTTCTTTCTTTCTTTCTTTCTTTCTTTCTTTCTTTCTTTCTTTCTTTCTTTCTTTCTTTCCGTGTATTGGTCTAGAAGTAGGCATGTCACAGTGGCTGCACAATACTTCTGCCACACTGTGCATGCAAGCATAACAGTAAATTGAAAAGCGCGCGCATGAAAGTTGTTCAATTTTGGCAAACATCCATGCCGAAAAATTAATTTCCTCATAATGTGCTATTTATTACAATTGTTTGAATTTTTGATATATGGTGTGTGAAAACTTTCTGTGACTACCATCGGTTTTTTTAAAAATAAATATTGCTTCGTTTAAGAGCTACTACCTGTTTTTATGGATTGTTGAAGATCCCTCATAAATCAATAAATATAGACCTTTTGAAAAATCAAGATCTACCACCATTTAGCTGAAATACTAATCTTTCTAAGCATGTAAATTATTTCCGTGTACAACGAATGGCACACTTGAGGAAAACGATTTGAAACAAAACATTTTTTAAGTGAGTTTAAAGGGAGTAATATTTCAAACCACAATAGCTCTAAGCCATTGTATGTGTCCAAGGCCACACCATTTTTGTATACGCGGTATAATAGAGGGCTGTTCCTTTTACCGTTTCTCTTCCAATGTTAATCCAGAAAACAAAATGTTAATTTAAAGTCTCATTGCAAATGAATTTTCATTTTTACTTTCCGGATTTGGCTTTGAGCAATGGTGACACATACCATATTTACAGAAAAAATAAAAATTCTATTCCAGGCACCGTCAAAATGTCAAAGTTTGTATTTTTTGTATTATATTAACGTAATTAACTGCAGATTCTTTACTCAACATCATAACAGGTTCATACTTGACAAATTCATGATGAATGAAAAGACTTTCATTAAATATTGAAAAAAAAAATTACTCATGCCTAATTTACATAATAATATCATGAATACATAATTAGCTGTAATAAGCTAATTTGCATAATTGATTACTTTTTGTGTATTTGTTTGTTATCAATTGAAAGAACTTTGTATACATATGTTTGTGAAAAAAACCGCACCCTGATATCATGTACGGTTTTCTTTTGGCATCAATTTTGCATATTAATTAGCTGAACTTAGTAATTTTTTCAACTTGTATTTGTCTGCAGATTGGCCGGAATTGCTAAAATAGTATATTTGGTTAATTTATTATAATTATTCAATGATAGATGTTTTTAATTTTGTTTTCTTTGACGAAGTCAAAAAGATAGGCAATTAACCTGTGATACTTAAATTAACGTTGCTTTTTCAAGCAAGTGTCCAAATAAACCTTCAAAATCTCGAAATGTGCAATTTTTGTCATTATAGCAATTTGTGGCAGATTTGCATTCCATTTATGAGCATCTTAAAATTGACGCTACGTCACAATGCATTGGCCGATTTCAATTCGGTTTTTTGATTTTTGATACTTTAATAAAGGTCATTCATGTAGAAACATTAAATAACGTGTTTCTGCTACCCTTATTTTTGAGGTGATATACCTACTAGAAGGGAACACAATTGACACTTGATATCTCTGATATCTCTGGTCGTAGTAATGATTGGCACTGTGACTTGTGGCAATAACACTGATTTGATAGTAGTGTATGGATTATTCAAACTTATGACTATTGGCTACAGACATATGTCAAGTATATGTGTGTATGTTAAATGCAAAATCAAAATGAATAAATGATAAATACCACTATCCTAAACGTACTTACGACTTGAATCAATGCTACTTTAGTTTAACTCGCTGCCCAGAGACCGTTACACCTATGTTTCAGATGGACATTTTATTTTTGAAAAGACCATACATACAATTCATAAAAATATATTTCATATAGCCCCCTCACGAAAACTAGTGCATTGCATACGTACTTGCTCAATAAGCATTTTGTGCAAATTTTATTACACAATTTGTTGCCGTTCTTTTTTATCGACATTTTCATTTTACATGTAAAGTCTATGGAGATTAATATTAGACAAGGCTGGAAAGGGCGCCATAGCCTCATTTTAGGCTGTTTTAAATACTCATTAAAAAAAAAAAAAAGAACGGCAAAAAATTGTGTAATAAAATTTGCACAAAATGCTACTTGAGCAAGTACAAATATAATTAAATACTTCTGGAGAGGGGGCTATAGCTAAAACAAAAAATGTCCTATACCTTAGTGGTTATGAAACAAAGGTGGTTATCCTGAGCTATTGTGCAATGTGTTGATAACGGTCTCTGGGCAGCAATCCAGCTCCATTACTCTAGGTAATGGTCGAGGGCAATGAAACTTGAACAAAAGAAATACAATGGATAATCTGTGAATAGAAAAGGGCTAGACAATGAGACGTATGAAATGGCGGCCATTTTGGACCCCCATCTTAAATTTCGTAGAGAGCTCAAGGAGGCTTTTCGGGGACTTTAAGCATACTTTAAGCATGTTTTTTTACACAAGTTCCTGGACCTATCCTGAAAAGTTTAGCTTGTTACGAACTATTTTCAGGTTAATTCGTCGGCAGAATGCAACACTGACGTAAGTGACATTTTTGTGAAATTAATTAAGTGTGAAAAATGACGTAAGTGTCATTTTGGTCAACTGCATTTGATTTGTTGGAATGCAACTTACGTCACTGCATCTGAAATGTTGGAATGCAACACTAACGTAAACGTAAGTGCTACTTCATACTTACGTTAGTATATACATACGACATTCTATTTAATATTTTCATAGTCATTTAAGTGACTATAAAGGCCAACAATTGAAAATAATAGAAAATGTATCTTATTGTATTTATTTAACGATTATTTACATATTTTAACACTATTTTTCAAAATAACCCTAGTATAAATGCATAGGTCTGCACTTACGTTAGTGTTGCATTCTATAATTTGAATACATTGCAAGACTAACGCAAGTGGCACTTACGTGAATGTTGCATTCACCCTAAAATCACCAAATGCACTTCCGATATGTTATTTTCTTTGTATCTCATTTATTTTTCTTTTTTATCAACAATATTTTATTTCATACATTAAAGTAACTACCGTTTTATGTCAAATATTTACAGATGAAAACATATACCAACTAGTGAAACATAAAAATGCTTCTCCTGTAAAATGGAGAAAATGCACTTCCGTTACGGTGTTGTATTCTGGCGACGAAATGCTCTTTGCCTAATATTTTAGTTACACATATTACCGTTTTCTCTGCTATTTCCCCAAGTTAAATCAAGGAGATAGAGATCTATATAGCACGGCTACAGCAGCTCTCTACAAGTAGTATAGTTTGACATTCTCGTCAATGACAATGTAACATAACACTTAGACCTAATAACACGATCGGATAATACACGATATATAATGTCAATCAACACATGATCAACAATCATCGCAGTGGCGTAACTTTGGGTCAGGGTGCCCGGGGGCGAAAGTAGTTCGGGTGCCCCTAACCAAGGATGTGCATGGTGCCGAGCTAATCAATTTTGGTATTGAAAACCATAGACCTACCGAATAACTTACAAATAGTGTTTCAGATTAAATTTATGTTTCAATGCAAGCTAATGCAGTTCATATTAACTGAGACTATTATACCTAATAGTCTCAGATATTAATAAAACAAAATGTTTTCATATTCTCCAATGTCTTTACTTTTGAAGACACGTCACTAGCTAGCTCTAGCTGCAGTGACGTAGCTGGTGATTGTGGCGCCCAGGGGCAAGAATACAAAATACCCCCTCTTCCTAAAACAATTGCGTGCGGGCGTGCGAAAATGGGCATAAATGCCACTAATTTGGTCTTAAATCAAGTTGAATTTAGGTCTTTAAAATGGCAATTTATGTTTCAATGCGCGCGAAGCGCGCGAAAAATTTTATGTTGAAGGGGCACCCAAATGAAGAGTAATTCTATGCATGGTGGGTAAAGGTTTCCACTTCTTTCCTATAACAAAGTATGATCGTGTCAAAGGCTATCCAGGCTTGGGTGCCCCTTAGCCCGGGTGCCCGGGGGCGCAGCCCCCCAGAGCCCATAGGAGTTACGCCACTGAATCATCGTTTGATGGACTAGCACAATTCCTTCAAAACAGATATAGACATATCAGGTATAAAAGCTCAAACACTAGATCGATATTGCGCCTGGAAGCGGCAATAACGTACTGAAAATAAATTAAGTTAAACTAGTTTTGTGAACGATACTACACTCCATGAAGATGCTATGAAATGTCTGAGCAAAAGAGAAATGGAGCAAAGAATATGATTTTTATGATTCTTCACTGTAATAGGATTTGACATACAAATATTATTGTAAAATAATGTCAATACATGTACCACCTATAGTAAACTATAGCACTGTTTTCAATTTGTTTGAATGTCAAGCGCTGTGTTTCGAAACGTCTTTTATTAACTCTCGTCAAACCACACACCAAACAAAAATAATAATACACAAAATAAACCTCATACAGCTAGTCCCAACAAATGTGGTGATATTTTAAAATGTGTTTTATTATTCAGTGCTTACATAAAGCCCCAGGAAAATTTTCGTGGAGGCGTAGGCCATGTGCGTTCATCCGTGGATCCATTTTCTAGTTGTTGCTTTTTTTTTAAATCAAAAAGTTGTAAAAAGTGATAATGTATTTCAACAATTGTCGGTTAGTTTTTAAAAAGTTCTTGACGTAGAGAACTTGAAATGTCATTTTCAGAAAATTTGCTTTAAGAAAAAGAGTTGATTTTGGAGAAAAAAAAGGGACAATTAGAGCCACAAACTGACAAACGTAAGTCTCCAAAAACTTACTTACAATTCCTGCAAAACAGACATAGGCATATCAGGTATAAAAGCTCAAACACTAGATCGACATTGCGCCTGGAAGCGGCAATAACGTACTGAAAATAAAGTAAGTTAAACTGGTTTTGTGAACGATACTACACTCCATGAAAACTAAACTTCTAATTCATTGTTAGGCCTTTGGATATGGTTGGATAAATATATTCATCCCCTTTAATATGATCCATTCCCATTTTGCTTGTAAGAAATTATCATAATAAAGGTGTGAACATAAGAGGAATGAACATACCTATGACTTCATTCATACATACTTTATATACCCTCCGATTGCCTATTAATATTATATAATAATAATAAGTGGGATTTATACACCGCGCCTTAGTGAAAACACAACCCAAAGGCGCTTACATAAGAAAAACCATGATACAGAGATTTAAATGCCAAAGCGTTGATTTTTGAGGAAAAGGGGAGCAATAGAGCCACAAAAAGATGAACGTAAGTCTCCAAAATCTCTGCATTGCATTCAGCCAAAACCATAGAAACTTCGATTTTTGCAGTATTTATCACAGGAGATTATTTGGAAATCACTATTATAACATACAGTAAGCCAAACAATTAAGGTACCAGTTATGTTCACCCCTTTTATAGCCCTAAACAAAGACCGATATGTCATAATTGGAACCAGCAGCCAATAACTGCATCTTTTAGCTCGAATTTAAGACCCCATTTGTTGCAATTGTTCAAGAAATAAAGATATGACGATCCAAAAACCCAAGGAAGATGCCAAATTAAAAGTTGCAGTTTGCTTCATTGCGTGCCCTATTGATTTGCACACAATGCGTTCACGAACAAGACAACCAGCGCCGTGCTTTCATTGAATAGCACGTTAAACTAACGTCATGCTTTCATTGATTAGAACACAGAAGTGCAACTTTGGATTTCGTTTCTTTGTTAGGTTTTAGACCACCATTTCTTTAATTCTCAACCAATTTTAACAATTCAGGTCTCAAATCAGAGCTAAAGAGTACAGGTATTAGCTGCTTGTTTTAATTTTGATAGATTTGTCTTTATTTAGGATATACAGGGCTAAAACACAACTGGTATCTTAATTTTTTGGCTTACTGTATTTTGGAAGTTTAATGTTCATAATGTTTTAATATTTTACAAAAATTTACGAAAAATAGACTTGGGTCTCAATCCCCCCTATACTCGAAGTTGAATAGACTACCCTACCCCTGGTTAAGGCGGTAGGGTAAAACAATCACTAGCGCAAAGCGCGGCCGGGCAAGTGCATGTACATGGAGCCGTTTGGCGGCTTGTTTTAGCATTTTACGGAATCAAAACCGTTACACTAGGGTTACGAGTCAATACCACTGATTCGCGCTGTGAACATGGGGACGCGGCAAAGGCAAAAGTTTATCACGCCTGTAGTGCCAACTGCGTCATGGGTCATACAAATATTTGAAAAATTGGCGCAATATCAGCACAGCAATTTTAGTGTTAAAAACCCACGAATGGCTACAAATTTGAAAAGAAAAACGCGAATAAATAATTATTTGCGTGATGTTTACGGGATCTGCAGTCAAATGTAAACACGGATTTTTTTATTTTTTATATACCGGCAGGTTTCTCAAATTCTAGACGAATAAGCTGTAAACTGTAAGTGTAATATTCAGATATGTATAAAGAATTTATAAGAAAGACCGTGGCAGCAAATTTAGTGAGCCTTAGCATCATCTTCAACTCAAGTACGTACAGTACTTTAGAGGGAATTGTTATAGTACTTTAAAGGAAATTGTCTGATCCTTCAAAATGCCTCTCAATATACATAAAAAGAGATGCCTTCATTTTGATGAGTTGATTTATTTATTATCAAATGTGGAAGCTATCGGGTAATGACTCCTAAATGCAAATATTCTGATAGTTTCAACTACTAAATAAGTCTAGCTTCTGGAGCTGACTTGTCATTCTGACACTCATCAAACATATGTGACTACATTACATTATTTCATTCGGAGACTATTATACAAAAACATGTCATTTTATTTAGAAAATTTAATGGAGGTACCTAAGTATTCAGAGTGTAAGGCATTACAAGACACAAAACAACCAGAATATGCATACCCGGGAAACATGTTTGGCAAACTGATATGAAATCATTGAAAAATACGTTCTTATTTTCCCCATTTGTAATCAATTCAGGGATGTATTATTGATTGGTGGGGATTAGTGAAGTAATTTTTCATTTATTGCATATTTTTGAAGTATATCAACACCTACAAAGTTTCATTTATGGATTTACCAATTCTGAGTACAAAAAACAAGATTACCAAAAGTTTCAGTTCTTTTGAATAAATTCATCAGGACTGTTCCATAAAACTGTATTATTATTTTTTCATATTACTAGTCCAAGTTAAACACACTTACGTACAGACGTTTCGATAGCTACCAGCTATCTTTCTCAATGCTAATTGTTGATGTAATGATTTTTTAACAGCTGTTGTTGATCGCTGCTTAGCAACGGAGTTGCCAGACGATTTCTCCACCAACAAGTCGTCATCATATGTGTGACTTAGATTGTATTGGCCCTTGTCTCGGTTCATTGTGGTGCCTTGTTTTCTGATGTTGATGGCCTCCTTTATCCATCGTGTGTATTTATCACTCTCTTTACCGTCAATGCTTTGCCTCCTCCCAATAGAGGTTATCCGTGTTCTATAAGTTGCATATCCTATCAGCGACTACTATATCTTGTTTAGGACTTTCAAAAGAAGAACCTGCATGTGCAACCATGACTGCTTCAAAATAGCCCGCCAAAGTCACGCAGGTAGCTCCGAGGTCGTGCAATGAATTGGTTTGAATGAAGAATACTACGGGAATCAGCGCCTTTTGTTAGAAGTCCCGCATGAGTAAAGTGCATAACCTCTATTGATGATATGATTATTACACGCTTTTCAATACGGAATAAAGGCTAACCTCTCGTGACATCATCCAAGCAGCAAAGTTCATTTCCCATTGAAAAGCGTGTAAAGACGGATATGCAGTTTACCGTTCTGTCAGTTATCGCAGACCTGTGGATGGTAGATTCAACCTATTTCTGAAATGTCATGAGTGACATAACCGAGGAACTGACATCGTTTACACAGCCAGTTCTTTGTCAGTATTCACATTCATATAGCGCACTAATTATAATAACAATCTTTCTGTCAACAAAATCAGATTATAACAGATTTATCAAGTTTTTGTGAAAAAAAATAAGACTGTAGTAGATGTATCGCCATTCTGTTTACTACCGTACTGACGCGAGTATAGTCCCACCTTCGAGTAAAGTCCCACCCCCAAATTTTCGAAAAATTTCAGAAATTAAAAAAAAAAAAAAAAGTATCCCAGGACCTAGACCTAAATGCTAGGATCATTCATGGTTGACCTAAAAAAAAATGTTCACCCCAAAACGGGGTGGGACTATACTCGCGTCAGTTCGGTATATATTTATGTTCTCTTTTGCGCTAAGTCAACACAAATCTGGTTAAGTGTTATGTTCCATAACATTGAAGTGGAATGTGATTGTCAACTACGACCTGTAAAATAGGAAACAACCCAAAAGATCGATGATTTACAAATGAAACTACTGTCTGTTCAATTAGCTTAGATTCTTGATTTTTTAAGATATTTGCAAAAATAACAAATTGTGGCGAAATTCATCAAAGAAAAGTGTTAGCACAGCCTTAGACCTAACGTGTTTTATACTTTCCAAATTCCAAAGTTCAAGTAAAAACCCCATTTCTTTTCAATTTTGCCTCATTTTAGCCAGTTATTTGGGTCCACCGAAAGGGTTCGCGACCTTTTTACAAATCGAGTGGGGCGGTCCATTCTCAATTTAGGGCATAGACCCTATCCAATTTAGCAAAAGAATCTGTCCACCAGTCTGTCCTGCCATTTCAATTGTTATACCGTTCCGGTTATTGGATAGGTTCTACAGGTGATGATGGTCCACCGATTTTTGTTACACGAAATTATATGGCGCGATTACGTTTTTTTTCCTAAACAATGACATTAAAATTATGGATTTCGTTCTTATTTCAACTGGTTTACAATGTAAATTGAGTTTTGTTTAATACCATCATTCCTTCCCAAGAATATCAGCATTCGCTTGACATTTTCAGATACAGTGACTTTACAAGAATTGTTTTCTGTAACCTGATTGTTTTAAATAATATTTTCTTGTACAAAAGTTCTTTTGTTTCCAAATGTCCTTCTCATAGTTTGTATTCAACAAACAAAACGAAATAACAAATTGAAAATAAATGTGTAGTTTTATAATTGGCCTATAGGTTTACACCTTCTCAGACCCATTCGCACAATAAATAAATAAATAAATAAATAAATAAATAAATAAATAAATAAATAAATAAATAAATAAATAAATAAATAAATAATATATAAAGAATGTATTTATATAAGCTGAGCCTATTTTAGAAAACCTTAGTTCATAAATAATAACGTAATGTTTCAACAGTAGGGTTTCAAAACAAATTAGGCATACTACCATGACTACTGGCAAATATTTAGCTGGACAATACTTCCTGATGCGGATGGTCGAATAAATACTATCTCAGCGCATTATGACATTCGTCCCCATTGCTCTAAATGGATTGATTCAAAAAGTTTATGGTACCCGACCTTCTACGGCTTTTTATAAAAATATCGCGGGAAAAGACCAAAATTGAAAAGAAATGGGGTTTTAAATTGAACTTTAGAATTTGAAAAGTATAAATCACGTTAGGTCTAAGGCTGTGGTAACACTTTTCTTTGATGACTTTGAACACAATTTTTTATTTTTTCAAATATCTTAAAAATTCAAGAATCTAAGCTAATTGAACAGACAGTAGTGTTATTTCTCCGCCAACCTGTCCACTACCTGCCAGAAATGTTGACACATTTTGGCGCCAGTATCTTTAAAGTATAGACGAATCCAACGAGCCAAGTCATGGTCAGGATTTGGTCGGCCATCTTTGGTTTCCCGCTAGCACCAACCTGGGGTATTGAGCTCCCGATTGTGCAAATAAAAGCCGCCTAACACCTGGAGAAGATGCAAAGACGAGGAGGTTAATATAATAATATATACAATAGAGGTAATCCTGTCGCATCTATTCATACATATAGTCCTTTTGTTCATCCATTTGTAGGCCTACATCTATGAATACATGCGACGGGATTACCTGCGGAATTATCTCTATAGTATTATTCTATTAACCCTCCTCGACCTTATCTAGGTGTAAGGCGGCTTTTATTTGCACAACTGTTGGAACTGTATTGTGTTGTAAACTTAAATCAATCTTTTGTCTACCTGTGTTTTCGCGGAAGGTGTAAAACGGGTGATGGAATGCAGTTTAAAATTTCCACGAAGGCCGAATCATTTCACATTTTGGATGCATTGTAGCCGGCGGGACCCAACTAAAGGCTGCTAGTCAGGTGTAGGGATGCGTGTATTTGGATTCCTCTATACTAAGCGGGGGTAATTTATATGGACATATCACATAAGATTTACCCTGTAACACTATTGTAGTACATATAGTAGGCTACTGCTGTGGATGGGTAATCGAAGTTTCATTTCACAATCCACTGATTTTCTTACACCTTTTTAAATTGAAAATATACATCATCATTAAACAGAAACAGATATTTATCATTAAATTCACATTCAGATATATTTTCCTGTCGTTCGTTTATGGATGACCCAGTTTGTAACTCCGGGTCATCAATGCTAACACAAACGCAACTATATGTGACGTGCCATGTCAAAAGGAGACACTTTTGGGCAAGTTATCAATTATGAGGTTTTTACATTATGCAGTCATGTCTACAGCAGAATTCACCACGACCTTTGCAGGACTTAAACCCCATTACACCAAGATAAACCTCATTCAAAACAGCTCAACTATGTTAAATCAGGGATGTGTCTCATATCCCTGGTTAAGATCCATAAATATATGTTTCTGATTACCTGTGCGATATCGCAATGTGATGAAATAGGTATTATATTTTCAGTTGGATGCACCTTTACAAAGCAAACGCACATTTACAATACTGAGCGTGGCCTTTGTTTCCGAAATGAGAACAAAAGTCTGCATATTGTTATCCAGCCATGTTGATGGTACAACTCATGTCAAACTTGTCACATTTATTGTGATCATATCACACAGTGTAAATGAGAAACATGTCGCTTTAGACTTAACACGGTTTGGAAAAAGTTTTTCCATTTTTGAGCTCCCTATTGGGCAGTCAGAACTCTATATTTGGGAGGGCTCGACAACAATCTTCCCAAAATCGCATTTTAATCATTTTAGATGACCATAGAGGAAAGAATTGAAGTTTTTTACAGCTTCTATGGCGAAATTGATCAAACCGATCACACGATGGTGCTCGCTTGAAGTTGGAGCTATCTCGAGTCAGCTGTTGAGCACAATTTGCCATTAAAATTACACGTCCGACTGTTATGAAATTTTGGAAGACTCTCTTCGGAAAAACAGCTCGACAACAGCTTTCCCGTGACATTTTTTACTTCAAATTGTAGTATGTTAAGGATGAACATTATAATTCACATGTGAGCCTCTATGGCTATTATTGGGTGAAGGGTTTTCCCTCAGCGTAGATATTGAGTTCGTAAGTTATGGTATTATAAAATTGGAAATTGAGATATCGGCCTTAAAAATATTGTTAACAATGTTGAGAGTAGGAATTACCTTGAAAATGTTTCAAAAAATACAAGATGCCAGTTATATTCCGGTCTGAAACTATCAGACAACATTTAACATTTATAACATCACAAATTCGCAACAAACCCAAATTTTGGAAAAATCACCCCTAGGCAGATTATTGGCTATTTCTCCATTGACGATCCTGCCCAAAAGTGTCTCTTTTTGACATGACACGTCACATTATATTTAACCTGAACACAAAACTGTCTGGAAGATACGATCAAGCGTAGTGTATGTTTACGTCGCCAAGTTTTTATTTGTCCATATCTGAAGTGCCGAAAATTACAAACATTTGAACTGTTCTCTACATTACTGTCACATTGTGAAGTTCCAAATAGCAGAAAATTTTAGTTCAATGTGAGAAAGGTTTTTAACACAAGTCAACACATACATAAATGACAGCCAGTGAAAAAATTTCACTGACTATCCAGGATTTGAACCTGGAACCTTTCTCATATTTAATTTACCACATAGATTAAACTTTATTTCTCCGTTTAGTTCAATGTGGTTAGGAAAATATTTCATCTGATGATGTTGACATTGGCTAAATAAAACTGTGAAAATGGTATCGTGATTCATGCCATTTCTTGTTTGCCATTTTGACCACCTAGCTTACTGAATAAATACCACTCATTGCTACTGGTTTTACGAACATTTCTGATCTTGATTTGAAATGGTCTATAAAAGGGGCATTTCGTGATCCACAGCTCCCCCTCCACTCTCCACTTTTCTAAAATAGTTGCGATTTTTATTACATCGAAATTCTCTGGCTACATAATGTTTGTATGCAAAAAATATCTTGCAGATTCATTCGCTTAGCAAACTATCGTGAAATTTGTAAACATCTCAAAATAAGTAACTAACCCCCTTAAATAATGGCCATTATTCAAAAACAGGTAATTGTATTACATATCTATACGATAGCCTAGAAAACAATAAAACACCGGTCAATTTAATGTAGTAAGGTCCAGATTTTTACAATACAAAAACACTCATATATCATTACACAGATTTCCACCCATTACCCTGAATGCAAAATCAATAGAATTTACTGCAACTTTCAAATCTTGGGCTACATTGATTTAAATGTACGCTGTGACGTCAATATTTAATCAATTGCTACAAATGAGGTGTCAAAATGTGCAGAAATATATTCTGCTTCCAACGCATTTGACAGATTTGTAATATAATTACCCGTGTTGGAATAATGGTCATTATTTAAGGGGGGTTAGTTACTTTTTTTGAGATGTTTATTTATATTCTGTTCACATCGTACATACTCTAGCTATAACATAATATAAATACATAAAATACAGCTTTATATTAATTTGTGCACAATTGATCATGTTGATAGATTTTCCACATTTACTCTTTTCAGTGACCATACTTCTTTTTTTTTAGCTACCCAATTGCCAAGTGGAATTTTTACTCAGGGTTTCGTGATCAATATACCACTGTAAACCGGTAGCTCCCAAAATTAGAATCGTTCAACAACTAAGCCCTCATTAATGCCATGATATATTGCATTCGATACTTTACTTTACTTTTACTAGTATTGAACTGTATCACTTGGAAGCGTTTATCAGGAACATCACATAATCCCCGGCAGACAATGTAATTTGGAGCGCATTTACTTGGAGGTTCTATAATGTAATTCTACTTGACTAGTATAATTACTATGTTTGGCGTATATTTTATGTATCAACATTTATTATTGTTTATTTATGGTGTTGAGAGCTGCATGTCTGCGATCTCCACTCCCCCATTCCATCAACGGCCCCTTAGGGGAAAACGAGTCATGTTGTGCACGTCACTTTGCCGATGGAAATTTAGGCTTATATAGTGAAGAGGCTCTCTTTTTTTTAAAATAAATATTACTCATGTGAGAAATATGGCATGAAAGTCAGCATAGCCAAATAGAGAGTGGTTAGTCCGTTTAGTTCACCTATAAAGATACAAAATAGTCAAATTTTCAGTATTTCATAATAAGCCCAATAACTTCCAGTAACTTCCGGTTTTTGAGAACAGTTTTAGGACACTTTGACATCCGACATATCGGGGAAATTGCTGTAATTATTATCAATTAATTTATTATTGTCATAATGTTATCATTAAATATATTTAAATAATTAATTTATTCAATAATAATGTTTTTTAGGATTGTTCTCATTCTTGTAAAATATATTTTGTACGCACAAAAACCAATTTGTCTGAATTTTCCCAATAGGTCAGAGGGCAAAGTGTCCCAAAACTGCAAAAACCGTCCCACAATGCATTGCAAACTTCCAATACCGATTTCGCTTTTCTGTCAGGGAGGGAGGAGGTTAGCCGTGAAACGTTTAATTAGTTTTACTGGGAGGTCATTGATCTTTTGGGTTGTTCCCTTAAACAAGCCACTCCGTGCACGACGTGTGGCTTGTTCAAGCCACTACGTGTGGGTAAATGACTCACATTTATGGTAATGCAAGATAGTCCTTGACTCAGCGCCAAAAAAAAAAAAAAAAAAAAAACACACATGAATGATACTAAAGAGAAACTAAGGTGATAAATCTATTACAATCACGATTACTTTGACAAAAACGTGATAAATCAATTACTAATCTGATATCTTTGACATAAATGTCGTTATTGAGCTACCACACGAATGTGAATACTGACAAAAAATCTATCAAACTGGTTTTGTGAACAGTGGTGAACGATGTCAATTTCAATGTTACTCATGACATTTCGGAAGTAGGTTGAAAAAAGGCGAGTGGCCCAAGACTCATTACATGTCTTTATGTCATCCTCATGATCCTGGGCGTAAAAGTCGGGGCCAAAATCTTCAGTGCACTAGTATATAGAAATGAGCCGGTTTTCTTACATAACACCAATAAAAGTTCCGAGGAAACCGGAGGGATGTAGGGTTGGGAGTTATTGTGGCTGCATTCATGGAAATATTGAATTAAAGTTATAATTTTTGACAATAAATAGTTTGTTTCGGTCATTAAAATACCCAAAATAAAAAGTTCCCGACGATACAGTTATTTCTGGGGCACCATGTATATTTAATGTTGCATTTTGGTTCACTGTTTTTTTGTAGACGCGATTACAGGCATTTCACGTCACGTGGGCTATAATTTTGCTTAGGTGTGTCAAATATCCCAAAGAAATAATTATGCTAAAATTTTATTTGCTATTTCGGAGGGCAACGTAGACATTTGTGAATTGTATCACAGCAACCAATTCAACGTCTATTTAATTTCCATTCTTGTCAATATAAATTCGCAAATTGTCCACTTTTTGTTAGCGAAAACGATTATTACGAATGTTCCGCAATGTACACCAAATGTGTGGTGTATACATAAAGTATGCACAAAAAGTAACGCAGCTGTTATAAATGCGCCTATAGCTTCAGAACTAGTAATTGTTTTCACAATATTTCAACATAGAAAGAAGAATGATTTATTTACGCGCATTTTGATACCCGATTTGTTCAATTTTGTTCAATATTAACAACACAGCAGTTTTTTGAAAGAAAAATGCCCGAATTTAAAAGTTGCAGCTATTTGTATTGATTTGAAGTCAGCACAAAGATAATGGAGGGTTATACGTGCCACAAATATGCTTGTGTAATAACATTTGATCGCTGTAAACGGCAACTTTTAAATTCGGGTATATTACTTTAAAAAGCACCGTGTTGTTAATATTGAACTACATTTGATAAATGGGGTTTAAAAATGCGCTATACTTCTGCGTTACCTTTTGTGCAGACTTTATATCCTGTCAAAATTATTTCAGCGGGTCGCTGAATTTTGCATTATCAACCGAATTGTTTTTACAGACTTTTTTGGTGTCGATATGAAATTTGGCACGGTCACAGGCGGAATACTATCTACGTCTTATTATATATGTTGTACTTACAGTTCGATTAATTTAATATCTCTGGTTGAAGTTGTCTCCACACGTGTATTCAATTCCAGCGCCATATTACAAAATTCGACAGTGGTCGACAAGCTTCTTTGGTCGACAAGCTTCTTTGAGCTTCGACAGTGTTGCCAATATCGGGTCATTTGTTTATTTGCGGAGAAAATAGGGGTTTTGTACTCAGAATTGGTAAATTCATAAATGAAACTTTGGAGGTGTAGATACACTTCAAAATATTCAACAAAAAGAACAATTACTCCACTAATCCCTACCAATCAATACTACATTCCTTAATTGATTAAAAATGGGGAAAATAAGCACTTAGGCCTATTTGTCAATGATTTCATATCAGTTTGTCAAACATGTTTCCTGGGTACGCATATTTTGGCTGTTTTGTGTCTCGTTTGCCTTACGCTCTAAACCCTTAGGCTACCTTCATTGAAATTGAGGTTACGTAATTGCGTTTCTACATAAAATGGCATGTTTTTGTATTTGGTCTCCGAGTGGAATTTGAAGTCACATAATTGTTTTATGTCAGAATGACAAAGAGGCTCCAGAAGCTATACTTATCAGAATATCATTTAGGATTCATTACTCGATAGCTTTCTAAGTTGATAATAAATTAATTTATCAGAATGAAGGCATCTTATTTTTATGTGTATTGAGAGCATTTTGCAAGATTGGGGAAATTTCCTCTAAAGTGCTGTATGTACTTGAATTGAAGGTGATGCTAAGGCTCAATAAATTTGCTGGTATAGTTACAATGATATTTCTCACAAATTTTGGGAAATTTGGCGGTATATTAAAAAAGAAATTCCCGTGTTTACTTTCGCCTTCGGACCCCGTAAAGATCACGCACATAATTATATATTCGCAATTCTTTTCAAATTTGTAGTCATCAAATTCACAAGTTCTACATAATAGTAAAATACGCGTACGGGGTGTTAACACGGGGACTGCTCTATAATCCGAAGGTTCTAAAATCCGAAGGTTCTTTAGTCCGAAGGTTCGCTAGTCCGAACACGTGTTCATAGCATTCGTTAGTCCGAATTTTAAAAGAGGTTCTCTAGTCAGAAAAAAAATTGAAAAGAGGTTCTTTATTCCGACGGTTCTTTATTTCGAAGGTTCTATAGTCCGAATTTTAAAAACGGTTCTCTAGTCCGAATATGAAAATAGTCTCTATAGTCCGAATTTAAAAAAGGGTTCTATAGTCCGAATATGAAAATAGTCTCTATAGTTCGAATTTTAAAAAGGGTTCTCTAGTCCGAAATTGTAAAACGGTTCTATAGTCCGAAACGGGTACCGTGTTCTTTAGTCCGAATCAGTAAAAAGGTTCTATAGTCCGAATTTTTAAAACATTAACATATACTGCGCCCTCTAGCTAGATAATACTAAAGCAGAGTCTATGGCAACGGGATATGACGCTACTGCTATTAAAGGGCGCACACCACCAAATCACGATGTAATGTAGATGGATTACGGTAAAAACAAAAATATTTTTAGAGATTTGGCCTTTCTGTGGAAAAAGAGAGGCATGTTATAGCATAAATAAATATTTGAGACCTACACATGAACTTGGATCGCCCAACAAGTTGCATAACACAATTTTTTAATAAAGTAGGCCGTCGGATTGAAAAATGGCCAGAAACGGGTTTTCAGGGTTTACCCTGAACGGGTCGAAAATGAAAAACGGATACAAATGAAGAAAATATCACCAGAATAAAGGTGAACGTTAATGTATGCTACGAAAAATATCCAGAGAAACCAACCATGTTGAACTTCAGCGGATTTGTATTTAACAAGTGATGATTTGACACTGAAACAAATGATAAAAATAAAATTCGGACTATAGAACCCGTTTACCAATTCGGACTAAAGAACACGGTATCCGGTTCGGACTATAGAACCGTTTTGCATTTCGGACAATAGAACCTTTTTTTCAAATTCGGACTATAGAGCCTATTTTCATATTCGGACTAGAGAACCGCTTTTAAAATTCGGATTAAAGAACCTCTTTTAATATTCGGATTAGGGAACCTTTTGAAATTCGGACTATAGAACCTTCGAAATAAAGAACCGTCGGAATAAAGAACCTTCGTAATAAAGAACCGTCGGATTAAAGAACCTTCGGACTAAAGAACCGTCGGACTAAAGAACCTTCGGACTATAGAGCTTCCACCGTTCCCACTAAGGCGTGATAAACTTCGCCATGTTCACAGCGCGTACTATTAGTGGTATTGACTCGTAACCGTCTAATAGTCTAACGGAGGCCCTTCACGTTTTCATTCCCGTCATCGTAAAACGCTCCATCAACCACCAAACAGCTTTATAAATTGCCCGGCCACGCTTGTGATTGTTTTACCCTACACCTTACTCGGGGTAGGGTAGCCCATCCAAACGTGGAGTGTAGTATTGAGGCCCAAGTACATTTTCCATACATATTTGAAACTTAGGGGCACAAATTCTTATGTTATAATACTGGTTTCATATAATTGCCTGTGATAAATACTGCAAAACTTCATAAGTTTATATGATTTTGGCTGAATGCAATGCAGAGATTTTGGAGATCTACGTTCATCTGTTTGTGGCTCTATTGCTCCCTCTTTTCCTCAAAAAACAACGCTTTGGCATTTAAATCTCTGTATCTTGGTTTTTCTTATGTAAGCGCCTTTGGGTTGTGTTTTCATAAAGACGCGGTGTAAAAATCCCACTTATTATTAGTATATTATATTAATACTAGGCATCGGAGGGTATGTAAAGTATGTATGAATGAAGTCATATGTTCATTCCTCTTATGTTCACACCTTTATTATAACAATTGCGTACAAGCAAAATGGGAATGGATCATATTAAAGGGGATGAATGATAAGAAAAATTGTCCAAACCATTTCAAGAATATATTTATCCAACCCTATCCAAAGGCCTAACAATGAATTAGAAGTTTAGATTTCACATAATTTCACCGAAGCATTGGGATTTTATTTTTGATGAAGTCAAATTAACACGTACTTTAAAAAAGGGAAAGATCATGTCACTGCAACCTGAATGGTTACCAACAATGCTGGACTTTAGATACATATTACTGCACAGAACCTCATCATTCAACTGTAAATTTCGTGCGTAAACTCTTCTAATCTTATTATTTGTGGCGGGGAACTTTGTGAAAAATTATGTTCATTACATTTAATTCCCGTCACCTTCTCAGGGCGTTGTACTGTAAGTGCCACGTAAGCTATTAGCGACGGAAGTTGGCAAGTAAATCAAAACCGGAAAACTGCTGGCTCAAACCTATCCGTATTAAACCAGCATCTAAAGTTTCGAAATCGTCTTTTGTTTCGCCGAAACTCAAGACTGCATCTTGTAGGTTTAAAGAGGCCAGTCTAAGATTTTGAGTTGCACAATTTTTGCACAACTTTGGAGACCATATTCGCCTGTATAATTATAATTATGTTATCTCGGATTTAAGTTGAAGTTCTCACGGTTTTGAAAGTCGAGTAAGAAATAGCCTTAGACGAATTTCTAATAAAATCATTTAAAGAAGCTGTTGATCATTGATTAGAAACTAGAAATCTGGCAAATATTGTATCTAAACTTGATAGCAGTATGCAGGTGCCGCTTTCTTCTATATCACATCTTTGATAGTTTTCCTCACCAAATTAACATTATTCTATGTCTTTTAAGAGAGAGCTATTTAACTTCAAATAGTCTTTATAATGACCATCAGTATAACCATCACATGCAATCAGTGGTAACTACAACTTATATAAATGAGTCTGGCAACAAAAGTCAATGTTTAGAAAGTCAATGTTTCGGGAATAAGGCTGTTCGAGCAAATAGTCTGGTGCTGAAATAGGAATAATTATTTGGCTTGACTCAAAAGTAGCGTCCGCAAAATGTTTTTTGATGTTTTCTATATCTCTGAGAATCAGAATCTGGCGGTGGCCACCCTGGCACCCTGGCATTTCGTAATACATGACCCCAACCCGTTATACAGGGGTCAAAAATTGGAAGTGTTCAAATATCACTTCAAAGTATATTACATTATTCGTATAGGCCCAAGGATCACAAATATGCAATTTTTTCGCACTATACGACCGATGGCTCAGAAGTTATGTACCGCAACAGGTCAAGGGTCATTTTCCAGTTTGCATAGGGGTCAAAAATTAAAGTTGCTTTGAATTTCATGAAAGTTGTAGCAAATTGTTCGTCTACCAAAAGGAATTCAGAAAACCACGTTTTCAAATGTAGATTGAATTGTTCGACTTATCTACTCGTGAATATTGCACTGTGAAATTTAAAAACTTCAAAAACTTCTTTTGTATACTTCGATCAAGGTAACTTCAAACAAAGAGATTCTGCGGTCACACTTGCTTTCTACAAGTTCTTAGTTTCTAACAAAGGGTACAGACAAAGGTTTTGGTAATGACGTCAGTCAAGAGCTTATGCAGGGTAATAGGAAATTGTATGGTGAAGACAATACAAAACATAAGAACATTGTAGCAACTAATCATAGCCTGCTACAGGATACGCTAGACTTTGACATTTCCAAATTTTGTAGGACAAGCTAATGACTGTGTTCTATATACTGTAGATGGATTAAATCAAGTATAAGGTGGAGACAGGAAAAGTTGTGCGCGGATGGTTTTAGATTTTCATGAAAATTATAACATTTCTTGTTTTTCTTCATTGTATGAAAATTATTTCATGCCGAGAAGGTTTCAGGAATAAATGGTTAATAAACTAATATCTAAATTGTTTCTTAAACAGCATTTGAAGAGTTTGTTTCCAAAAGGCGCTAAATCCAATAGCTGCCTTGTGTCACATTTTTATGGTAGAATTTAACATTTTTCAAGTTTAAATGACATTTAACGATTGGAATGGATATGTTTGTAACTCTAGCTTATTTTCTAACAATTTTCAAAATCATTTTGTCCCCTAAAAATTCTCCAATTCAAAGTTTTAAAATGGCAGCCATTGGATTTAGCTCCTTTTGGAACAAATAAAAATAATTTTCTTTTATATTTATTGTTTTTGACTTCGCACGTGGGAGGTTAAAGAGATTTGCAATTATTTTCTTAAATATATCCAAAGAATTGTTATAACTATTCTAGTGGTCCAATGTTATTAGATTGGTAAGGTTACTGCTACTCTTAGGAATATCTGCAATTGAATTTTACATAAAGTAGTTTTTTTTTTTAGCTCCTTTTGGAAACAAACTCTTCATTTATAACATTATAGCTAGGACACATATTCGTCCAGCTTATAAACATATCATTAAACGTAATTTCTTCCAATATTACGAGAACAAACTTAAAATCTATGTATCAAATTTTAAAATTGAAATAGCAAAGATATTTTGTTCTGCAAATGTTGATATCTCAGTTTGTCGGGATGACACAAAATGTGATGCCATGTTGACTACTTATGGTGACTACGTGAATGAAAAAATATGCATATATTCAAAAGTTACACCAAAAAGCTATTCAAATCAGAGTGCTATTACATCCCCTGCATGACTAGTCAAGAATGACCCGCGGTGACCAGTGACAGGCAGGCACTCTAGCAAAAAAGGAACATTTTGGAAAGGTGCAACTTTCAAAACTGCATCTGGGCCACTATGGTAACACATTTTGGGCTATTAAGAAAATCGAAGCATCAAAATTTGCAGTACTAAACAGGGTTTCATTTTGTTAGTTGAGTAATAATTATATACTTGATAATTATGTGTTTAGTTATAAATCTATTATTTTACAACAACCCTCTTTAACCACCATCTCTGTTAATTCAAACCTATGCGTTTCATATGACAAAGACAATCCTTATTCGAACAAATACAGGGTATTTAAAATAATGTTAAAATTCTAAATATGTTTTTGACTAGAAAACAATTCTATTTACATTGAGCCATTGCATATGCATATATTCAAAAGTTACACCAAAAACCTATTCAAGCCATTACACCCCCTATATGACTAGTCAAGAATGACCCGCGGTGACCAGTGACAGGCAGGCACTCTAGCAACAAAAGAAACAACTTTCGAAACTGCATCTATTTCAATGAAAGGGTTACTATGGTAACATAGTTTGGGCTATTAAGAAAAATAAAGCATCAAAATATGCAATTTTACATCAACCCTCTTTAACCACCATCTCTGATATTTAAAATCTATGAGTTTCATATGACAAAGACAATCTTTATTCGAGCAAATACAGGGTGCATCTAAAATAATGTTACTATTTAAGTATTTTGATCACAGCACGTATTAGGGAAAATTTGAACCAACCAGGATTTTCTCTACTTTGATTCTTTATAGTTTGCATTAGCCATGAAAATAATTAGACTATAACTGCTGGACAATAAATGTACATATAAATCGAACAGTTAATGCGTCTGCTTTTCAACATTGTTTCCTCAATTCTATGTTGTGATTCTTAAATAATGTTTATAGATTGTGAATTCTATTCTTTTATTTATAGTTCGCTTCCCAAAGACCGCTATTATTCCTGTTGTTTTGATAATGTGCTTACCACCACCTATGTTATTCTAGGCAACGAACTACAAAAGAACTACAATGGATAATTCATGAATAGAAAATGACTGGACCTATATTAACGCGGATATTTTTCGTCAATTATTTTGTGAAAGACAGTGCACCTTTTCGCAACTTTTATGACACTATTGTCAAATGATTATTTTATTATTATTATTATTATTATTATTATTATTATTATTATTATTATTATTATTATTATTATTATTATTATTATTATTAGTATTATTATTACAGAATGTCCCTCATTATCTTTGTGGTTGATGTGGTTTTGTTAATTTTAATATATGCTGTAGTATTTATGTTTCGTTGTTGAAACTTTAAGAAATACTGTTTCTGGCGATTAGTTTTCTTAAACAAGTGCCTGTCTGTCGCTCCAAGACTGTTGTTATTGATAACATCAGTAACGATCTAACAATATTATTTATACGGGCCTGCTAACCTGCTTGGCAAGTAATGTAGTTACAATCGTTGCGTGAAATATCAATGTTCATATTACGCTTGATACATAAAAGAATCTGGTTTGGTTCATAGCCCAGTTTATACCGTGGATTTGATCAATTTAATAACAAAGAGGTCAAAGCATGTATCGAAAAGTAGGTCTGTTCAAAATTATCCTCCTGTAGACATCAACCATCTAAAACCTGTTGTGTAACTTTAAATGGTTGACTACTGTTGAGTCACTTTTTTTGGTTTCTTGAAAGGGGAAGATGTTAAGGAGGCTGTGTACTCTCAAACATGCATGTAGTAAAAGTGCAATAACTTTGTAATTATTCGCGCAAGACATATAAAAGTATACATTTTATGAAGGCAAGACATCAATAAATCTTAATATAAATACAGATTTGGGGTAAAAACAACAATTATGAAGAAAATCACAAAAAGTGAGTTTTTGGCAATATTTGTTAGGTACATCATAACAAAATTTAAACACTCTTTCCAAAATATTTTATTTTGTTTTTAGCTCAATCTTGAGGCTCCATTCCCAAAACAGTTTTTTATTTTTTGATATTGGCCTTATTTTTTGAGATATTGACCATATAAGGCATCAAATTGAACTTTTAAAATTCACAAACGCCTATTTGCACAAAATGATGCCTAAAATCGGAAATAGACCAAAATATAAAAAAATGAGAAAACTGTTTCTTGAGTCGATCATGCTTTTTACGATGATCATATTTGCTTACCTATAGATGCTGTATTTATTGAGTTATCGTGTACCTAAATCGTCATTTTACCGAGAAAATGAACATTAAAATGATGGCCGTTGAAGTTTAAAGTGGTCACATTTTGCACTTTCATCGAATCTCGCAGGAGAATGCGGCAGTTTTTATTTTTCTACCTTACATTACATAACCATCGGGTAAATCCACGGCCCCTTGAGAAGTTTGAGCGAAATCCATTCATAACTTGATATTTAAATCGGGGAAAGAACTTGAAAAACCCCACATTTTATCAGCTAAAATGGAGCCATTTGACCACTAGGTTTTTGTGCTTCCGTGGTGTTTCCATAAGATGCGCCGCGCATGCAGATAAGCGTCGCGTATGCGTAGCGTATTTGTGCGTCAACAAATTGCGCGATACGCAACGCGATGCGTTGTTGCGCGCGTGTACCCTGCTGGTACAACAAAGATTTTCTTTCCTTTTCAATTTCAAACACGAGTGGAATAGTGAAATAAAATCCTTAAAATATTGCAGTTGGAGTTTACAAATCTGGATTTTCATTCCTTGTATTTATAAAAAACATAACAAAGTACAAAAATATCAAAAAAACATTACACTTCCTGATGTGCCAATTTTCCAACATGAATCTCTTGGCAATATTAAACTTCAGGTTGATAATGTGCTTGACATTCTGAAAAATCTAGATGTTACTAAGGCCGTAGGACCTGATGGCATACCTCCGCGTGTCTTAAAGGAATGTGCTAACCAGATTGCATCTCTCCTTTGTCATATTTTTAATATGTCAATTGATTCAGGTAATTTACCCAGTGAATGGACATAGCTGCTTCTGGTTCAAGCCCTCAATATGGAATGTTACTATTTGTTTAAGATCATTTCCACGAGTTATTGAGTCAATATTTATCCTTCGAAATCTCTTGTGATATAAGTCCCATCTCAGGATGCAGAGTGTGAATTTGGTCAACAGTGATAATCAAGTGATTCTCAAGGTAGAGGGGAATCGGTTAAAATATGCACGGCACAGATTGTAAGCACTGAGACACCTCTATGTAAACGATGTGGTCTGATTTTAATCCACAAACGTTCTAGTTCTTCTGGAACGTGGATGTTAAGTAATTTACAGGGATTTCCATTCTTCACGTATTTCGCAACACCGCTTCCACGCTGATCTTCTCTTACTTTAGAGAGTAATGTATAATTACAGATGGTAGTCTGTTCAGGGGCCATTTGTGGGTAAACCAAGACTCAGTGATAACTCTAAAGTGATAACTCTAATTTTAACCTTTTCTTGCCGAAGAAGTCTTGTTTCCCATCGATTGAGCATTGGTCATTAATATAACAGGTATTTGGTTGAGTTTCGTAGCGCAAGTAGTCGGCATTTTTGAACGTTTGCCTAGAAGCAAAAATTCCTGCTTCAAGTTATTCTACACTCGCAGACTTAAACTAATCATTTATTCTAAATTAAGACATCACTCATTTATTTAAAGGGCACCCGTCCTCTATAAGTTTCTATTTCGGAAACAATTACCATCTATACATGGAATGTGAACGTGGGCCGGGTGAGTTTGAAAGGATATTAATGCTAATTGTGTTGTTGTGTAGCATAGAACTACGTACATCCCGTTGGTAGGAAAATATTGGATTAGTATTAACTGATATTGTCATGTGTCATTAGTTGCGACCCTCTTTCGTGACATGCTACTTTCATAGGTGAAAACATCAGTTTTAATATAGATGGCTCTAACTTTATGTACCAATTACAGGTATGTAAAAGTATACATTGCTGGAAAGAATAAAGAACACAGATTACAATGGCCTGAACTTCAAATTAACATTCGGGGTGTGCGAGAGTGCCCCAATTAACTTTTCAATGAACATATTCTTTTAGGAGCATTTTCACAATCTGAGGAGGTCAAAATCAAACAGGCCTTGAAAAAGCCCACCAGAAAATAGATAGTTTGTGTAGGGTGCGATGCTTGCTTATATGTATACAGGGTGATCAACATTTTCTTTATTATCATACCTAATTAATTATTCAAATATCGTAATTAATGCTAAATAGCTGCTTAAAACACTTTCAGTAACTGGTTTATGTAATAAATAATCATAACAACCCAGAAAGAGTACAAATTATCTCTTCATTTGACACTTCGGACTTATTATGCAACTCTGAAAATCGACTGTTTTACATAGAAGTCTATGGGTGACCCATAAACCAGCTCGTCAGTCTAATTAATTAATAGAAATTACACAAACTACTTAATTTTTTTAATTGCTATATGATTGTCATCAACCTTCAGTTTGTAAATCAACATAAAAGGGAAAATAACCATGTCATCAAACTGTACTGGACGCTTTCCATACAGTTTATATGGATCCGTGTCTACACCTCCGTGTCCACACCTCCGTGTCCACACCTCCATGTCCACACCTCCGTGTCTACACCCCGTATCCACACCTCCGTGTCCACACCTCCGTGTCCACACCTCCTCCAACCAAGGACCTAACCAACTTAATTAAAAGACGTAAGCAACAGTGTATAGACCTTAGTTTGGTGTCAAATTAGAAAGGAAGAGACAGGCTTTCCATTAAGACCAAAATAAGTTGTAAACCTAGTCATCTACCTAAACAAATAAAACATAACTTTTAATTTTCTCAAGTAAAATGTCCAAACTCCAATCTATTAGGGTACCCAATGTGAGACGCATGGCCATATGAGAGATTCACGACCGAGAAACAAGTTCTCAAACACTAAAGTAACTTGTGATAACGGAATGAAGCAAACAGTTGTGCATTAATGACCGCACAACCCAGCCGTGCAATAAATGTGCGATGCAATCAGGCAATCAAATTCTTTTGATCGGATTGCACTTTCTACCCATACTGATGAGGTTAAGAATATTTCACAAAAACTCCTGGAACACAGTGTTTGTGACAGATACTCGCTGCAATGACATCCCAGCAAACACAAAAACGTTTTTAAAAGTTATATTTTGGGTTTTGGTTTAGGTAAAAACGTTTTAATAACATTAAAATGTCGGGTTATATAAAGGTCATGAAAACGTTTTAAAATGTTTTTGTGTGAAAACACACTACAACAATATTTTTTAATGTTTTCGAAATGTCATTGTAAACTATTTTTGCAAACATTTTTGGCCAAATATTTTGCCAACACTTAAATAACATTATGTTGAAATATTTGCACCTAGCAAACACAGAAATGTTCTTAAAATGTTTTTTACAAAACGTTTTAATAACATTTAAATGTCGGGTAATATAAAGGTCGTGAAAACATTTTAAAAACGTTATTGTAAATATTTTGGGCAAACAATTTTTGCAAAATATTTTTTCAACCCCAAAATAACATTCTGTTCAGAATGATTTGTACCAAGTTTTCAAAAATGTTTTTAGAATGTTATTAAAACGTTTTCATACCCTTTATATATATATGTTTTCTGTAAAACATTTGTGTTTGCTGTGCAGTAAATTACCAACAAATGTTATTTAAGGGCGTACTACACCCATATATTGGTTTGATTGGTCTAAAAAAATATTTTGTCATTTATAGCTAGGCGATATATGCACTGATCATGTGAAATAAAAAAAAAAAAATAAAAACATCGAGAAAATGTCGTTTTTCACCTATTTGTCTTAAAGTTGACTGGTTGTTAAGAACGCTTATTTTTAGCGATCCACGTAGTCTCCGTCACGACCGGTTTGTTTCTGCCGTTTCTAACATTCATCGATATTCACATACAGTATTAGACTCGCTACCAGTCCAAAATACGACCTGCCTATGTATATTTAGGGCTGACACGTCATTTGTATTACCAATAGGAAATACACAGGTCAGACTTTTGAAAATAATTCTTTAAGATTTGGTCAAAAATTGGTAGCCGCCTCATTATGCTATATCTAATCAGACATTTTGTCGAAATAAAATTAAGGATCGAATGCGTTTTAGTGTCCAAAAAGGCAAAATTACCGTCAAACTTTCGCCGAATTCTGCAACTATTGCGAAGCCCTCGAGCGGGTGCACAGTTAAATCGGGAATAAAAATATCCGACCTTTGTGATCAAAAACAACAAATTACAACTTTGGACCATGTTTGGACGTACTATAGGCAAAAAAACACTATTGCCAAATAACATAGAATAGAATATTTGACATCAACTTGACAAACTAATGAAGAAAATGTGCTCCATAAACATTAGATAAGTGCGCAAAATAATCCCTATTCAAATGCGTGTATAAAACTGAACAGGGCCGGGCGGCTACTAGACTACCACATAATTTCAAAGTTCTCGTGTTGCCAGATTCAAACATCAGCATGTATGCCTAGCGCCTTCTCTTGGTAAAATCCTGATAAAATCAAGATTGTGACCGTCGTCTTATTAAAATTGAATTTTAAGCGTTGGAACTTAACACAAATGACCATACGGGTATGCTCTCCCGGAAGGACCCCTCCATTTGTTTGGATTCCGCAGCTCCAAAAGACCCGTGACCAAAATAGAGCTATTATAGCATACGTAAACACGGTAACTTGACAATTTCAGCACTAAAATACCTAAATTGCTCGATCATTCTTCACATTTCTGTTTTTTTTTGGTGTGTGGTTTTTTTTTGGCGTTATTCAACCAGAAAGCGAAGAAAGACCCAATTTTGACTATACGCAGCTCCAAAAGACCCTTCTATATTTGTTGGCAGCTCCAAAATATCCCTTTCCGCGCATGACGCCGTCAGCTCCCCCGGCGCTCCCCGGGACCCACCACCTACTAAATTCAGAGGGAGCACACCTCAGGAGCATACCCACCAGAAATGTATGTTGTGCCCTCCCCGTGAGGTGACATCATGGGCGTAGCTAGGACTTCTTAGGGGGTCAAAGGAGTCAAAGGGGCAACCCTCATTCAAGGGGGAAATCTTTAACGAAACAAAATAGGCTCAAAAGTAGGCCTACAAAAAAGACCCTAGTAAAATGCTTCAGGGCGACCGCATCCAAGGGGGGCGGACTTCCCACAGGGGATGGGGGTAGCTTTCCCCATTTCCCCCTTATGTACGGCACTGGACGTATGAGAAATTTGCATAATTCCGCAATTTGGACTTTTTAACAAATCCGCATTAATTTTAGACATTTTAAGACATGGTAGTTTAAATAAAGTGAGTAGAAAAAGTGAACATATTAAATATTATAGGCTAGTAGGACTATACCCCGGGGTAGGGCCCGGGGTATATTAATACTTGGCTTTTGCAATAATATAGGCCTTCGTGCCAAAACTTGCTTGCCCCTTCTTGGCCTGCCTAAAACTGAATACCGGCTGCCATGTAGGCCTAGGTATAGGGGGACAATGTTTTGGTATGTCGATAGAGGGGGATTGGCATGTCAAAGTGGAGACTGGCAAAGATTTGTTGGCATGATTGATGGGGAAAGCAATTCACCACCCCAGATGGCGAGTTGCGATAATATAAACTGAATCAGCGGTGAAAAGCACGAGTATAGGCCTACAATTCCGCAAGTACATTTTAAAGGTGACACGGGAAAATGAAAGTTAAAGGTTATAGCCCGGGGTCATGGGCCTATAACACTACTAATATATTAGATGATGAAATAAGCATGATAAAATTTTAAAAAAGGGTCTCACTGGCTTCACTGGGATTTCCAAATGGTGTAGGCCTACCAACTGAAATTTCTTACCCCTTCACCGGCCTTCATAATCGCCTTTGTTGTCCCTGTTTGTTGTTATTTAGTGTCCGTATATAGAAATGCTAACATAGCTTAGTAGGCCTATTAGTGGTTTAGCCAAAAGCCGAGTATTAAAGACAATTAATCTCATCCCGGGGAAAAATCAGACTTTACACGAATCTAATTAGCTAAGCCTAGGCCTATAGGCCACCTACATTATATCGGGCTTCAACTTTGTCAATTGGCCTACTGCTGTTAGGAATATTAGGCTTACATTTCAAAAATACCTATAACGACAATTTAAATGACTTATCCTTTACTTTTAGACATTATAAACAATTTTGATTTTTCATACTTTCCTGGGATCACTGGATAGGCCTTTAAAATTTGTTTTTTCCTACTCCATGGCTCCGTAGGCTATTTGCCCAATACGCCGGGATTTCAGCTTAAAAATACCTAAATATACATACACTAAAACACGGCAACTGGTTATCAGCGAAATTTACTGTCAGCCCTCTGTTATAACGCAATGGATTGTGGGTGACGTAGCAAAATTAGCGTGTGTCAAAATTCGGAATACCGTCAGGGACTTCATAATTCTATGGAATATATTTGATTTTTTTTGCCTTGGATAGCGACAATCATAGGTAAGACACGAATAACATTATTCCACTTAAAATATTATATCCCTGTATCAATTTTGGAGTTCCTAGTTGAAATGGATTAGAAAACAACGGTAAAGTAGTTACCAAAATAGGGATTTTAAGCTTTAACGAGCCTTACGGAATGTGGTGGTATAGATGACGAAAAATGCAATTTTTTTCAATTTTGCTGTAATATGGTTGTGATAACCTGTTACCTATGGCTTGATTAAGTTTCAGTGAAATAATGTCGCAAGTTAAAAATACAAAATATAGCTCAACATTGAAAATAGAAGCATTTTAACCAGTTCGTTTTTGATAGATGTGGAACACTGAAAATCACCAAGTTCCTGAAGCCATCAGGAACCACTTATTCCCATTTTACCTATCAACATTATTTCTCTAATGCGTTAGCAACACGTATCCAAAATTTTAACGAAATCCGTTGAAATTAAGCTTTCCAAAATAAAGTGAATTTAAAACACCAGTGATGTACCACCTTTTGGCTTCTATCTAAAAAAGCATGTAAGCTACGTTGATACCGATGCCACCAATAGAACGAGAAGGTTTGCCCCTTCATTTTGCATACCACTTTGGCCAATTTTGTTTTCTCATTTCTTCACAAAATGCAAAAACCGCAAAAAAATGCAATGGGTGTAGTACCCCTTAATGTTATGAAAACGTTTTATACCATTAATGTACTCTTTATATAACCCGACATTTAAACGTTTTCTGACAACCTTTTATAACCTTTTGCGAATGATGTCGAAAACGTTTTGAGCTTGCTGGGATGCGACTGTGTGTACATACGCTGATATAAGCGTTATAATAACGCATACCCCCATGCGATGCTATCGAAAGTCTGTGATTGATCGATTTTTGAAGGGTATGTTATACTTAATAATTAAAACTGTTTGTATTTGCTGCAAGGCGACGGGCTCAATTTTCACGAATTTCAACTTTTTGCATGATTAAAATGGCCAATTTGTGTACTAAAATACCAACAGAATGACTAAACCCGAAGTGCTTTAATTACAGTAAAATTTAAATTTTTATAATAAATCCGGAGACCTCCAGTTTTATACCGAGTTCACCGATCGAGTGATGGCTGACACGTCTCGTGCATGTGTATCATTAAATCAGTATCGTTATTCGTCTTTCGTCTTATTTATACGTTCCACCTGCAATAACGATCGGTGAGCTAATACACGCATTGACGATAATTATAATGCGTTCGAATGAAATGGCAATTTTCTCTGTTTTACCTCATTTGTTGTTCGAAATTAAAAGTCGACATAATATAATCAGTGAAAACTAACATTTTGTGGAAAACAAATAAGAATCTTTTCTTTATTGAAATCGCACATTATCGCGTTAACAGCGTTTTATGGAATAAGATAACATAAAACGTTTATTTTGATTTTTTGAAAATGTCAGATACGACGGTAATGAATGACAATAATAACTTTGCGTCATCTGTTTTGAGTTCATTGTCTGAAATTGCCGGGTAATCTTTTGGGGCTAAGTATTTTTTTCTCGCGAGCTACCGTAAAATACCCCTGATACCCCTCCGATTTCACATAATGACTTCAAAATAGATTGTCTAACCAATTGATTGCATGGTAACACGCCATTCTTGGAGTAAAATTGATGTATAAAATTGTTCATTGACGAAATTATTGCCCAAGGGGATGTTTGAATTGGAACAGAACTTATTTAAAAAGTAAGCTAACACAATTTAATATTGCATGAAAAAGATGCATACTGTTGGCCCTGTCATTCTTATGAAAGCTATTGTTGACGTATAAAGAGATTAACAACTTTCGTATAGATGTTAAATTAGATCAGGAAGGCGAGGCGTCAATTGTCGACAATTGCTTCACTTGCTCAGATATTATTCTATTCATATATGATTTAAAAATCACTATCACAGGTTTTGCAATTGCATGAAAATGTTTTAAATATGCATTAGATTCGTAAAATTGTCCCTGTTGTCCTCTTGAAAGTATTCCATTGTAGATTTGAAGGTTGTTTTTCTACTCCTAGGTGTCTATTATTGTTTCACAAAAGACAACAAAACAATCTGCCATCTTCGATCAAGTTATTCAGTGTTATGAGAACAATAAACGTTAATACACTTTTAATACATTCACGTTCGAAATAGGAAGAGTTGTATGGCAATCAAGTTAAATGGAGACACATAATCACTCATGGTGGATATGGTGGTTCTAAAGTGGTTCAATAATATGATCCACTTTTTGGATCTGCCCCGCTGGCTACGCTACTGGGGTTAACCCAGTCCATGCAAAGCACTGATGGTATCCAAGAAATTGTGAATCTTGCGAAGAAATTTATACCTCAAAATGTTTCAGAATTGTCAACTTGCCTAAAAATGAATGATCAAAAACATGTGCGCTGAAAATGTCATTATTTTCCTTATCTCTTCACCGATTTTCAAGGTTTAAAAACTTCGTGTATATTGCCATTTTGTCTAAATGCGAGTAGAAAGTTGTCAGATTCAAAACATCATTCAACCCTCAAAGACCTTTCTAAAATCCCGTGCCGAACACACGAAGATTAAAAGTTCGGCTGGTCATTCGGCAAACATCGGCAGGATCTCGCTGAGTCCACTGTGATTGGTCCAGCGGCTGGAGCATGCGCGAGTAATTTAACAAGCATTTGGATACAGTAATATTTGTAGTGTTAACCAAAGATCGTATATTGTTTTGCACAGTCTGAAAGCATAGCCTTAACCAAAATCGTATATTGTCTTGCACAGTCTGAAAGCATGGCCTTAACCAAAGATCGTTATGAAAACACATTTTCTGGTTTTGAGCAGACAAACAAATTTAATCATATCTATTCTTGGATATTGGTAATCACCATAATGTCTTAATTTGAACATTGTATGCATGATGTGGTAAAGTCCCGTGTAATAGGTAGAAGTGACAGAAATAAGTAATTATAGCTGGGGAATTTCCAGTTTACTAATTTAGGATACAAGGTGAAAGCAATAAGGCTTTCCTTTGACAGATATTATGAAGAGAGTGGTTTGAAGATCTCTATGTGTTGGTTGTCTATATGCTTCAAAAAGATGTACACGTGAATCAGTCAATTTGCATAGCCAATAATGTGTTTTCGATCAAGGTGTTACTTGAGTTTGTAACAGCAAACTGTGTAAAATAATCGCTGGACAATTCATCCCATGAGCCTCTCCCAATTAAAGTCTTATTTATTTTAATGTCGAAAACAAGACCTATTGTGACAGCTGTGAAATGTAGGAGTCCTGGCGACTTTATGCTCATTTGGAGGCCCCATGACAGGGTGTAATTCCCATTATTCCAGTAATTCCTAAATGTTCCCTGTAAGTCCATATTATTCCCAACTAATTCCGAATAAGTCCGGTAAGTCCCTATAAGTCCATATTATTCCCAAATATTCCTGTAATTCTGAGTAACTCCAAATAAGTCCGGTAAGTCCCTATAATTCCATATTATTCCGAACTAATTCCAAATAACTCCTAATAAGTCCAGTAAGTCCATATAAGTCCACTTAATTCCCAAGTATCCCTCTAATTCTGAGTAACTCCAAATAAACCCGGTAAATCCCTGTAAGTCCGTATTATTCAAACTAATTCCAAATAACTCCTAATATATCCCGTAAGTCCCTAAAAGTCCATGTTAATTCCCAAATGTTCCAAATAGGCCTAAGTCCATATAATTCAAAATTTTGAATCTCAATGAGTTCAGGCAATTTAAACAAACCATCACAGGGACATCATGCACCCCTAAACACACCCAGATATATGGGCCCAAAACACTCACCTCCCCCCACTTGTCACCCCAACACCGTCGCACCTCAGCCCCCCCCACACACACACATCCATCCCACCTGTCACCACAACAGACAACAACCCCCACTCCACATACACAGACATCATTTAAAGTACCGATATCTTTTATTTCTGAAAAAATGGCACATTTTTTTTATCAATGTTTAATGTGATTAAGGTTAGACGAGGTATTGTTGGTCGAAGTAACCTAAAAATCGATTTTCATTATCTAGATCAATATATTATTGAAAAATAACACCTTGATGTTTTGCAAAAGTTCATTCTACAAATTGCATACTTTGCAAACTTGCTTAATTTATTGTTGTTAATGAGTTATGTACGTTTTACAAAAGTGTTGTTGTTTCAGCGCTCTTTACAACGTAACTCAAGAACCACAGGACCTACAAAAGTATATCTGTGATATTTGAATTCTTCTACACGCTCGCTATGAAATGAGCAATGCAGTTTTTGCCAAAGTTCACTATCATTCACAAGATGCCTTGAACTACCAAATCGCAACAGTTTGAAATTGTTAATAGCCTTAAAAATTCAAGCTTACATGTCATATAGTTGTGCAAACACTCGGCACCCAAAATGACACACCCAACCATGTCTTACCAATTAGATAAAGCATTTCATGTTCTGTATTATTCCCCAAGGTTACGGTTACACTGAAATAATGCATTGATAGGTCTAATTCAATGGGATATCGACTTACATATTACACACCCCTACCCTGCACAACCCATCAACTTACGACACCCCATCAACAAACTCACATACCCCAACCGCACACACCACAATATATATACAAAGAGTACACATGTGCGCTACACCCTGCCCCCTCACACCCAACATTAACATACGCACACATTCATTGCACACATACACTAACATACGGGGACACCAACAAAAATTAAGGTACACCAAACCACTCAAACATAAAAAACCTGAAAAAAACACTTAAACTTTTTAACTGTTTTGTCTGATATTGATATTTTTCACAAACCTGTCATGATTATGCATCTACATTTGTATACCCATGAGGAGTATTATGCCTACAATGGGACTTTGCACATGTTTACAAGTAGCTGTAAGCCATTGTCTGAAGGGGATTGGAGTTGGCCATGTTGACTGAAGTGGCAGAATATATTAAATAATCCAACAATACATATGACAAGTGGCAGAGGAGTTCCAAACCCAAGTATGGGAGAGGAGTGTCTCAAGGGTGTCTACTGTAACCCAGGACTGTAACTGATCTCTTCTGCATTATATTATTAATTGATGATAGGTGATATGTAGAGTAAATAGGATGGGGAGAACACAAGAGTGTGTACTTTTGGAGGGGAGTTATTGGATGATGTGGTATTTGCAGATTGCCAAGCAAGTATGGTAGTCCTATGGTACAGGTCTACAAAGATTGATGGAAGGCTTGAATGGAAGATTGAAAGAATATGACATGAAAATTCATGTAAAGAAGTTCAAAGTAGTGAAGACATGACGAGGGCCGAATTTTAAGCATCACCATAAATGGACAGCAGAAAAAGCAGGTAACTCAGCATGGGAAGAGTCGTACTAGAGCCCGAATACTAGAGCAAAGATTGGCATGACAAACAAAAGAAAACTCTGCTTTCCAAAGCTTACAAGAAGGACATAAACAGATGCGAGTTGTAAAAAGTCAGTAGTTTGGAGTGTAGCCTGACATGGATCTGAGACATGGACACTGCAGAAAGAGGATACATGTTATGAAACTGGAAGCTTGTGAAATATGGGTGTGGAGAAAAAGTACTTTGGAAAGACAGAAGACTAAGTGTTTTAACACTTACCCATTTGTCATCTCTCTTCAATACTGTGGAAAGAGAGGTTGATAGTATGTATATACAATCAGAAAGAAGAATTGGACTGGAATAGATGGAACAGCGGAAGGAGGGAAGGGATCAAGAACGCTTGTGGAGTTAAAGCAGGGTCTATATTAAAGTGAACAGCTGTTGATGGGAACAGCGAATTATTACCTGTCAAATAAGGCATAGGCCTATACATTACGCAAGCAAGCTAGGCTACATGGGCATGGTCATGATTCTATAAATATTCGCAATGTGCACTGCTTTGCCTGGGTGCTTTGCCCGTTTCAAAAACATTTCAATGGGATTTTAATTGATCACAGGCTATTCGAAAAGTGCAGGGCATCATCCCGGTACTGTTGACTGTACTTCAAAAGTACACTCATGTACTCTAGGTTCCAGAGTAAAAAATAAGTACAACTTGTCTGTACCAGTGCGATAATAATCATACATATGAGGGAGGCACTTATAAGGAAGAAGAAGAGAAACATAAATGTGTTGTTGAGAAATGAATGAGGAAACATATAAACTCGTTTTGTTTCAACATCAGATTTTCTTTACAATGATTAAATTGCAGCATTATAATAGACATGCATATACCTCAAGTGGATAGTGTTTACTTAGAAAAAAGAAAACACAAGATGATGACTCAGTATCATTGGTCATGGGAAAGTATGTAACGGGTATGGGTCCCAAGCCATGAGTACGGGTACGGGCACGGGCCCAGACCATGGGTACAGGTCCGGGTCCCAGGCCATGGGTACGGCTCCCTAGCCATGGGTACGGGTACAGGGTCCGAACCCAAAATAGGGTGCGAGTACGGATACGGAGCCACGGGTACAGGTACGAAAATTGGGACTCGAGTACGGGTACGGATAGGCCTACAGGTCCCAGTATGGGTAAGGATACGGGCCATGGGTACATCAGGTACGGAAATTGGGACTTAATACTTGTATGGGTCCCATTATGGGTATGGGTATAAACAAAGCTATTACTATTGGTGTAAACATTAATTTGATGTTAATTGCTATTAATACACTCTTGATGTAATAAATAAATAAAACTACATTCCGCACCAACAAACATTTATAAAGAGAAATGTATTATGTCATAATCATATGCAACATAAGTTTGAAGTTGTTTTATGAACCATGAGTTCCTGAGGCATTTTTACTTGCTAAGTACTCTCATTTACAAAAAAAATGTAGAACTGGTTTAATTTTGTGGAATCAGATCCTTTTCCAGGATCTGTGGTGGAATTAATCAAGTAGGGGAAGGTGGGGCATAACGGAACACTTAACTTTGAGGATGCTCTGTGACGTCACCATAAGTAATATGACTGTAAAAATTATATGTTCAGTTGAAGTTTGTATTTACCTTTAATATACCATTAACCAAAATAACTTGAATCTTACAATTTTTTATAAAAATGAAGAAATATTTTCAACAAAAAAAAACCGTTTTGCCCCACTATCGGGGCAAAACGGAACCCCCCTATGGGGCAAAACGGCACCCTGGGTGTAAACTTATATCAGTTGTTCCATCGGTAGGCCCTAGGCCTAGTTATATGTAGGCCTATATTCAGTTACAATATTAAGTGGGCCTACCATCTCTGTGGAGTGAGTGGTTAACTTCTTGTAGGCCACATGAAAATTTGTTTCACGTCCCAACATTTATTTATTTTTTGGCTAAATGAAAAAAATACTGCAGTTTCCATGTGATATTGACAGTGCTAGCAGTTTTCAGTATCTAACAGGAAAATGATGAGGCCCTTTTTATATTATGAAGGGTTAGACTCTTTTAGAGTTCTACAAAAATACTTGCAAGTGATTCATAGTGAAAATTAACTTGTTTATCAACATTAGGCCTATATAACCTTAAAATTAAATATGTAAAGTGAGGGAAAAAATATGGACTGATCCCAGAAATTGAGGAGGGCGCGAAATGAATTGATTGAAGGATCATTTTCCGGGATCATTTGAGCCTCATTTGATGAGAGGCAGTTGAAAAAGGGGGGTCAACAACAAGTTGAAAACTTGGCCCAGAAGAGTAACAACATAATTATTTACTCTTGACCTACACACAACTACGTAAGACCTATATGAAATTCATGAATACAAAAACAGTACATGTACTAATTCAAATCTAGTCTAATATCATTTTCTTCAGATTGTCTGTGCCATTTGATTTATCATCAATAGTAAAACTCCCAATATTAGAAAAACACAGTGCAAGTGTTTTTGTGTAAGTTAGAACTGTATTAATTGCCAGTCAATGACTGGCAATATACTTACAGATGTTCTTTTTCCCAATATTTTTAAAAGAAGAAGGTGTTGGTGTTAGATTGTGGATATGGGTAACAATGCATATTTGAGGAAATTTACAATTTATCATCAGAGGAGGTATTCAATGTAATTTAACAGGAAAAAAAGAAGTTGCGTGAAGGCAGGTACAGGTGGTAATTATAGGGCACATATCTGAGGAAATTTATTAAGTTAAGGCAATGAGGATTGTATGGAAAAAAAAAAAAAGAAGTCATAAAGGAATTCAGTGTATCAATGCTAAAAAAATCATAAGTGCTAGTGAGGAAGTGACGACCTGGAAAATTATGAGGGAATTTAAAAAGTGAACATACATGTAAAGCACTGAACAAGTTGTAAAGGATAGTGAGATGGACCCATCAACATTAAGAGGTAAACATAAAAAGGTAGTAACCAACCATGGTAACAGAAATGTTTTTTTCCGGTATTACAGTGAAATAATGTTTTGCCTTTTACTCTGTAACTTCTTTGTCACAGACAAACATCACTCACATGATAAATTTAATTATACCTGTTTTGGATGAATGGCATTTTCTAAAATGTATTGAAATTATTTGATAAGAATATGAAAATGTGTTGAAACATGAACAAACTATTTCTAAAATGTATACATAAATTATTGCAAAACCAGTACTACTAATTTCAATGTTTACAAGTATTTCCCAGTATCAGAGATGCTGCCTTTCCTTCTCATGCCTGAATTCCTTCTTTTATTAAGTCAAAATGTCCGTACTTTTAATAAATTATCTTTAGCCCATTTTGGGGACTTTTTATCCAAATTTACACATTATTACAAGCTATTCCTATAGCCAGGGCTGTCAACTTTTTGGAATTGCTTGGCGTGAGACACGTGGCGTACAGGGATTTACCGACTACAATGTTCATTTTGACTCATATAGCGTGAGACCGTGAGAAAGTGACCCAATGCGTGAGACTCACGGCCAATGCGTGAGAGTTGACAGCCCTGCATGCCTATAGCATGTGTAAATAATTTTCCAAATTGTTATGTTGAATCTGTTTTTCATATACATTTCTTTTGTTACTTTTGAAGAGATGGCGCCAGTGGTAATACTAATTCAAAAACTGCTCAATACAGGGTGTCCCAGAAAAAATTACCAACAAATAAAATTGGACGTAAGTCAAGAAATAGACATCAAATTCTAAACATCTAAATATCAGCATGTGACCCATCTTATTCTGCATCTTATACATTAATTTTACTGAAATCGGTTGACTGATTGCGAAGAAATGAGCGATTACGTAACGCATGCATCAATTCAATTCATTCCAAGTTATAAAGAAAGATCATTCTACACAATGAATGCGCCGTAGTGGTTTACTGTCAATTGGCTTCATATTTTGTACCGTGAAATAATTTTCGCTGTTTTTAAATAATCTGTTTCTTGCAAAACATTTAATTAGGTTTTGTTCAAATTTGAAAACCTGCACGATATTGAAAATTAAAGCTTGCATGTAAGGTACTTGTAAATATCTTTTTTCGTAAATGTTGATATAAATGTTGCATAAAGAATTCAATCTGGCTTAACAAAATTCTCACACACATTAATGTTTTCGGAATATTTCCAAAGACTTGTAATGCAAATTTAAATGTTAAAACTTCAACATTAATGTTGCATTGTATCAAAAATCACATGTAAAGCTGTAAGCACTAAATCATTGTCATTCTTGGCTCAAAAGGTAAAATATAACATATTTGCCCAACCTAAAGAATTAAAGTTGGAAAACTTCCAATTGCAGAAATCAAAGTATTCTCGGACAAACTGTTATTCATCTCCATAACACCATCAGATTATAAAATAGATAATGTGGACTTAATTTAATGAGATACACAAACCTCAGGAAGCGGTGAGCGAGTATGAAAATAGCGCCTGTTGATCAAACTTGGAATAAACTGCATTGATGCGCACATTATGTAATTTTTAATTTCTTCGTAACCATTCAACCGAATGTGATGCACAATAAAAAAGGCCATGCGCTACATTTTTTGATTCTGATGTCTAGTTCTCGACTTACATTCAATTTTATTCACTCGGTAATTTTTTCTGGGACACCCTGTATAAGAGACCCTTCCTGCATTCTTATAAATACTGTAATTAAAACATTTGTAAAAAATTTGAAGCTACCGGTTTATAAAATTGAGGATGAAATACTTTTAATACTTATTCAATTGAATATGTCGGTCAGCAGACAACAGTGTGAGAAAAGAAATATTATTGCCCAATACGCACTGAAACAATGATAGGAAAATCAGGAACAACAACAACAGCCCGGCAACAACACTTAGGAATTTCATCACTATTATACTCATACTTTTATGTATACACTTGTTTTTTGGGCTCTAAACATATATGTTAGAAGCAAAGCCAGAAGCAGGGTATTTCAAAGTCAAATAATTATAACCACAATACCATGTTCTTTATATAGATTTTGTACCAGGATTTTGTATTTACTTCATCAGATAATTTATTATAAACTATTTACAGTGCATGTGTAAATAATGTGTAACATACTGTGTAGTATGGCTAACATGCTAAATACTAGCAAGTACACAACCAGTTCAAACTTCCCACTTTTAACTACACAAAAGATCAAATAGGGCGAGCTAGGGGCCAGAGGTTAACATGGTAACATGATGATGGAATGCGTGTGTATACTGCCATTAAAGGTGCACTAGTTATTATATTAGCAGTATTTAATAATGCTTTAACAGTCTTTAATAGTGTTTTAAAAGTCCATAAGCTATCCAATCACTGAATATTGTGTAAACAATGAGTTATAAAGGGGAATTGAAAGAAGAAGAATTTTAAACGGATAACGGGGAAGCAATATTAAGCATGCTAGCAAGAAGCTGTTTGTGATAGATTGGGGCCTAGCCAGTTGCAAATCTGAGTATGAGACCACATGAACCCTAGGCTTTTATTATTTGAGGCACAGCTACACTGAAGTCCCGGACTGAAGTCTGAAGTGAAGATCCTGTACTATTATGCCAAACCTTAGCCTCACCCCAGCGCAAACTGAACCCCAAATGATTCTCTCAGAACTCAGCATTTGAAGAGCAGTAGACATGGTAGAGCTGGGGTATGCTCCCAGGGGGGGGGCTTCAAAATGAATTGGATATCTAGGTGTAGGGCTGGCACTTTCACAGTAAAGGGCATTCGGTGAGAGCAAAATATAAAACACATGAAGTAATTGGGTGAGAGCATGATTTTTGGCATTCGGTGAGAGCAAAATGTATATAATATAGGGTCATTGGGTGAGCGACAAACCATTTGGATCTAAATTAGTTGGGCGTTGGGTGAGAATATGACCTCTTTTAAAATAGAGTCCAGAAAAAGCCTCGAAATTGATTTTCTAGGTCTAAATGGCTTTGTTATTTCAAAAGAAGTTTTTATTTTTTATTTATTACACTTTATCACTGGTATATACAATAATTATAATATCCCATCAAAATATATTGCACATGAATATTCAAAAGTATGCATACAAAAAAAAGGAAGTATAGATAAAATTTTGCACCAGTGAAAGGCAAGGACTAACAGGTGCAAAGCACCTCTAGGACAGTCCCACCAAAGATCAAAACAATGAGGACACCCCCTCCCCCCTCCCAAAAAATTTGAAAAAAAAACCTACACAAGCCTACAACCAGAACACTAGCAACATGTAACCCATAAACAAAAGCAGTGATATATGACCATGAACACGTACCCGTTGCTGTTCAAATGGGAATATATAAGGGCTGTGCAATAATTATGAGCCCTGGGGAGGGTAAAATTGGGGGGCAAGAATATTTGGTAAGCCGAAGGGGGGGGAGGGCAAGGAATATTTGGTAAGCCGAGAAGGGGTTGGGGGGGGCAAGCGATTTTGGCACACATTCTTGGGGCGCCTTTTAAATAAAACGCTTTAAAAAGGAAAACCGTACGGAAACGCTAAATGCAAATTTTCCTGCTCGCTTTGCTCGCAACATGTATATAGGCAATTTAAAGTTTGCAAATTGGGATCCCCAAAATTTGGCATATGTGCAAGGAGGGGCAAAGATTTGGCGGGCCGAGAGGGGGGGGGGGCAAGCGATTTTTGGCGAGCAGTTTGGAAATTCCCCCAGGCTCAATTATTGCACAGCCCCGAAGGGTCTTTGGGTGACCATACCCCACCCCAGGGGTATGCTGGACATGTTGCAGTTAATTGCATTTCCTGGCATTTATCATATTCCTCTGAAGCTAGTAATTTGGCAAACATGGCAACTCCACATGTTGTGCACTGCTAATTAACCCTGCTCCTGAACCCAGTGCTATATCATTCGAGTCTGCACTCGGACTCACTTTTTTGTCGAACTCACAGACTCAGCTCGGACTCTGACTCTGAAAAAGCCAAGTCCAGTAAAAATTAAATATATGTCAAATGTGAAATAATTATCTCAAAATTATTTCAATTAAATTTTATCAAGAAATGTTCAACTTCACTAACTCATTTTCCTAATTAATTGGGGCTGTTCATATCCCACATCCATTCAGATTCATCTGTCACTTAAGGGACGCACCATTTGATACTCAGGGGGGGGGTAGGAAGTTAGGGTCGGGGGAAGAAATTTTTTTTCGCCGCCAAAGGCGGCGAAGTTTTTTTCGCCGCCAAAGGCGGCAAGTTTTTTTTTTTTTAATTTCATGCATTATACACAGTTAGGTGGGGAAGGTTTTTTTTTTTTTTAGTGTTGGTGGGGAAAGTTTTTTTTTTTGCTCATGTAGTGAAGTTTTTTTTTTGAAAAACTTCCTACCCCCACCCTGAGAATCTAATGGTGCGTCCCTAATGCAGAACATGTGGAATTCAAGTAGCTCATTCCAGGGAAATTTTGGGATTTGGAGGGAAATTAACTTCTCCATACAATACATTTTAATATTGTGGAAAAGTTTGCTGCATTTTTAGTGAAAGTTGGTTTTAGGCTACCAGGAAATAAACATTTTTAGCCCTAATGATTAGAAGTTCAATTGATAATAACAAAGCTCCTTATTTTTAGGATCTTATAATAATTCTCTGCCTAAAATGCAAACTTTATGAACTCTTTAAATCATTAAACTCAGTGATGGGTAAGATTGCATGCTCAGCTCATCTCATTGATGGTGAATTATACATGTAAACATGAAACATTAAAAACACATTCAGTACATGTACATTACATTCATGAACAAGCGCACTCGGGTGGCAAAAACTTCTCATCTCACATGACGAGTGCACAGCTGAGAGTGCATTCAGAGATTGCAAAATTTCGTTACAAGTGAAAATTAACTTATAATAAAAAAAAATAAGAAATTGATAATATTCAAAAATAATTTTTACATGTAATTAGCTGCAATTCTATATTCAGTTTTCATTGGCTTAGGAAGATTTTTAACATGGGGGGGGGGGGGGTGAAAATTGAAAACATTTTGGTGGGCCACATTGGAGGGTGTTAGAGTGGGTTCGCCCTGGGAGTCAGTCACAAATAACAGTAATAGAAGGGTCAATGCTCTGTGTGGTTAAATGTAGATCATGAAGCTGAAGTCTAAGTGTTCTGTGAGAGGCACACGCCTACCCCCATTGGGAGTTTCATCATTAGGTCAGCCATATATGCCACAGCACAGACCTGGAATAATGGCCACTACATGTAGCAACTAGCTTGTAAATTATTACTATTATAATAGGCCTATAGATAACATAATAATGAGATCGAATTGCCTTTGCAAGGAAAGATTTATGTTGGAAATGTTCATGCCATATAAAAAATGGGATAGAGAAAGGTCCCTTCTAATTTTTATTGTTCTAAATCGAAAAATCTGGATTTGTTCTGGCTGATTCCAAGTAAGCACATGTTGTTTTGGCTAATTTCTACAATTCAATCCAAATTGTTCCAAACTATTCCGATAACTCTATCTTGTCCCGACTAATTCTGATAACTCCGGATTGTTCCAACTAATTCCTATAACTCCGCATTGTTCCGACTAACTCCATTAAGTCCGGATTGTTCCGATAACTCCGGATTATTCCGGCTTATTCCGGCTAATTCCGTATTATTCCGACTAATTCCGATAACTACGGATTGTTCCGCCAAATTCTGATAACTCCGGATTGTTCCGACTAATTCTGGTAACTCCGGATTGTTCCGACTAATTCCAGTATCTCCGGATTGTTCCGACTAATTTCGATAACTCCGGATTGTTCCGATTAATTTTGATAACTCCAAATTGTTCCGACTAATTTCAACTAACTGCGGATTGTTCCAAATAATATCGCTAACTCCAATATCGGACTCCGAAATCGGAATTAATACCCTGTCGTGGGGCCTATTTGGTGTGAACAGGTGATTATGATTTAAGGTTTTCTGGCGCTCAACCCTCGATTTACATACCCAAAATATCAGTACCATTTACCACTCACGAATGACGCTGACCGCAAAACTCGGTGAACACTAGTGATAATTAATATATATTTATTTGAATCCTGAAGTATAGGCGTTTTTGCGCAGTTGTCGGTCGATTTTAAACTGAGATTACACTCAGATTTGTTTTCAAAAGTGCAATGAAACGCATACAATATCCCCAATAGACGTCAAACATATCCTATTGCTCAAAGACACGCTTTGTCATTGTTTTCAGCAATAGCATTAAGCTGACCTACTTATTTACTTATTCAGCTCCTTTAATTTTTAGTCATGTTAGTGGGGGTAATACACAATGTAGCTCGGCAATTGAGATGCTGCCGTATTATGAAAAAGTGTTCTATATAATCCCAGGGGGTGTACTCAAGTTTGTTTTGGTTTCTCTAATTCTTACCATGGAACTAAGTGTCTCTTACTTCCATGGTTATACTATAATGTAGTAAAGACTAGATATAGTGCCAGTAAATAATTTAAGTGTTATGGTTTGGGTTGGGACGTGCCTCCAAGCTTCAGGAAGCGTAAGCGTAAGCGTAAGCGTAAGCGTAAGCGGGGTTCCATATTTTATACACAGTTAAAAAAAATGAGGCCCAGATATTTAACGATATTTAACGATTTTATCAAAGTTTTTGTATATTTTGCAAAATTTTGGCTCAATTGGGTCATTTTCCTGACACAGTCTGAAAGCATAGCCTTAACCAAAGATCGTAAATTGTCTTGCACAGTCTAAAAGCATAGCCTTAACCAAAGATCGTATATTGTCTTGCACAGTCTGAAAGCATAGCCTTAACCAAAGATAGTAGTCTTGCACAGTCTGAAATCATAGCCTTAACCAAGGATCGTATATTGTCTTGCACAGTCTGAAAGCACCGTATATTATCGTATACCGTATTGTCTTGCACAGTCTGAAAACATAGCCTTAACTAAAGATCGTACTTGTTTTTTTCTTTCTGAACATCCTCGTACGTTCACGGTTTGTAACAAGGCGGTTCTCGAAAGCAATGGGGCAGTGCTATTTTGGGAGTACTGAAATTAGGGGAGCCCCGAAAAGTTGAGTGTTACTGTAGTTAGGGCGGTTTTCGGACTTGTTTTTTCTTTCTAAACATCCTCGTACGTATCATTTTTCCTTAAATTTTCTCGGTTTGTAACAAGGCGGTTCTCGAAAGCAATGGGGCAGCGCTATCGGTTTATATGAAAGCGGTTCTCGAAAGAAATGGCTCAGCGCGAGCCCCGAAAAGTTTAGTGTAACCGTAGTTAGGGCGGTTTGCGGAATTGTTTTTGTTATAAACATCCTCGTACGTATCATTCTTACTTAAATTTTCTTTCCATCATTGCACAAATAGCACAAATAGCGCTTACTGAAGCAACTCAGATTATTGTCATCATTGCTTTTATAAATTGCACAAATTGCACAAATTGCAACACCTGTGGCTATTTCTACAATTTGTAAAAATTGCTTACGTACGTGGCTATTTATGCTATTTGTACAAATTGCACACTTTCTTGCAACTGTAGGCTATTCGTGCAATTGACTGACATTAATGGCACAAATTGCAACACCTGTGGCTATTTATGCAATTTGTGCTATTTGTACAAATTGCACCCTTTCTTGCAAACTGCAGGATATTTGTGCAATTGAGTGGCATAAATTATACAAATTGCAACACCTGTGGCTATTTATACAATTTGTCCGACATAGATTGCATCAATTGCAACTATCTGTGGCTATTTATGCAATGTGTAAACATTGCTTAGGCACCTGGCTATTTGTGCTATTTGTATAAATTGCACACTTTCTTGCAATCGTAGGCTATTTGTGCAATGACCAATCCTGCGCCTTTATGGAAAATTGTCGAAACTTGCGATCGGATTTCATCCTAAACCACTTAATCGCGGGAAAAGTTTTGATAAGCATGGAGCGCTATATATTGTTGGAAGAACACCATTTTCTGCTTACACGTGGCTTTTTTGAACTCTGATCGAGAGCGCTAGTAGCCATGTAGATTGGCAGCCGAGAATTACACTGAAAATGACTCAATTTGTGGGAAATGTATTAGGTACCTATAGCAATTACAGTGCCCTTTTAGGTACTGATGACTCTTTCTATCATAACCGCGTGATGTAATAATCCACTCTTGCTTAACAAGTAAACAATGCCACATAGTTGCATTTTCGTGCCTGGAATCCTTGGACAATTCTCTGTCGCTAAGAGAGCCGTCGCTAACTGACAGCTGAATTTAATCATTTTAATTTTCAATCACACAATTTGTGCACATGGTACGATAGTCTCATTTATGCAATTTATGGTCCCCATACGAGTGGTCCTTAATCTAAACGTACATTGGCGGGAAATTAAAATTGTAAAATGTTCACGCTAAATATTTGGGTATGAGCACATGAAAACAGCCCCGGTTTTGAATAAACACAGACGGAAACACGGACTTGCAGACACACGACTGGTGATGCGATAAGGTCTTTTCCTTATTATTATTATCATTATGCCTGATTAACCTGATACCATTTATTATATCACCAGGTTATGATAGAAATAGTCATCAGTACCTAACCGGGCACTGATATTGCTATAGATGCCTAATCCATTTCAGTTTCATTACTCAATTTCATTTATTTTACCATGCCAACTGTTTGGCGGTTTGTTTGAGCCTTTTACGGCGATAAGTAAGAAAACAAATCCGGAGGCCCTCTTTAATTAAGATCTAGCTTTATGTGTATAGTGACCCGTATATATACCATGTATACCATGTGTTTTGCATGGACTGAGCTAACCCCAGTAGTGTAGCCAGAGGGACAGATCCAAAAAGTGGATCATATTGAAAGATTGAACTACTTTTGAAAGTTCACAACACCATATATCCATCACGAGTATCTCCATTTAACTTGATTGCCATACAACTCTTCCTATTTTGAACGTGAAAGTATAAAAAAGTGTATTAACGTTTATTATTCTCATAATGCTGAATGACTTGATCGAAGATGGCAGATTGTTTTGTAGTCTTTTGTGAAACAATAATGGACACCTAGAAGGCGGAAAACAACCTTCAAATCTCTGGAATGGTTTGCAATGGAATGCTTTCAAGAGGACAACAGGCCATTTTACGCATCTAATGCATATTTAAAACATTTTCATGCAATTTAAATCATACATGAACATAGAATAATATCTGAGCAAGTGAAGCAACTGTCGACAATTGACGCCTCGCTTTCCTGAACTCAATGAACTCAAAATAGATGGCCCAAAGTTATTATTTTCATATCTGACATTTTCAACAAATCAAAATTCCCATTTTATGTTATTTTATGCCATAAACGCTGTTAACGCGATAATGTGCGATTTCAATAAAGAAAAGATTCTTATTTGTTTTCCACAAAATGTAAGTTTTCACTGATCACATTATGTCAACTTTTAATTTCAACAAATGAGATAAAACAGAGAATATTGCCATTTGATTCCAGCGCGTATAATTAATTAAAGCACTTCGGGTTTAGTCATTCATTTGGTAAGTGTTACCCACAACAATGGAAATCTACTTCAAAATGCAACATTTGCAATCACCCCACATCCAGACTTGTAGCAATTTGTAATTGTAATAATATCGGAATAAATTTAGATTTATTATCAATTTAGCTAAAGTTCAAAAACAATTAGAAAAAACAATAATCTAAATTTCTTCATCATTTTACATGTAAAGTAATCGTCACGAAATGAGAAATATTAATCTGACTGAGCTATATAATACAGCAATTTGCAGAGCTCCAAAATATAATAATGTTCTTTCGGATCATGGGAATCACCTGAAGTCCATTACCCTCACTTTTATAAGATGCACAACCAAAAGAAACAAGCAACTTACATCTCATATGCACAGTTTCCTTAGGAAGCATACAGTTCCTCAGTCTGTCACTCACCGAACACTGAGTGTTCAGTCTCCATTGGTTGATTCTAGGAGGAAAAACAACAAAATATGTGACGTGTCATGTCAAAAGCAGACACTTTTGGGCAGGATCGTAAATGGAGAAATAGCCAAAAATCTGCCCGGGGTGATTTTTTCACAATTTGGGTTTGTTGCAAATTTGTGATGTTATTAATGTTAAAAATATTGTCTGATAGTTTCAGACCAGAATATAACTGCTGGCATCTTGTATTTTTTGAGACATTTTTCAAGGTAATTCCTACTCTCAACATTGTCAATAATATTTTTAAAGGCTGATATCTCAATTTCCAATTTTTAATAACATAACTTACAAACTCAATATCTTCGCTTAGGAATGTCCGATTTCATTGGGGAAAACGGTGTTGTGGAGCAAAATATCTCTTTATTTAAGATATGTAAAAACCTCAAAATTGATAACCTGCCCAAAAGTGTCTGCTTTTGACATTGACAAGCGTTCAACTAACCTAAAGCAGATGTTCTAGGTAAGGCGTTTCACGTATATATTAAAGTCTATTCATTTTAGTTTAATTTTGATCAATGCAAAATGTTGTTGTGATTTTTAATTTTAGGTTTCTGAACGTTATCTTTGATTTAATATTTGTTAATGTTGAAAAGATTGGTCTTTGAAATCAACATGGAAAATTAATAACAATAATATTAGGCAAATTATTATTATTTTCAAAATATGATATTAATTACCTAGAATCTCTGTTTAATGTTAGTTGAACACTTTAAAATGAGTCCCAAGAAGCATATAAGTATTTAAAGTTTAAGAAATGACTCAAAAGTTTGTTGTTTTCCTCTTAGAATCAGCCAATGGAGACTGAGCTCTCATTAGAAGTGTTTGGTGAGTGGCAGACTGAGGATTACGAACCGCCAATAAAGTTTGTTCGGTTTATAAGGTGGAAAAAATAGGACTCATAACACCGTGTATTGATATAGCACAATGCTTACGCATTGTGAATTTACGCGAGCGTGAGTTGGGACTTTATTGACGCGCGCAGTAACAAAAGCCGAATAATTTCCGCCTTATATAAACCGAACAAACTTTAGCAGTTGTTGGTATAGTACCTCGCAATGAGGAAATGTAGAGCTTTTCAAGGAGTGCGTGCTTCCTAAGGAAACTGTGCATATGATGTATATAAGTTACTTGTTTCCTTTAGTTGTGTATCTTATAAAAGTAAGGGTAATGAACCCCATGATTTCACGAAAGAACATTAGTTCATTTTTGAGCTCTGCAAATTGCTATGATATTATTATATGAGATTAATATTTGATTTGCATGTAAAATGATGAAGAAATTTAGATTATTTTGCATTTTTCTTTCTAATTATTTTTGAACCTTAGCTAACATGGCTAAATTGATAATAAATCTAAAAGTATTCCGAGATTTTTAAATTAACAAATTGTTACAGGTCTGGATGTGGGGTGATTGCAAATGTTGCATTTTGTAGTACATTTCCATTGCTGTGGGTAACACATATCTGCATATGTTTTTAATTGGAATTAATTGCCCAAATAACCTTCGGGTATATCCAAAATAGACTAATTGATGCACTAAATGAATTTTCCAAGTTCAGCTGAAGTGCTGCTTGAATAAGACTTTATATATTTTTTCCTGTTGGTCATTGACGTTCTGTACAAACAGGGTCCGGGAAAACGTAATTTTCTTAACTTCAGAGTGACCCAGCTCTTCAAAACATACGGAGTCCAGTGACTTTTCGCAGAAAATTGCTAGCTAGATCACCCTATAAACAATACAGCTTACGCCAGTTCAAAAATAGCTTGGTGTTTCTGAAATGTATGAAATGTAACACAATTTGAAAGCTAAGCCAAATCTTCATAAAAGTTCGAATCCTTCTCATTTTTTCATACAATCTAATACCCAGGCCTCTATGAGTATTAAATATGAATCAGGGCAAGTTGCTTGCCTTTCCTAATGTATTACTATGCTACTTTACCACTTTTAGAAACACTGAGTATAGGATATTCCTACTTACAGGTGTGCACTCTTAACACTCCTTGCTTCCTTTGATTTGGGTTTTATAGGAGATTTGCATTGTAACATATGAAGAACTAGAAACGTTGCGGTTTTCAACGCAAGACGTCGATTGGGATACTTAAACCATGGGCGATTTTAAAATTTTAAAATTTAAAAATTCGGAAAGATATTATATATAACAGCTAAATGTCAAACTGTATGAGTGGCAAACAAACAAACATAACCTCAAATGACAGGTCACACCTCCGTGTGTGACCTTGATACCACCAATACATGAAGGTACTCATAATGCAGCTACGATCAAAGTTTGATATAAAATTGGATCGATTGAGCCCATATTTATTGATTGAGCTATGAGTTTTAAAATATTGGACGAGACGTAGTCGAGTCCAATATTCTAAAACTCATAGCGAGACCAATAAATATTGGGGGTAGAGCATCCAATTTTATCATTATTATGTTTTGGATCCAATATTTTCACACACTTGGATTCTTCAAAAGATAATAATGGTTGCATTAGGATTTAAACTGTTCATATGAGACCAAATTTTAACCAAAAGTCTTAAATAATGGTATTTGAAAATGACCTATGACCTAAGTATATCTTGAACACCAGCAATAGACGAGGGTTCCCATGGTGCAGCTATGATTTAAGTTTGGTTGCAATATGATTTGAACTGTTCATATGAGATCAAATGTCAATATAATATGATACTTATAGCGCTGATCATTATAAGCTATGGAGGCATTTCAACAGCACCCTTATTTGGTGGGGAAAGGTCGTTGAAGTTTTACACAGAGGTCAAGTTCAAAATTGCTCGGACTTGGTTTAAAACACAAGCAATGTGTTCTTTTAGTCATAAGGATTATGGTTACGGAGTTATGAGCTAAAAGGTAGCATTGTGGCGTCATAAGCCGAATTGTGGGACGACAGGGAGCAAAATTGAAAAATGCTCTGAGTTTGTTGAAAATTATCCCAAATTATTGGTCTTTCCATGATAAATCAGAAAAATAATAGTTTGTTCCATGTAGGATGTTTTGTTACCCCAGTATCACATCAAATTCGATAACCATTGAGTTGCATTGAGTTGTATTGAATTAATTTGACCTCGATAAATTGTTGCGTTACCTGGGTAAGAAAGCACCCAAGATAGTTAAAACTATTCTTTTTTTTTTTCTTGCAACAGGTGAGACCAGTTTCATCAAAATCAGAGCAAATTTCATGTTCGCCCTCAGCGGGGGCAAAATTGGACCTATGACGTCACAATGTTACTTACTCTTTTGTCCATAATCCATAATCGTACATCATAGAGTATACCTTTTCTGAATTATCTATTACCAGAGGATGGTGTGAGTTTTGAACAGGTCTGAGTAATTTTGAACCTGACCCCCTGTGCAAAGTTCAATGACCTTTTCTATTAGAATGAGCATACTGTTAATATGCCAACTTTAACATGATTTGCGCGATTGTAGTGCATGTAAACTGAAATCTATTGCACTTATGAATGCAATGGTGATGTCGTGGCATTTCAAATAGATCTGTATCATCTGTATGTGATGATTATATATTTTTTAATAAATAAGTTCTTGTCAGATCTATATACGTACTTCACATAAAGATTATTCATGTGTGTTATATATTAGATATTGTTAGAATAATAATAATGATAATAATAGCGACAAGGCACATGTCCACTCAGAAAGTTTTTAACAACTTTTTAAACACAGTTACAGTTTTAGCAGTTCTAATATAAATAGGCAGTTCATTACATAGACGTGGAGCTGCAGATAAATATGACGGAGCAATCTCATTAATACATTTATATACAATCAACATAAGTTTAAAACAATTCTTTGTGTGACAGGAAGCCAATGCAGTTCCTTTAGGATTGGCGTGATATGGCAATATTTTCTGGTGAAAGTAAGAATTCGAGCGGCAGTGTTTTGAATTTTCTGAAGACGATAGAGTTGGTTTGCTGGTAATCCATAAAGAAGTTTATATAAATAAGTATTTCAAATAAAGATCTATGAGGTTGATTCTTGCTGGTTGTCAATTTCTCTTTCCCTCACTTCTACTTGGTTCAATTCATATGGTTAAATACCATAGGCCTGGGCGATACATCGAAATACGACGAGTAACTATTTGTTTTCATGGCATTCGAAAAGACTGCATTAAAATCGCTGACATAGATCAAGTTATATAGCCAAAAAGTACTTTTTAGAGTTTGATGCTTCAAAATGGTACATTTTCTCTCATTATATGACATTTTTGTTGTAATAGTACCAAAATTCATACGCGCGGCTTCGGTTTTAGTAAATATTCGCCCTATCATATTGTAACTTTCAGCTTCGAGGGCGCACTGTCATTTCAAGGTGTTTACGGTTCAGTGCGTTAATACAAGAAAAGTCTCAGGTCAACCTATGTTGAATTTTTGATCATTTGGCATCTAAATCATATAGTTTCACCTGATATTAGTGGCATTGAACTGTGAGAGTTCTTAATATGAGAAAATTCCACCCGAAATTAGGCATTTTCCTATTGAAACCCGTGTAATACATAATTAGTGGTATTTAACCATATGTATCAAAAATTAATGTGCGTGTCAATAAAACCCGAACAAACACTTGCGTAAATCTACGTGAGTACTCGCTAGTCACGCATCATGCAAAGTGCAACTAGCCTCAAGGGGATGCACCAACAATGTTTTCAATGTATATAGAGTGGTGTTAATTATGTAATTGTTTTGTATGGTTATCATTTACCTTTCAGGCTGTCAAATTTGCAATTCTATCAATAAACATTGAATAATAATAATGATAACAATAGCTTGTTTACCTGTTTATATTGTTAATTATCTTTATTGTGATTCTCGCATGTACTATTGTACCTCGCATTATCTTACGCCCTGCTAGATTAAAGCAAAGGCTCTCTAATTCTCTAAAATACAAGTTTTACAATACATTCTGCTTTAAGTTCAATAACAGAGTACTCAACTAGCTTGTACCTAAATTCAGTTCAATTTAGTCTCTATAAATGGAGAGTTCTAAGGCCACCGGCCCATATCACAAACGTACAATATTTAATATAAACAACAAAAGACATGGTAGAGACAGTAAAACATCTGTGATTGTTTTAAGTCCAATCAGAACATATTTGGCAAAATATGCATGCCCTTCTATCATATCTGTTTCATCATTATAATAGTTTTGCATCATTGCAGATGACAAAACAATTATATTAGAGTGTTTAGTTGACCTTGTCTTCAGGAATCAAGACAGGAACTGATACGTCAAAACCGGCGACGGGATATCCACTCCACTGCTGTTCAGCTGGGAGTTGAGCCCGACAGATCCCTCTCCTTTCTTCGGGGTTATGGCACGAAGTGCACTCATCCGCCCCATTGTAGAACATTCTCCGTAAAGTCTTCAAATTACCATTTCCATGTCGCTAGTAGTACTTATTCGTCCATTAGAAATTACTTTTATTAATACAACTTATACTTAGGAGTTAGTTTCTAACATGTGTGGGGATGTCCTGGTTTTGACCTCCCCCGTCAGCCGTGAGTGGGACTGGACCGCCTTCCTTCGCACAGGAGTTGGAGGTTTCGGGCTAGCATGTGGAGTGGCCTTACAGTCAGCCCGGCTTGTGGGTGTGGGGTAGAGCACCAGATAGCTGGTCACGTCATCTCTGAATGTCCCCTCTATGGACTGCCAAGTTGATGCAGAGGCAAGAGCCTGACTGTTCAGAAAGTATCCTGAGATCTAAATATCTATCTGCCGGTTATTGTAGGTTTCACACACAAGAAGAAGGTCTATTGCCATTTGGTCTAATACCATTTGGTCTCATTCCCGTTTAGTCTATATTCAATTGGTCTATTACCAGACAGGCTAATTGCCACTTAGTCTAATAATCATATAGTCTAATGTCCATTTAGTCTATATTTTTTGGTCTAATAACCGGTATGTCTACTAACCATATAGTCTAATGACCATTTGGTCTAATATTTCTTTGCTCTAATAACCAGTCAGTCTAATACAATTTCGTCTATTTATTAATAAACTAAATACTTGTAAGACTAAATGGTTTGTAGACCAAATGAGTATTATACCAAATGGCTATTAGACCTATTGGTTATAGGCCAAATGGGTATTAGACTAAATGGTTTTAGACTTATTGGTTATTAGACTAAATGGTTATCGGACCAAATGGTTGTCGGACCAAATGGTTAAAGGACCAAATGATTATTGGACGTAGCGGATATAGACTTAATGGGTTTAGACGAAATGGATGTAGACAGAAATGGATATTAGACCAAATGGTATTAGACCAAATGGCAAATCCCCAAGAAGAAGAAGAAGAATTATGAGGGGTTGAGAGCTGGGAGATAGCAAACCTTTTACAGAGGGCAAGGTATGTCAGTAAAAAAGAGCTAATCAAATTAAAGAGTGTGATACCCCTTTATAAATAGCTTCTTTCCTAGACAAGCCACATAAATGCTGAATGCTGCAACAAAATACACATCCGCATAAAGAAATGCATAAGGGTAAGGGGGGAAACTTATGACCTTATCTTGTCAAGCGTGATATAGGAACATGATCAAAATATAAGAGAGCCTCCCCCACTTAAAAGAATTAATAACATGTAAAAATAAAATAAAGAAAAATATTTTTTTTAAATAAAAAAGTCACAAAATAGAATACAAATGTGAAATGTAAGTAATATATATTGGCAAAATTAAAAGAAATATTTCAGGAGCTAATTAAATTAAAAAAGCATGAGATATCTTGAAATTTTGATATTAGCGCGTAGTGGTATGACAGGACATGAACGGGAGTACAGCACACGGTGTTGTTTCGGAATGCCGGCCCAGAAGAATGCAATTCATTGACATTTATTAGCTTGCCAGTGCTAATTGTGCTAATTATTTACATTTACGCTGAAAATGTTTTCGTTTTCTTACATAGATGCATAAAGGGACAATATTTGAAATTGTATGTAAAATTGAAGACAATCTAAATCCTAAACAAACAGGGTTACCACTGTAACAAAACATATAACACATAGATCACATATAAACGGTTGCAAAAAAGTAAGTGCCCCTAAGACATTTTAGTAGAATACAAAACGGCTTGATCAATTCTCTTGTTTTAAAGTTTGGAACAAAGACTGATTAGTTATGCATCAAGTGAGCGGGTTTTTGTTGCTACTTTTTTTTTATTATCTTCGTTGCAAAATGCAGCCATTTATGAAATTTTCGGCCAAAAAAAAGTTGCATTTTTCTACATAGGCTTTTTATGCTTCAATTTGTGTTTGACAATTTTTAAGTGAGTAACAGAAGCATACTTTAATAAATTAAAATGAATGCTGCAGCTTATTAATGTCTTTCACTAATGAATAGGCCTTATTCATGTGAGATGGCTTCAAGCATCGTTCTTCTCTGCTGTTGGTCAAGCTGGGTCCCAGCATGCTGCAGGATTTGCTGCAAAGTCAGAGTCTTGATAACGGCCACCCATATAAATGTTTTTGAACCATTCAAGGAATGACCAATGACATAAGTGTATAGAGATCCAGCATAAAATATCTAAGCAGGAATATGTTGGTCCATAGGTTAAATTAATCAATGAACACAAGATTTATCATTGAAGTTACAGTTGTTCCTTCCTAATAAATTTAATTAGAATGAAAAACTTGTTAAATTTACGCATTTTAATGCATACTAAAAGCCAATTTAGAAAAGTGGAACTTTTTTTAATGAATAAAATTTCATAAATGGCTATATGCCTACTCACTGAACCATAAAACATGTTTGAAATGTGTAAAAAATAATTCATGAACATCGTAACTTAAGTTATTTTAATAAAAAAACAAAAGAAAATATAGAAACATACCTTTTTGATTAATTTTCTTCAAGTGCAAGAGGTCTGAAACCAAAAGTCATGCATAAAAAGCCTATGTAGAAAAGTTCAACTTTTTTTTGGCCGAAAATTTTATTAATGGCTGTATTTCTCAGTGAAAATGATAAAAGTTATAACAAAACCCCATTCACTTGATGCATAACTAATCAGCCTACGGTATGTTCCAAACTTTAAAACAAGAAAATTGATCAAGCCGTTTTGGATTATACCAAAATTTCTTAGGGGGACTTATTTTTGGAACCGTTTACTACACTTCAGAGCCACCTTGTTAAAGGTCCGTAACCCGATCGACAACATCATTCCCCCGATTTTTCTCATTGTTGATGAGTTTTGGTATTATTTAATAGATTATATTTTTCTCATTACCATCCTGAAATTTGACGATCAAAATCGATATATTTCCGGAGAAATCACGGAAAAACAAACGAAAATTGGTAGCCACCTTCGACATTCTGGGTAGGGGAAACTGAATCGTCTAATTTGATCCGTTATACTCCCATACCGTTCGATTTCGATCTGTTTTACTCCGCATGAAATACAGGTCCAAAATAACAAAAATTTAAAATAAAGAAATACACAAGGGGCAAAAAAATCAAAAGCAAGATCTTATCTTGTCAAGCATGATACGAGTAACATGAAACAAGAAATGCCTTTAAAAAGACAACACCATGGATGAAATTCATGTTTCATAATTTTACATTGACAAGTACTTGGAATGCTAGTAATTTTGTGTGTGTAGCACATGCACAACTAACCGGGTTGGAATGTTGTTACCACGAATACCACTAATGACATACTATAAGCTAAATTGAAAAATGTGTGTTAAATAGGTCTACATTTAATTTAGACTTAATTTATACTTGTACAAACAAAGGGATCAATGGAAATCACATCCACCGAGTTTCGCATCAATCCAACAATCTATATTCAGACGACTTTGTGATTACGTTTTATGACATGACTTTCTGACAATCCAACAATACTTATTCCACCTCAGGCTCAGATGACCTTTAACAATTATAATCAAAAGACTGATTACTCAATCCCAGGGTTTCCTGGCTCAATTCAATCTTTATTTCCTGAATGTGTTGATTATAATTGTTACTACTAACTGCCCAGTTGCTCTACCAAAATGTATAAAACCAAAGCAACTATCTACCCCAATTACTGGTATTTAACCCCCCTCCCACTAGTGTCACTCCCAACATCAATTAGTGATGGTATAAACTAAGCTTGGTTCCTGTCTGGTCAGATAATTGCTCATTATAATTGTTGAATTAGTGGTCACTTATTGACAGCTTATCAGTAGCCTGGATTAACAGGGGTGTATTTATATCATTTTTCATAGAGCAATTGTTAAAAATATTTAATGTCAAATGGTTCCTAAAAACCTTATTTGTGAATGGATTTTTACCGTTGACAAAACAAACTGTATGTTTAATATATCAATTATTCCATTAACAGCAATTTCCTAAGTTTCCATCTATAAATAATCACAGAGTATCATCTGTTTACAAAATAAGTGTTTATTTTCAGATTTCCAATTAACCATTATCAGTATTATCTGGTAGGGTGCCAAATCAAGACCTTGCTATTAGTTATAGTCAGAAACAGGTATTTTGTCCTGTAGTCCCTGGCAACCCAGTCTGCTTATTGCTCACTCGCAAACATACACGACAGAAACCGGCTGTGAAGGAGCCTAATGCACGTAAACAACTTCCTTATAACATAACATGTATAATAAAATCAGAATTTGAGTATAATAAAGAAAGTCATGCATATGCAAAGTGAAGCAATTACCTATTGCTAACTTGGTAAATGCATACTCATAGCCCAATCTTGTACATCATAGCACCCAGTTTTGGTTAGTGGTTTCTAAATGTTGCAATTAAACATTAGTTCTTTCAAATATGAAACGCTGAAACCCAAATCTAGAACAAACAATCATATATTTAGAAAGATATAGCAAACTTTCCATGATAGAGATTGGACCCAAGACAAAGTACACCCAAATTAAGTGTCAATTCAGAATTATCCCACCATGGTGGAAAAAAAAATATGAGAGAGCATACCCTCACTAGAAAATTAATTAATTAATCAATCAATAAATTAAATAAAATAAAGAAATATATTTTTTTCATTAAAAAAAGTCATAAAATAGTGTGAAATGTACCTGATGATACGCACAAAATTAAAAGGAAATATTTCAGGGTCGAAATAAAATAAAAAGAATGAGATATTTTTGTCACAAGAATGATGGGCGTAATGGTATGGCGAAGCACTCGACGGGAATACGGTACAGTCATGGCATTGTTATTTCTGGATGCCCGACCATAATGCAATTCAAACGTACCAACGCATTGGTTTGCTAATTGTGCTAATTATTCACACTTACTCTGAAAATGTTCTCGTTTTCTCACATAAATGCATAAAGGGGACGATATTTGAAACTGTATGCAAGTTTGAAACCAAACCATAACCTAAACCGATAGGGTTCCCCCTTTAACATCAGGTAAGTACGCTCTTGTTAAATTTACAGCAAAATGCGATACCAATTCATACTGCAGTTACTGTCCGTTTTCCTATACACAATACACAGTGCTCTTTCCCATTGACGGTGACCTCTCCAAATAGCCCTACGTTAACAGTATGGGGATATGACTAGTTAACGTCGCTGTGTGAAAAATAACCGCCAATATTAAAAGTACTCTTCTAAAGTTCTAGAAAATATAGTTTTTAACATGTCCTAAATTTTAGCTAATTTAGATGTTTGGAAATATTCGTACTTTGGTGTTTTTAGTTAATGTTATAGGTAATAGTACATTGCCTAGTTAACGTCGCTGTGTGAAAAATAACCGGCCAATATTAAAAGTACTCTTCTAAAATTCTAGACAATATAGTTTTGTAACATGTCCTAAATTTTTAGCTAATTTAGGTGTTTGGAGAAGGTCGTACTTTTGTGTTTTAGGAAGGACATGTAAACGACAGATAACACCAAAAATATGAAGAAATTATTTCCAAACCGTGTTAAGTCAAAAATCATTATGTTGCTCATTTTCAAGAATGCTGGTTTACAAAAAGCACGCCATTGTCTGATTTCGTGAACAAAGCCACACATAACATTGTTTCCTTTCGTTTCCTTTATAATCGGTTACCCAACTGAAGCTATGAATACCAGCTTTATTGCGATATCGCACATGAAAACAGTCACTTGTGCACAACCAGAGAAGATCCGATTTAATCAGTTGAGCTGTTTCAATGAGTGTTATCTTGGTTTAATAGCTTTTTAATGGGGTTAAGTCCTGCAAAAGGTCGAGATGAATTTGTACTGTAGACATGACTGCATCATGTTCTGTCTCCTTCTTTATCACTCACTCCAGGTACTCACTCCATCTCCTACATTACACAGCTCTCTCTCTCTCTCTCTCTCTCTCTCTCTTTCGCTATCTCTGGCTGATGGCTTTTTCAGAAATGACCATTGGGATCCACTTTTCCCGCGGTTTTGGCCGCTGCTTCCGGTGATTTTCTCATCTCTCGGAGGCTTGGTTCTTATAAGTGGATCGTATATGATGGTCTAGAGAGTAGCTGCCGATGTCCCTGTTGACTGTTTTGTCCCCTGCCTTCTAATCCAAATCGCTTCTCTATGAGTCTTGTTTGCTGGTTCCCGTCTTTTCAAGTAGCTTAGGCTCCTCCCAATTGATGACATGGTTCTCAATGGCAATGTGGTCGGTTATGGCAGATTTGTTTAATTCGAAGTTGATACAGTTCTATTTTTTCTGGTGTATTTTCTGTTTGCGACTTTTCCGCATCTTTCTGGTGCTCTTTTAGTCTAACTCCGAAAGGACGGCCTGTCTCACCAATGTACGACTTGTCGCACCCTTTGCAGCCTATCTCGTAGACCACCCCACTAGTCTTGATGGTATCCACTTTGTCCTTTGGGTGTACTAAAAAGTCTTTTTGAGTGTGTTGTGTGGTTTCATGGCTACTGATATTTTGTGCTTGCGAAATATTCTCTGCAGTTTTCTGATAACCCTTCCACATATGGAATTACCACCATGCCTTTCGTTTCAGTCTCCTGTGGTGTTCTTCTGTTCTCCTTTGCTCTTTTCCAACTCCGCTTTGCCTTCTACCTGTTGTTTTGCCTTGTCGAATGCCCACTTTGGATATCCATAATTGGTGACTGCCTTTTCGATTCTACTTTCTCCTTCCTTCTTGTCTTCGTCCTCCGTCACGATGGAATGCATTCTGTCAAGTAATGTTCTGATGACGCCTATTTTTTGATGAAGTGGGTGTTGTGAATCGAAATTCAAATATTATCGGTATGTGTTTTCTTTCTATATACCAGAAGCTTAACTGTTCCATCTTCCTTTTTCACAATCAGTGTGTCCAGGAACGGGATCTTGCCATCGCACTCTTCCTCATAGATAAACTTGATGTTTCCTGTCGTGTCTACCGTGTTTAGGTGCTCAGTTAGTTGTTCTGTAGTGTCTTTCTTTATAATTTCCAGGACATCATCGACGTAACGACGCCATAGCCGGGGTTTACATTCTAACGGAGCGGTGGCGATGGCCTTCTTCTTCCTGAAAAGGTTTGCGATTATCGCACTGACTGGACTTCCCATTGCTGCGCCGAATCTTGGTCGGTAGATCACCCTCTGAATGTGAAGTGAGGTAGTAGTCAAGATGAACTCTGGTAAGCCCATAATGTCGCTGGCAGTTAAATTAGTCCTATTTGATAATGTTGTGTCCTCTTCTAGTCTCTCTTATGATTTCCATTGTCTCCTGAATTGGTGTGTTGGTGAATAAAGCGACCACGTCGTGGCTATTAAAAAATCTCTCCCCTCTTCCACGAGAACGCCAGGTACAACTCCTCTGCGAGGTGCTTTGAGTTGATGACATGATGTTCTGATTTACCCATGATACTGATAGGAGACAAAATTTCCGCCAATGCTTTTGAGGTCTGATATCCAATACTGCCCATGTAGTCCACTATGGGGCGGATGGGGTTACCTCCTTGTGTATCTTAGTAGTACAATACAGCCTGGGTATTGTTTCTGAAGTAGGATACAAAAAGTCTGTATTGGTTTTCCTCAATCTTCTTTTCGCTTTTCAGTTTTGGAGCAAACCTAGAAGTTTCCTTTTATAAACTGGTGTGGGATCTTTTTTTCAATTTCTCGTACGTACGTTCAGCCACTCATTGGTCTAGAGAGTAGCTGCCGATGTCCCTGTTGACTGTTTGGACTCATCAGAGAAGGATTGGATTAGAAGGCGGGACAAAACAGTCAACAGGGACATCTGCAGCTACTCTCTAGACTCATGTATACGATCCACTTATAAGAACCAAGCCGCCGAGAGATGAGAAAATCACCGGAAGCAGCGGCCAAAACCGCGGGAAAAGTGGATCCCAATGGTCATTTCTGAAGAAGCCATCAGCCGAGATGGCGAAAGTCTAAAATTAGTGAGTATTTTATGGATTTGGCAATCATAAAATTTAAGGGATCTAAAATGAGCGTTTATTGCGTTTCGACAGTATTTTTATTGGGACATGAGCACCTTCAGACTCTATCAATTGTATTCTGAATACCAAGTATGTTCTTTCTGATATCAGAAATAATTTTCATTTGAAAAATCACAATATAATACAAATTTTATGACAAATTATAAAAATTTGATATTTTTCAAATTGTTGATATATAACAGATGTCCTCGAAAAATTATATAAATCTAATATATATTACTTACATGTATGTATCAATTGAAAATTTTGACCTTTCATATTGAAGATATGGATTTTTTCCCAAAAAGACCTAATTTTTTGTTGGTGTTTTGGGAAAAAATCCATATCTTCAATACGAAAGGTCAAAATTTTCAATTGATCGTCGGCTTTTCATCCCACCTACATACACTTTAAGTATAAATCATCAGATTTATAAATTTTACTCAAGTACTGTTAAATATCAAAAATATCAATTTTTAATGATTTGCCATAAAATGTGTATTAAGTTGCGAATTTCAAAAAAATCAAAATTATTTGATATCAGAATGACATTCTTCGTATTCAGAATGCAATTCGATATGTCTGATATGCTCTAATATCCCAAAATAAATACTGTCCAAACGTTCATACCCCAGCCCTTAACCAAGTTTAATTTCTACAATCCTACAAATGCATCTATTTCAGAAATTGAATATGATATAAAAGTGTTTCTGTTAGTCCGATCCTGGCATGGTTACTTTTTTTGAGAGGTAAAATATGCATGAGAGATGCAGGTGGGTAATTTTATGATGTAATTTATTTATACTTTAACGAAGTCCCCCGAGATTATCCCTCTGGTTTATCTGCCTGTGCATTTCATGCGTCCATTTGTAATTTCATGTTTAATTGTACTATTGTGCAATTCTTCTTTCCCTGTATCTTGGCTGTTTTATGGAGCTTATTTATCATCATGAAAGTTAGTACAAATTAGTATATTTCAGTATACTTATAGTATTCTTTGTTTGTTTTTTTGTTGTTGTTTGTTTTTGCTTCTCGATTTGTTTTTATTCTGATCTCTGTAAATCTTGTAAACCTACATCTGCTCATAATAATTATACATTTCATCTTTTATCAGTTTCGACCATCTTGGGCGATGGTCATCTTCAGAGTGATGTTTTTCAATTCAACTTCTTTCATTTCAGCGTCCAGAAGTGGATCTTATATGTGACAAAGACAATGGCCTCTTCTTCGTCACTGCTTATCGATCCACCTTTGGGTGCTGGTGCGCCCACTGTTGGTGTGCAGAAGTTGGATCGAAAAATATTACTTGAAGATGACCATCGCACAAGATGGTCGAAACTGTCAGGTCAGTAAATAACATTTCGTTTTGACAAGATGAAATGTATATTATGAGTTCTACAAACCTAATGAACATCCTCAAGAACCTACCTCTGCTGGGTTGATGAGAGAGAAGTAACCAGAGAAAATTGTTGATCCAAGTTTTTTCTACGTATAAACTGCTCTCAACAACTATAAGTCTCAATATATTATACGCCCTGTAGTGATATTTTTAGCTGCCACTTTCGCCCCATATTAAACACCTTGTTTGCAACCATAATTATTAAACCTGATCATGAGTTTGCTTCCAAGTTTGTGCAGGAGATAGGAGTGAAGAAGTCACACACAATAACTTGTATCATTTTGATAAACTTAAGGTGGTACTACCCTTGATAAATGTATGACTATTTATGCAATTTTCTCTACAAAATAATAACACACTATATTGGTAACAAAAGTTATGTATATTATAGGGGCAATGAATCCAGTTACTACACTGGAATTTCAGTGACTCAAGACAATCAACACATCATTTATGATAAGAAAAGTGGTACCGCTAAATTGTACCTCATATCTGAACATATAATGAACCACTTGTCTTGAATCACTGACATTTCAGTGAAGTAATTGGATTTATTGCCCCTTAATAAACTTTTGTTACCAGGGTGTAGTTATTTTTTGAGAAAAAAGCTAAATTAGTCACAAAATTTATCAGGGGTAGTACCACCTTAACTTTGAAAGTAATGAAGTTGAAAATGATGTTTTAAATAATGAAGAAACCCTATATATAATGATCTACTACTTGCTCTTTTAATTTTACATTATTTTGCAGCAGAATGATTAAAATAATGATGAGCCAAAATGTTTCCGTTTTAGTAATGTTTTCAAATTTTGTTTTGTAAAAAAGTATCTGCTTTATTCTTTCTTTATTTTGTGATAGAAGCATTCATGCATGCATGTCACCGAGTGAAAACAGGCGATTTATATTATAATTTTTAATTAAGTTTGTTTCAATCATGAAGTTCAACAGCAGATGTTGCCAAACAAATAATCGTTACTCTGATTTTGCCCTTTATATTTGTCATTCAGAACGCTGGAGGAGAAACTTTTTTTTTCAAAGTAGAACAAAAAGTATGATATTGACGATATCATAATTTGATTTGATTTCAAGACAGAATTTATGGCATGATCCGAGTTACCTCAAGAATGTGTCAATCATGATATTGTTTTTAAATCATTACATTTTGTGCCAGGAGTTTAAATGTACCTCAAATCCTCTCAATATTTATAGTCAAAATCACATGCAAAGTAGGTTAAATTATGCATCAAGACTCAAATATTTATTCACACATCAGTTCTTCAAGTAGGTTACTATATGAATACAACTTTGTAGGAAAGCTACAGATTGAGTTTCAATGTTATTTACTGATTTTATTTTCCTTGTCAATAAACTCTTTGATCATAAATATTTGAAAAATATTATCTTAAAGACATTTCATGGATGAAACTATGATTTTTTTAAACCCCAGGTGAAAAATCAATCAAGTTTGACGACATACCTATCTAGGATTGAATCATTTTTATCCTGTAGAAAACAAAGGGAAAGAAATTGAATTCATCTTTTGACTGTAACTTAAAACTGACTTCATTACCTGGTAATTTTGTTTGTTTGCATTCGGGAAATCTCCATTTAAAGAAAATATGTGTGAAAAGCGAAGAAAATAAAAGCAATTTGTACCTTGTTTGTCATATATAAAATCAATATTCTACAGCAAATGTGTGAGATGTCATTTATATTCAGAGACTAAAGGAAGGCCTATTGTTTTTAGCCACGGTCGTGCATCTATCGTCTATCGTCTCTATCGAGATTTTGAATGAAACGCAGGAGCCGCCGTTTAATTATTACGATGGAAATATTAGTTGAACGCCTCACGCAATTTCTTCATAACGCAGTATGGCGTGCGGGCGGTCATACACATCAAAGGATCGTACTGTAGCACGACCAACGGAGGATACGCATTGGCGCGACATCCGCGCTGGTAGTAAATTCCACTTTTTTTGCTTCACCTCAGTTGTTCGGCAAAAAATAAAAAGGGGACATATCTGACAGTAAAATCTAACCTGTTATGGAAAAGAAATAGTACTATCTATTTTTATGCAAATGTTTTTAATATGGCTTTAAGTATCTCACTCACACCTGTTAGTCTAGCGTGTTTGAATAGACCCTCATAATCATCCAATCTATTACTTTTACTTTACTCTAGTAGTCTAGAAAAAAAGCTATGATCAGCAATATAAAATAGCAATATGCAATGGCAGAAAGTGGTTATTTTCATTCAGTTTGAAGTAAATAAAATACACACATAATAGTTACCGATTTGTGTTACAATATTTAAAAAACACTGACTTTAATTATTTTTTTACTTGTGTCTTCCAAGCCCTGCTCTTGACACTATGCTGGCATGGAGAGATGAGCACAAATCCCATTGGGTGGCGAATGATAGTGCTATTGAGTGGACTAGTTTAATTATCGCACTTATTGAGTTCCACTCTAGACAATCATAAGTATTAGTATTCATATGTTGTTATTAAAATATGAACCGGTGCTTGTAAAATCTATGCCTAGATCAATCCCAAGGTACACCCATGCGTGCAGTCAAGTATCAGAAGGTTAACACTGTGCTTGAAGCATGATCTACTTGATGAAGTGCTTATCCATGTAACGACAGCTTACAATTCAAAGACACGTTTCGTTTTCCTGCTTAATGCTAAATATTACTTGAATCCTTGTTGCATAATCGTTAACAAGGATTTCTGAATTCTATCTCTTTGTGATCTGATATTCATCCATTAGCATCCACCATGGATGAATGAACAATGAAATTAAAGAATGGAAGCAAGACATAAGCATCCCCTGATAGGCTGTATGGTACCAGAATAATTCATTCCTCTGTCACTGAGACTAATAACGGAAATGACTTCACTATGTTTTCAAAATCTCAGTGGCCAAATAAAGCACGACAAATTTCCCCCCATCAAGCCCCAACAAATGAGTTTCAAGTAGCGTGATATTTGATGGAAATTGTGTAGTCTGCACAGGATACTAGATTTGCATCAATATATGGCACATCCAAATCCGAATCAATGTGAACTTGTATAGCATGCTTTGAGACCGTGTACAAGGTGCAAATTGAATGTAGTAATTCCCATTTTCATTGTCAATCATTCGCTATAGCCTATCATTTTTCGTGACGCATCTTCCGTCGCTCATCGGAAAAGCGGTTGTAGTTATCTGATCAAAACATCGCCAGCATGCCCCAGCGTCAAATCACAATCGGTTGACTTTAAAAGGCAACTTTGACGCAACGTCACATAGCCAACTGAACCTCAAAGCGATTGTAAATTTCAATCAACTTCTCACTTCCCCTGTCGCAGGAAGGTTGTAAGTGACATCAGTGGTGAAAATGAGTTTTTGATTAATTCAGCAGGTGAAATCGTTTTTAAGCTATTTGTATGAAGTCTAGGGTTACTTAATCAGTTAATTATTGAGCAAGGAAGAGAATAAAGTGGCAAAAGCGTTGTAAGTGTAGGTTTCTTGCAAAAGTGAAAAAAATTTAAACTATTGCCAAAAGGTATTTTCTGCCTATTTCACTGAAAACAGAAAAGCACAAAATAAAGTTGTATGCGCACAAATCAATTAGTTTCAGCATGAATTAAATCAAACAGATGTTATTAAGATCATTTGCAGTAACAACATATATTGTTTGCAGGATAGTAGTAATTTGCCCAACAAAATCAGTGTTATGTTGTAAGTGCATTAATGTCAATCAGTTTATAATACAATTAGGTCGTAGGTGCCACATTATATACAGGGCTGGAAAAATGTAAATTTTCCGGGAGGAAGGCTCAGTCAAACACAAATTTCCTGTGACTTTTTGTTTTGGCAAGGCCACATGCCAAGATAGCATTTATGAGCCTTTTTATTTTAAATGCAAAGTCTATGGGGTGACGATTAGATATGGACGGCAATATTGAAAACCCTCATTTTGGGCCATTTTAGACACTAAAATGCCCATATAAAAAAAGAATAGCACTTAGTTCGGATGTAAAATTCACACCAAATGCTACCTGAGTGAGTACAAACATAATTAAATACATTTCCAGTCGGGGGCTATAGCAAAAACAAAAAATGTCCTATACCTTAATGGTTATGGAACAAAGATGCATTATTATCTGCATTATGCCTCAATGTTTGGGCCTCAGTGTTAATAATTCAAACATTTTTGATCGACAAATCCACTTTTTAATTGTTGGCGAATCTTATGTTTGTGGGTTGCAACAACATTTCATGGTGTTGATACTTTTTCAAGATGGGTGGTAGGTGGTGCTGAATATTGCCAATGTCATGAATGTGGGGGCACGGTGGCGCAGCAGTACTGGCTCGAACTCGCAACCTCCGATTGCGAGTGCGAGGTAACCCGGCGGTAAGACATTTCTAAAACGCTAGTGTGTACGAAAGCCTTTTAGCAGAAGATAAAAAAACATAAAATTACACGAATATAATGATACATATTACATAGACTGCATTACAAACTGGTTGAGGCCCCTAGCTGGGTGCACCTTTTGTGAATTGCAATAACCATATAGTTATCATTATCTGCATAAACCCTCATGATCATGTTATTCTTCATACTTGTCATAAATTTAATGGAGTTATTAATATTATTCCTGCATGGATTTCAGATTTGCCAGGGGAACTTCATGCGTTCTATCTGAACTTGTAAGTGTGAAATAATTTTAGTCATCTTCTGTTGAGTTGGGACTTATGTGTGTTATTGTTTATTCTGTTTCCACGGAGGCTTTATTCAAGTTCAATGCCTTTAAATGTTTTTGCTATTTCACTCTGGCATCATCTCTGGTACTTTGTTGAGATTTTGTTCAAAGAATGATGACTTTCATATGGAGAGAAGTGATTTGCAAGAACCAGGACACCCTTAAACTATTCAAAATCCAGAATTTTGGTAATTTTGGAGCATTCATGTTTCTTTTGATATATTTTTTATGATAATAAAATAGCAAATTTGAAAATGTGACATGAAGATACGGTAGACATTAGTAATTTTATTTTATTATTATAAAAGTGAATAGAAATCATGGACATATTGGTCAAATGCTCATTGCGATGTACCCTGAGTAAGTTAATTTAAAATAAAGCTATCCATGAGAGAGATGGAAACCACCCCTTTGCAAGAGTTGGTGTTTAATATAATATTTTGGGAAACCACTAACTTTGTGATGTGATCACTGCAAACAAAGTCAGGACTGGTTATGAATTGGGCATTCCCTCAAAAGTGAAATGGATTATGTCATCATTGAATTACCCACCCCAGGAAGTGATGTTACGTGAAAGGTTAATGTTTATAATTATTATTCAGAATTTCCAAGAATACATCGTATGTTGTGAAAGTAGTAATTGGCTATTAATAAATGGTATTTTTCTGTGCTGGTATATAAGAAAATGTAAAACACAATTCTTCATAGTTACTACAGTGTTGTTGTGGGCCTGAGTTAGTGTGCTTACAGTCCACATGCCTTCAAAGAAATTATTGCGAACCAGACATATCTAATGTAGTCATGCTATCCAGTAATATCAGCGGAGAACATCAAGAATACGTCAAAGTGCGTACTTCTTCCAAGAAAGGAATTTATATTATATTTTTGTGGACTTGCTGAAGTAAATAAACAACACAGGGGATCCAAAGCAGACCTGAAAATATAACTATTTTGGAGATAGTCAACTGTGAGAGGATTTTATGCAAAAGGATATAAAAGTCTTATATTGAACTTCGCTGAGCATTAATCTTCACAGGACAAGTGACTCAGGACATACATCAGAACTTTGAAATCAACAACATGAAGAAGGCTGCTTATTAAACAGTGTGTATTTGGTTGATTCTAACTAATTGATCTCACATGATTTATATTGTTAGGAATCAAACTTTTACTTTTTGATTAAAGACTTATATATTTATTAACTTAATCAAACAGTGTGTTTTTGTTGTGTATTCTGAAGTGAATCTTGGGGAAAAGGTGTTTGGGCTCCTGGAGTCATTAACGACCTGTAAATATCATGCATATAACCTGCATCCTTTCGAATTAAGTCAGGATAATGCATTCATCCTAAATTCCCACTTGTCCTTGGAATCTTGACTCATGTCACAAAATAAGTGGGATTCAAATTGCTGGCAGCTCCAAGCTTAGGCGCAATTTCTTTTTGGGACCTTTTGAATGCTACAAGCACAAACAAGACAGATTATCACCTTTTGTTCAATCATAGACAATCGTTCAATCAACAATTCTTCTGGCTTAGTAGTACTATGTATCCTTCATATAAGATATTCAAGAAAGAGCGACCATTTAGCAGATTTGCAGAGATTCAACATGATAGAATAAGGCTGCAGGGTTAACCCTCATGTTTTAATTTGATTTTCCCTTACATGAAGGAAGGCTCGGGCAGTGGCTACTTCCATGTTATACTACAGACAGTTACCAAACAAGAATTGAATTTGTTAGTTATTGATCTTTTTCAAATTTGTTTGTTGTTATTTTCTTCTTAATCATCTTGATTCGTTTGTGCGTGATTCTAAAATAGTTGAAACACTGTATACCAGGATGCAGTAGATTTCATAAGCCTGATTATTTGTATTAAATTGTTGAGATTGTTGGAAGCGAACTCAGTAGGGAAAATAAGAATCGCAAGAAATCCGGGGCAGAACACAAAATATTTTTTGTCTGAACGCAAGCTGAACGCGGTGATATGTGACGCGATCTAGCCAAATGAGCTTAGTTTTCTACATAGTTGTATTTTTGTCTTGATTGCTTCATTATATTGTTTATCTAAAAGGGTATGTAATAAGTCTTTTGAATATGTTGTGAGTATAATAAAGGAGAGGGCGTACTTTGACGGTGAGTAATCTTTTGCATGCTTCTCAGTGGATAAAAGATTACTCACATCATAGTACCCCTCTCCTTTGTGCCCGCTATATTTCAAAAAAGCTTATCGCTTTCTGTATGTAAGGGTTATGTATGTATTTGTGTATTGTGTAAGGCATATTTAGGGCTATATGACATTTGAGTTCATGGTTTGAGGTTAAAAGGTT